>NC_139225.1:38001658-38115614 GCF_055691185.1 Crinia signifera | reverse complement strand
TAATCCCTGAAAATGCTGGTACATGAGGCCTGACTCAAAACCGTTCGCCCAGCAGACAGAAAACCCGCCCTGTGCAAGTCTGTGATTGAATTGCAAAAATATCGAAATCAAGAACCATCAAATGATTTTTGCAGTCTGTGCAAATGTGAGTAAAGGGGCCTACACACGGGAAGATTTGCTGAGTGCTGCGAGACCACTCAGAATGCTCAGCACACAGCGATGTGTAGGTGATATACGGTCTCTAGGTTGACATTACTGAAGGTCGACGCTATTAGGTAATAGCTCAGTGCGCCATGCAAGGGGACGTGGTGCACTTTTTTTTTTTTTTTTTTAGTGTCCATATCAACTGTTGACATTTGGGTCAGAAAACCCCATGTTGACCTTTTTTGCCTGTCGACCTTCGTATTGTCTACCTTCGTATTGTCTATCCCAGGGGTCCTCAAACTCTTTTACTCTGGGACCCCATCGGACAATAAAAATCATTTCTGCACCCCAGCGTGGTCCTGCAGAAGGTCCTCACATCACATGTGTAGTCCACAGGCAGCACGTACATGGCAGCATTGTGTAGACACTAAATGATGTGAGGAGTCTAACATAACCGACAAAAAAACAGTAGTGTTCATTCTAGCACCCGTTATCTATGAAAACCCATGCAGTTCCTCTTCCCTGTCTGGGGTGTCGCTGACTGCTGTTGTGCTTCAAGCACAGTGTGCCCCCCCCCCCAACACCTGCATCGGATATACTGGCTACTTACACCTGGTATTACACCCCCCCCCCCCCCCCCCCCCCTTATGAATCCTTATGTGAACATGGTAGTGTCTTTGGCCAGCCTGTCTGCAGGCTGTGGCTAGGGGGGAGGTTAGTGGTTTCCTTTGACTGGCGCATGCTTGTTCAGTTACTGAATGCATGTCATGCCACCATGCAAGACGGCTGAAAAGCGAGTTGGTTTATTAGCTGATAGGTCTGAAGAAATATATCATTTAGGGCATGACCATTACTACAAATTTATAGCTAACATACTAAGTATGTTCGCTATAAATTTGTTTTAATGGTCATGTTTTGTTATCCTGACGAAGGTTTTGAAATAAAAACCGAAACGTAGAATTAAGAACACTGGTACAGTGTGATTATTTGCATAAGACCAAGAGATACAACAGTCTGCTTTGTAAATCAATATTGAGATAAAAACCAGACTGTTCTTGAAGCACCACAGCAGAGAGTGACACCCCAGGCAGGAAGGAGGAACTGCAAGGAATTTTCAAGGAGCAGGGTGCTAGAATTAACACTATAAATCTACTCTATTTAAAAGGAAAATGTGCTTTGGCTTGTAAAACAACACGGTCACAGGATTACTGTTGGGCAGCCACTTGCGTAACTATAAACTTCATCTGTTTTCTTTAGCAGGATTAGTTGTGGGGGGGAATCTTTTCTGCTCTATTCAGAGTTTCTCTATAGAAAAAAGAAATTCCACTATCTGATCTTTATCTTTTATGATAGGTTCGGCTGAGGAATACTCTCTACTTCTGAAAGTGTACGATGGACAACGAGGATCTTACGGCGCTGCGCACAGAGCTTGCTCGTGTGTCGTCTGAATTGCAGGAGACCACAGAGGAGAAGTTCCAGGCTGCTCAGTACGGCTTGGCTGTGTTAGAGGAGAATGCCGACTTAAAGCAAAAGTATTCCGACCTAGAATTTGAATACGATTCATTGAAACTGGAGTTGAAACAGATGACTGAGGTAAGGCTTCATATGATTTTTTCCACAAATGCATTCCTTGTGGGCGCCTATGTGCAAACTCAATGATGTGGCAGATAATTGTTTAGTGCACAATGTGTGTGTGTGTGTGTGTGTGTGTGTGTGTTCATGCTAGGCTGCCCAATTTTTAATGGCCAAATCGCGCCCTGCTAAAACAGCCGGCCAGAGCCTGTACATCTCCTCTGCAGCGTGAATGCAAGGGAGGGAGAGCTTGGGGGAGTGAACCCCAGCATGTCTGTAGGAGTCGGTGCCCCTAACAGTGACAGCGGCGTCCGGGCCTGCCCATGACATCAGTGGGCCAGCTCACTTTTTAATGCTGAGCCCAACATGACTGCTTTAAGTCTATAAGCAGGAGTACTGGGGGCGTTCCGTGTAACAATGTGGCATATTGTGTAATGGGTATTACGGTGTTTGGCTTAATGTGTAATGCAGTGTTCCCTCTGGTGTTTTATTGCAAAGCGCCGCGCCCTGTCCGTTTCTTGAGGGTTTTTTTTTTTCACTTGTTAATGCACCCTGCCCCTTCTGCAGTGCTGAGTGGCTACAGAGGGGATGCGGCTTGAAGAGCTGAGCTGACAGGAGTTGAGTGGGCTGGAAGAGCTGACGCGCTGCTAAACTCAGACCAGTGTGTACGCTCTTCCAGCCACATACTGCCCCGCTAACAGGCCACTCACCTCCTGTGATGTTCCAGCTGCATCACGCGGCTCACCTCTACTGAGAATGGAGTGTCCGCTCTTCCAGGTGCCCCCATTCTGCCACCACCCCACTGTAAGTTATTGGGGTATTCCTGCACGGGGGGCAGCACCCTTACCTGAAAAAATCACTACATATATTGGATATAGATTTGCTGACCAGTAGTATCATTTGTCAGATTAAGCAAGAAATTGAATAGTGTGTACATAATTTTATTCCAAGCGAAAAGAGTAATAGATCTTTGTTATGCTGTGTACACACGGTTTGAATCATGTCCAATTCTAATTAGACTATAGTCCGAATTGAAAATTACACTGAATCGAGCTGTGTTGGCTGCAGTCGATCCTGATGCGCGACCGAGCAGCACCGGGATCGAAAGCAGAAATAGACCTGGCAGACAGGTCTATTTCTGCCAGATCGAGTGCAGTTATTTGCTACTTGGCTGAGAGCTCAAAAGCCAATCAGTGACCACCCATTTATTTGATTGGGAGATTTGGAATCTCCTGCCTGGCCGCCACTACCGCAGCCTGTTCCCCAGGAGAATGCAGAAAAGAGCATGGTGCAGACAGTATAGGTGTGTGACACACCTGATCGGACGCGATACATTGTGAGTGCTAAAAAGCACCAAGGATGTACAGCTGATGGTCCGATTCCGACGCATCTTATGTTCTGCAGGTCCAACCTCCGACTCAGATCAGATGTACAAGGAACGCTCATCGGATCCGATCAGACGTTCATATAGCTGCAATTTGAACCCTTAATTTGTATTCTCAGCCTGATCCATCGGACTTGGATGAAAAGAGGCCAAATCGCACAAGTGTATGAGGACCTTTACTCCTACACCCTGTAAGGGGCAGATGACTGAATAGGTTGCGACTATGGTCCCTTACATACAACAGTTCATTCTTGGGAATGTGCATTTCCTGCGCTGTAAAACTGCAGGTGTCTGACCACTTCTAATAGTAGACTAGATTTGTGTGATGTATGCAGTGTATTCTATAAGCTTCACTCCTAACCATGGGAAGTTATCCAGTACTGTATATGTCTGAGGCTGTTACTGTATGGATTTAATGACTGGAATGCTAGCTGCAAGCAATAACTGCATGTAATCACTTGATAACCAAGTCAGATGATTTATTGGAATGTTTCTTTAAATAAGGTAAAACGCTTAATCTTAGTAGTGCCACGTATACATTTTGCAATAAACTGCATGAACCACAGAATATCTATGGATTTAGCCGCTAATCTTAAACCCTGTACACACGCTTAGATTTGATGTTAGATTTGATTTTCTATTAGATCTGGCATTAGATCATCCCATTCGATTTGGCATTAGATCTGTACTTTTGCATTCGATTCGATTTCACAATGTACTCCTTTGATTTACTGGATCGAATTCAAGATTTCCTTGGCTGCACAGATTTTTCTATTCAAATATTTTTTTTTTTTTTTTTTTTTTGAGAAAACGGGAGTGCGCATCGAATCGAATGCAGATCGAAAGTGTCCTAAAAACTATTCGATGTTGATTCGATTTTGCTTCTATAAGCAAAATCTAATCGAAAACAGGGAAAAATCTAAGCATGTGTACACAGCTTCAGTGTATGACCATGACCAATTTGTGATTGGGCTAAGCATCTGGCAGGGTAGGTGCTGCTCCAGGCGACTGGCATTTTCTTCAGTTCGTTTAAAGGGGCAGGAATAGAAGGTCTTCTCCCAAAGGGAAGACAATTGGCTATCCCAGGGGTTCCCAATCTTTTTTGAATCACGGCACCCTAGAGTATCAGAATTTGTCCACGGCACCCCTAGGCCCCCCAAAATATATATAAAATTAAGTAGATTGTGTTTGTATGTGCTTCTTAGGTTCAGTTATGTGGTAAAAGGCATGATTTGCTTCTGATTGTACACATTTTATGATTGGCAGCCACCAGCACTGGTTTTATCCATAAATAATTGATCATAAATAATTTGAATTGGTCCTGGACCACCAACCCGTGGCACCCCTGCAAGTGTCCCGAGGCACCCCAGGGAGCCACAGCACACAGTTTGGGAACCACTGGGCTATCCCATCATTGTGAAAAATCTCAGTGTATGGCCACAATATAAGATGGGTTGTAGGTCTAGCCCGGGGGACAAACTGGACACAGCACTAGGCTGATACACTGCCAAGCATCACTGGACTAAAACCCCCTCCAGCAGGCAAAATTGATGTATGGCTTTCTGCTTCCCCTCAGTAAAGGGATTGATGGGTTGACCACTATTGTTCGACAGGCGATGGGTTGACATGGAGTTTTTCAAAATATAGATAGATTTTATTTTTTACTGAGTGGGCATCGAGGGAGACTATAATTGTGTGTGTGTGTGTGTGTGTGTGGGGGGGGGGGGGTAGTTAGGTGTCTTTGGTGTTAATTTGGTGGTGGAGGGTGTGTGCTTTGCCATCCACCGGGACAAAGCGATGGCAGCACAAAGCACCTGGCTGGAACCATAGTGGGGGTACACACTACACCAATCCGGGGTCTGCTTGCTCAGATGTCAAACACATTTGTCATAAACTTGTTTCTGTCCGTGTTGATCTATTGACTGTCTGGCTACTATACATTGTCTGTGACCTATACCACCCTGCGGTTTACAAGTTGCCATTGTAGATTACCCCACAGCAATCCAGCTGCTGTAAAGTTGGGGATTGCTAGTAGGCGATTCATTGGCCAAAATTGGGGGATCGACTTGTCCATGACACACCCCAATTAGTGGATTTACACCAAACAATATTGTAAAATTGCCATGGCATCCGTTCCCCACAGTGGAAAACTCACATCACATGAAATGACCGTTCCCACAGTTTTCAATGTGGAGCTCCCCAGGGTGTAGCATTAACTGCATCTCTGGCAGCGCACATGAGAACTGCTCATGGCACACTAGCAGAAGAACGCTAGCTTCTTGTGGGGACACTGTACAGTAAATGTAGGTTTCTGTACTGGACAACAAGCAGCCCTAGGGCCATTTGTCCCTGATCCTTCTCATGCAGCCCAGCTCCTCCTTGATACCTCCTTGTAACCTTGCTGTGTTGAAGAGGGGTATTATGCTTTCTAGGTTTTAAATATTCTCTTTTAAAGGTGATTAAGGTCATTGCATGCCCATTTTGGAGCGTAGGGGACCACCCATGCGGCCCCCTGAGGTGTATCAGGTTTCCTGTTCCAGTGCTGATGGGCATGATGTCTTTGGTTTTTGGCAGGCACTGGTAGAGGCACACAGCAACCATAAGAGAACGGCTGCTGATGGGGAAAGTAGAGAGGAGACTCTGCTGAAAGAGACGGCGTCCAGGGAAGCCAAGCTGACAGGAAAAATCGAGGAACTCCAGAATGAGCTGAAGCAGATGAAATCTGTGTTGGCCAACACCTCTGCAGAAAACGAGCGCCTCTCCCTCAGCATACAGTCCTTACGGACGGTAAGATTAATATACAAGCATTTCATTTCTGCCTTCTAAACTTTGTTCTCCAAAAACTTCATGAAATGTGTCTGTTACAAATCCACCCAAATACCATAGAATTTAATTTCTTACTTGGGAATACTGCTTGTCCTCTACACTTTAACACTGGTAATACTGGCAGATGGCTGCCAATGATGCGGGAGCGCTTACATCTCATTGCTGGGCCGTACACACTGGGTGGCTATTGAGCTTAAACTGTAAAACCGAACTGCTTTCAGCTTAAAATCTCCCAGTTTGTATGGATCTTCAATTTTGAGGCTATAAGTCTTTAAAAGCGGCAGACTAGATGGGCCTAGTGTTTCTCCGCCATGATAGTCTGTCTTCCTGGTCCTCGCATGCAGCCAATGCCAAGATCAGCGGTTGAATCAGCTGCCTAGAACCGAGGCACAGAATGCATGGCCTATATTTGCATTTTAGTACTTTTCTCTAGTGTTTTGTCAACAGAGAAAACGGACCAGAGTTGGCTCCGATCTGCTTTCCTTGTTAGACTGTATGGAACAGTGCATCCTCTGTCTGCAATAAATAAAGCAATTGTAATCAAAGTTCATGTGATTCTAAGGGTAAACCGCCTGTGTGCGGCTCATGTTGTATGGCTTTCTGTTTTTTGTATTCCATAAAACTTTGATAATGTTTTGTTCCAGAGTGTTGACCAGTACAAGATATTCTGTGTGTTTATCAAAAGTTCCATGTCCAGAACATTTAATTGATTCCTTTAGGCCGTGGTTCCCAAACTGTGCTGCAACACCCTGGGGTGTCTAATGGACACTTGCTGGAGCTTTTTGGGCATCACAGATGGTGTAATGGTTAGCATTACTGCCTCACAGCTCTGAGATCATGGGTTCGATTCCCACTGTGTGGAGTTTGTATATTCTCCCCGTGTTTGTGTGGGTTTACTCCGGGTACTCCGGTTTCCTCCCGCAATCCAAAAATATACTGTTAGGCTAATTGGCTCCCAACAAATTAACCCTAGAATGTCTGTGTGCGTGTACATGTGGTAGGGAATATAGATTGTAAGCTCCAATGGGGCAGGGACTGATGTGAATGTTCAACTATACTCTGTACAGCGCTGCGGAATATGTGTGCGCTATATAAGATACTGTTAATAAATAATATATGGTCATTAGGTCGACATGCATTGGGTTGACCACTAAGGTTGACATGGCTTAGGTTGACACAAGCATAAGGTCGGCGTGGTTTTTTTGTTTTGTTTTTTGTCATTCGTCCTACTGACCCATACCTGCCTTGAGTTGGTGGTCCAGGAATAATTCTAAACCAGAGCTGGTGGCTGTCAATCATAAAATATGTGGACCAACTGAAGCAAATCCTGTCCCTCTCCAGGTAACTGACCATAAGGATGACATCTAAAATTTTGGTACTTGTTTCCTAGCACGGCCACAATCTGGAGTAATCGTGTCCCTTAATTAAGGGACACGATTACCCCCGATGGACCCGATTTCTTTTGAAATCAGGTCCATTTTGCCGGCTAGGATACAATATCGGGGGCATCGCGTCGGTCGGGACCATTAACATTGGTCCCGACGCGATGCCCCCGATATTTCCATAGGCTTCAATGTTAAAAAATATTTTAACATTGAAATCTTGTCGGGAAAGTTAAAATATCGGGGGCATCGCGTCGGTCGGGACCATTAACATTGGTCCCGACGCGATGCCCCCGATTTTTGCATAGGCTTCAATGTTAAAATATTTTTTAACATTGAAATGGTGAAAAATTGTGAAAAAATGTGAAATGGGCCAATATGACCCATTTCACATTATAGATGTCCCCGTCGTCACCCCACGATAGACGCCAACCCGAAGCGTGGCGAGCGCAGCGAGGGGCGGCGGTACGCGTCCTCCGACCTTTTCATGCCCTACTATCCACTAGGGCGTGGAGTGAGAATATAATAGTGTGGCGAGCCACCGAGCCCGAAGCGTGGCGAGCGCAGCGGATACCTTCACAGTTATACGCGTCCCCTTGCGGGCTTCACAGGTGTCCGTGGCGACGCGGACACCTGTGAAGCCCGCGAAGGGACGCGTTTACCTGTGAAGGTATCCGCGTCCCCTCACGGGGCTCGCTGCGCTCGCCACGCTTCGGGCTCGGTGGCTCGCTGCGCTCGCCACACTATTCTATTCTCACTCCACGCCCTAGTGGATAGTAGGGCATGAAAAGGTCGGAGGACGCGTACCGCCGCCCCTCGCGGGCTCGCTGCGCTCGCCACGCTTCGGGTTGTCGTCTATCGTGGGCTGGAGTTTACGCGCTTACATTTGGGGGGGTTGGGAAATTTTTTCATTTAATCCAATGTAAAATTGGGTCCCAGGGACCCAATTTACATTGGATTCAATGAAAAAAATCGGGTCCAAAATCGGTCGCGTCGATCGCATCGCATGCGATGCGATCGACCCGATTTTTCCGACACGACCACCCCGATCTAAATCGGTGTGGCCGTGCTAGGAAACAAGTACCAAAATTTTTGTTTCTGAATTTCTCGGTAATGCTGTGTACACACGGGGGAGATATATTGCTCAGTTTCTACTTTACATCAGCGACCAGAGATGGTCGCTGATGAAAAAGAAACTGCCGGGGGGAGCCTGGCAGTGGTAATCAGCTGGTCGCAGGAGCATGTTCCTGCGATCACCACAGGGGCAAAAAACGGGAGCGCGCACCCGGCAATATATCGCCGGTGCACACTCCCATTGCGGGCAATATGGTCGCTCAGAGACCATATTTCCCGTGATTTTGCACAAAATCGCCCCTGTGTGTACGCACCTATAGAGTGCCTCAAATGTTTTGATGCTCTAGGGAGCCGTGATTAAAAAAAAGTTTTGTAACCACTGCCATCAGTAATTCTGTTATTATAAAGTTACTGTTAATAGAACCCTGTAGTTCAGTGATTTTTTACCTTGTGGCTCACTAAATAAGATTTAAAAATTGCCAAGGCACACCATGAGATACCCACAGGGCAAAACACATTGGCCCCCACAGGAAAAAAACAAACCTATTGCCCCCCATATGAGAAAACAATCACACTGGTCCCCACAGGTAACACAAATAAAATACATGAAAAGAAGAGACCAGTAAATAACACTTGAACTGGTGGCTGTTAACTAGTTAGGGCATCTCTAGATATGGAGGCACACTTGAGAACAGCTCAAGGCACACTAGTGTGCCACGGCACAGTGGTTGAAAAACACTAGTGTGATCTCCTCCCAGGAAGGGACAGATGTAGACTAAGCAAATTGAATTTGCACATGTTATCCGTTTCCTCTTCTAACATTAGTGGGGAAAGCCGCATTGAAAGGCGTATTGTACAGGAAATCTTGCCTGTGATGAATAGTGTGTGTGTGTGTGTGTGTGTGTAAGGGTGCAGAGCTGTTGCACTCAGTGCTTCGCGGAGAGATCTCTGGTTCCTGTTCTGTCCCTTTTGCCTTTCAGAAACACAGGCCAGCTGTGTTCATACTGGGGGGTGATTCTGATTGCTGGGAATTGCATAGCACGCCATTTGTTGTGTGAATTGTTCACAGAACTGAGGTAACGATTGCAATTAAATCTCACTTGCCTACTTTACATACAGGAAAATGGCGTCTCTGGCAATTTGCATCTTAATTGAAGAGTTTGTTGTGCTGTTCTGACTATCGTTGAAACATTGTGAACTGGTTATTATGTTCCTGCTGGAATAATGTGATTATGGCACAATGTTTTATGTAGGATATTTGTAACTGGTGCGATAAAGAAACCATGTTAGTACTTCACATGGGAGGGAGGGGAATTGCCCTCTTGCTGAAATTGCACAAATGTCTGCAGCTTAGCCTGACTGACTGTGTGTGGTGTTGTGTGTTGTTTTTTTTTTTCCTACCTCACTTTTGGTACTTAAAAAATGATCTGATCTGAAGTTGCCTTGCACAGACCTTAAAAATCTAACAGGTAGGAAAAAAATAACCC
The DNA here is from genome assembly GCF_055691185.1 of Crinia signifera. Classification (NCBI taxonomy): domain Eukaryota; kingdom Metazoa; phylum Chordata; class Amphibia; order Anura; family Myobatrachidae; genus Crinia; species Crinia signifera. The sequence continues at coordinate 38,105,745 of NC_139225.1, read as the reverse complement.
AGTATTTTGCATGGGGATGTGCCACGATACAGGTTTCTTGCTTGTGGAAATGTATCCCAAGGAAAAAATCCTGGCTTGAGTGTCCCGGAAAAGTACTTGGGTTGGACCCGGGATGGTCCAGGGGCAGGGGAAACGTTGAACCCAGTCGATGTGACCCAGGTACCGTTCACTGCAATCTAAAAGCAGTCGCTGGGGGGATGCTCATCTCCCACATCCGCCCCGCCAGCATTTTGCAGGGTAGGGGCACTAGTGGGAAAGGGTTTGCAAGCTGGGTCGAACCCTGGTACCAAATCCTTGGTGTGACCCAGCTTGTCTAGTGGAAAAGTGCTATTAATGACCTAAGCAGAAGCATTAGTATTAGGGATGCCAATCCCAGGGCATCTTCTATCCCGGGATTGTAAATAAAAAAAAAAAAAAAAAAAAATGCACTGTCCCGTGATAGGCCTCCCTTATTTAAAATAAAATGCCCCGCAAATTTCCAGGTGTCTTACCGCCAGTTGTTTCTCCAATATCGGAATCCTGACTTACAAAGGCTATTTTCCCTCGTGGGGGTGCACGTCCGCATAGAGGGGAAAATTGACTAGATGGCGAGCCCATAAGGGGCTTCATGTCAGGATTCCAATGTCTGAATCCTGGCTGTCAAGTTTGATACCATACTTACATATGCAGGCTTTGCAGCTAGTAGTGGGGCAGATGGTCCGGAACAGCCAGGTAGCATCTGCTGAAGGGGATTAGACTGCGCATGTCCAGTCAAATCTCGGGACTCACCACCCTGATTAGTATGCTAACATTATAGTGCAGTAGAGCAAACTCTGCTTCATCCCTATAGATTGTAAGCTCGCAGCAGGGCCCTCCTACCTCCTCCAAGTCTGTCTGTTATTCAGTTTGTTTTATCTCTGTTTACGGAATCTGCTGCGCTATATAAGAAACTATAAATACATTTGGAAGTGTTTTATAAAAAAAATATATATATATATTCTTTGTGTAGACTACAAGCGTCTTTACACCCTCCATGGAACAGGACTGAGGCTGATCTAGTAATGGCAGTTTCAGTGACTTGGTGTACTTGTTACCGCTGACGCTCATAAGTGGTGTCAAATCCTTTTGTATTAAACCTCTTAAAGGGCACCGTGTACTGTAACTCTCTGCTCTTGTGGCTGAACGCCTTGTTTTCCCTGTCGAGTGCATTGCAATCTCACCCTTCTCTGTGACAGTATATTGATTTTATTTTCTCTTTCCGCTAAAGGAATGCCAGGATACAGAGAGGGAGAAGTCCAAACTACGGGGAGAAATCAAACAAAGCAAGATCAGGGAGATGACGCAGCTGCAAGACTTCTCAGACATCGAAGAAGAAAACATCTCTCTGCTTAAACAAGTGTCTGCTTTGAAGGAAAGCCAGGTGATTATGGCCAATTAATGGTGGAGTGGGTACCACCACAGGGACGAATTTAGCCACTTCTGATCCGGTCAGCATTCGACCCAATGTGTAGGCAATCTGATGGCTGACGGGACCCTACGTAGGAAAGTGCATATACTTTTGCACAAAGCAGGGGGGTGACTGACTATCTCACATGGGAGTTAGTTTACTATGAACAATCAGAATGATCTGTTGCTTCTGGACAAATCTGATCTACACGTCTATCTGAGATCATTCCGCTGTGTGCCCACAAAGCTGGATACACTATAACATTAACTGTTCAATCTGACTTGGTAGAGCAAGAATCTGGTAATGTATAGGAGCAAATGACAATTGACCATTTGCCCCCAAACACTAGAAAACAGACAAAAATAATCATTCAGATAAATTGGTTACATCCACTTGATTTATCCAAACTAATATCTTTGTCTTTCGGCTTTTGAGATTATTACCAGATTTTCATTCCAACTAGCCAGATTGGACAGATCATTTGTATAGTGTGTATCCAGCTTTTGGATTGCAGGTCTGTTACAGGGAGCTGGTGGCCATAAAGGTTGATGTACGTAAACGTTATCATTTGGGGTTTTGCTGTTTATTTCTAGTGCTTGAAACGGTCATTGGCAGATATCTTCTGTATCTGCAGCGCCGCTTATATAATTAAGTGGATCTGCTCACTAGGGGACGAAGTGGCCCTAGATCACGCCCACCATGTGTCACATTTGGATCCAGCACAGTAAAAAGATTGCACTGGCGGTATCCGTGTGTTTGGTCATATTATTACTGGTTGGGACTGGTCACAGTTTGGAGCGTTCTGCAAGTTAAGATCTGCTAAATGGGTGGAGGGGGGATTGATTTCTTCAACTGCAATTTAAGACTTTAATGCCAGTGAACAAACCTGTAACATGGTCATTAAGTTGTAGGTATTTCTTTGCAGGTGGAATACGAAGGCTTGAAACACGAACTGAAAAGACGAGATGAAGACATTGATATTCTGAACGGACAGGTAGACGAGTTGGTGCGGCTGAAGGATATTTGTGAGCGTCAGCTGGAGGAGGCCCTGGAAACACTGAAAAGTGAAAGGGAACAAAAGAATGAACTCCGTCGAGAATTATCTGGGTTCCTCAGCTATGACTCCATAGGACACATGCAAGTAAACTTCGAAGACCCAACCGAAGAAGAATTCGACAGTGGCTTTAATGGTGGCGACCTCAATAAGTCAAATGGAGGAATGTTTATGTCCACCCCGCGTAACAGCGATGTCTTCCACTCCGGCCCCAAACTGGCATCCGATCTGTTCACTGAGCTCAGTCTGCCAGAAATCCAGAAACTCAAGCAGCAGTTACTACAGGTATTCCTCCGTTTCTCCTGGCTTGCTCAATATGTTGCTATCTGGTTAAGTGGGTGAAGTCTCTGTAGGAATAGCATCATTACTGTCCCCTGCAGCATTCAGTACTGTAGCCAATCCAAGCTGCAGACATTGGGGTGTGGAAATATAAAAAAAAAAAACTTTATCAAGTAAAAACAACAACGCAGGGTTCTTTTAAAAATACTTTTAATTGAAATTACTTGACAGCATCACCATGACTCATGGCAAGCCACGGCAAAGTACATCACAAACTGCAAAAGGAAGTTTAAGTTTTTGAGAAGTTACAATAGATGCCCGTTGCATGATTTGTAAATCTGAAAGTCTTGCAGCTTAGCCCCATACTGGTGGGGTCTTGATTGTACCGACCGAAGGGCCTGATTCAGAGTTGGTTGCAGTTCTGTGAAACTGCAAAACTAACTGGCGCACTAGGCTGTGGAGAGGGAGGGGGGGGAAGCACAGGACGAGGCAGGTACCACCTGAAAATGTGAGCACATCGTTAAAGCGTGAAGCCATCACACAGTACTGGCTGCAAAGTCAGGTGCATGGCGGCCATGTTCCCAGTAGCAGTGGCTACATGCGACGTCTCCATAGGACACATCTTTTTTGGGGGGGGGGGGGCTAAAACTGTCTAATTTCTGTAAGTGACTTTTAGGACAACTGTGTTTCTACAACTGGGAAGAAATGTTTGCTAGAAGCAAAGCAGATCTGTCCCTATCACATGGTAGTCATAGGATGAATTCTGATCATTGTAGTTACTGAGATAGCGTGACCTTATCAGCTGTGTATTACACATGCTGTTCTGTGGGAGGAATCTCTACACTAGAAAGAGCTGCAGCCCAGAACCAGCTGCGTAGATGTACGTGCCGTATCTCCCCACCGGTAGTGCTTGTGCCTATCTATTTCTCCGTCACCAGTTTTTGAGCTGGCTGTAACATCTCTGCATATTGCTGCTGTCTTGTGTTACCTGCAGTTTTTCTTGGCAGCAATGGCAAGAAAAGCCTATTTGACTCCTATAATCTTACATTTTGGGCCTTGATTTTGATACTTGAATGGAAAGTGCCGAGTCGGTTGCTGTTTAAGTGGTTGCATGGTAACTTATAGTTTCTTAGTGTGAAAAGATAACGCAAAGCTATGAGTCTTATAGTTACAGGAAATGAAAGGGGAAGTGTGAGCGGGGGGGGGGGTTTCTTCACATTTGCCAACCCACGTTGTTCCTACAAAGAACATAAGGGACTGAGTTATGAAAGTCAGGGGAGAACAGCGTTTTATTCTATATTTAAAAAATATATATTTTTCTCATCTTAATGTGTTATTCAGAGTGGCATTGAACCGGTACCTTCTGCATCAGTTTTCAAAAATGTTTACAAAATACAGTAGACTATGCTATTAAACTTGTGCTGTATTGTTTTGGTCATCTGAAGACGACTACTAGGTGGCCATTACTGCCTCACAGCACTGAGGTCATGGGTTCAATACCCACTACAGCCAGTGTATGCTTCTTCCTGTTCTTTCCCAACCCCAAATATATAACCTGTAAATTCACACTTTACCAAAAATCGGAATGTAGATGTGGAGTTTTTATGAATACAAATGGTGTGGGTTGGTTTGTATGGAACACTTGATACCCATCCTTTATTATATTCCCACTATTGCAAATAAAGGACGGTATTCAATTGTTTTGCTGCTCGCCGCTAGATGGTGTCCAATGGAGCGATATAGTTGTTGCCCTTTTTGGCTGCCAGTGCCCCTCTGATAGTGAGTAGCTGAATCGTGCAAAAAAGTGACTCGTTTATGCACACAAAATGGACTTTTGTGGGTCACGCCCATTAGAGTGCAATAAAAAAAATTCATTTGAATATGGCTGTATACCACTCACTTTGGCCACCATGTCTAGAGGGATTTTAAATTATTCTCACTCCATCCTTAAACTTATTATTATATTATTTTTTTTTTACATTTTGGTGGTGCACTAAGGGCTATGTTCAATGCAGGCGGCGAGCACCTGACAGCGAACGTGCCAATAGCATTCAACACCATCACGTTCACTCAGTTTCCACCTCGCTGGTTTCTTTTTCGGTGAGGTGGAAACGGCGAGTGCGGCCATCAAAACGACGAGGCTCTCTCAAACAAACCATCCTCCCCGTACATACAGGCATTGAATACACCGCCTAAAGAGTGAGGGGCTGTTGGCTAAAGCAATCTGTATATAGGGTTCCCATTTTAATGTTTATGATCTTAAGACTTTCCTTTCCTGTTCGGCAGGTTGATCGCGAGAAGGCTGGCATGGAGAATGAGATGATAGAGATGCAGAGAGATTTGGATAGTATGCGAAAGGACTTGCATAATGTGCAGCAGGCAAACTGTGAACTACTTCAACAAATTAAGATGTTCCAGAAGGATGATGGCCATCTGCGGCAATTGGACAATGTAGGTCTCTTTAAATGTCCCTGTGGGCAAGAAGGGACCGATGTATCAAAACTGAAAAAAGAACTTAAAGACGTCAAGCAGAAGTACGAAGCCTTAGAAAACCAGTACCATAAGGAAAAGCAAGAGTGGGAGACGAAGTTCCAAGTTGTTTCTGATGAGCTCCGTACAGCTATAAAATCTGAGAGTGATGACCGAGTAATCCTGTCCAATCTTCAAGATGAACTGAGGTCCGCTCGGAGAGTCTACTGTGACTCTCAAAGTAAGCTAAGCTTGGCCCAAGATGAGCTCCTGTCCTTCATCGAAGACTTGGCTCATCTCTACAACCATGTCTGCATGAGGCATAACATGACACCCAACAGGGTCTTGCTCGATTACTACAAAGATGGCAAAGGAGCAAAGTTACATTTCAGAAAAAGGAAATCCTCAGACTTTTTTGGTAAAGTTCTCGTTAACCCTGACTTGGAGATCTCTGCTCTTCACAGCGGTGAGCGTTCACCACGGAGTAGCCCTGACTCTTCCTCCACTGGGTCAGATTATGGGGACTCTGCTAGAGAGCCTCTGGGGATCACCCATCTGGTAGCCATTGTAAAAGACCAGATCAAACACTTGCAGGGCGCACTTGCAGTGTCCTGGCACCATACAGCTTTAGAGACCGTAACGTCGGACATGGACAAGGACAAAGACGCTCTGGTGGAAGAAGTCATGAAACTGAAAGCTTTGCTGAGCACTAAGCGAGAACAGATCGCTACTCTGAGGACTGTTCTGAAGGCTAATAAGCAGGTACATTTTGTCCTAATCAGGGCTCCCGGTTTTATCCTATTTATATTTTAAGTGTATTGTATTTATGCATGTCTTTTTATATTGTTTGTTAGTACTGTGTTTTTATACCCTTTTTTTTTGATAAATTAATAAATTAAGTTAGCTCTCCAAGATTTGTGTTTTTATTTATTTCAGGAATGATTTGATACTACTAGTAGATGTTGGCTTGTGGTGTGGGTCTAGAACAGTGGTTCCCAAACTTTTTAGAATCCAAGCACCCGATAGTACAAGACTTGTATCCACGGCACCTTTTGGGCCAGTTTGTTATGGAGAAATGAAATCCTGTTTTTAATAGAACAATGTTAGGTTTATTTATGTAGTGAAGGACAAAACTTGCTTGTGTTTGTCCACATCATTTTTGATTGGTTGCCACCAGCTTTGGTTTTGTCTATATTAAATTGACAATTCATTTGAATTGGTCCTGGACAAGCACCCCTGGCAGCCCAGGGTGTCACGGCACAGTTTGGGAACCATTGGTCTTGGGTATTTGTTTTCTAGTAGATTTCTCATTTAAGTGGTTATTGGTGTAGCACACGGGTCTTCAAACTGCGGCCCTCCAGATGTTGTGAAACTACAAATCTCAGCATGCCTTGCCACAGTTTTGCTAGAAGGGAGTGTTAAAACTGTGGCAAGGCATGCTGGGATTTGTAGTTTCACAACATCTGGAGGGCCACAGTTTGAAGACCCATGGTGTAGCATATTAAACTAAATATACTCATGTCATAAGACCATGTCTAACTTTTTTTTTCTTCAAGGCATACTAAAGCAGGCATGTCCAAACTGTGGCCCTCCAGCTGTTTTGAAACTACGCATCCCAGCATGCCTTGCCATGGTTTTGCTATTAGGACAGTGGTTCCCAACCCTGGTCCTCAAATACCCCCAACAGTGCACATTTTTCAGGTCTCCACACAGAATCACAAGTGCTATAATTAGCTCCAACTGTGATCTTTTCAAAAGTGCCTGAATAATGAGTGCACCTGCCGGGTGACCTGGAAAACGTGCACTGTTGGGGGTACTTGAGGACCAGGGTTGGGAACCACTGTATTAGGGGATGCTAAAACTGGCAAGGGATGCATAGTTTCACAAAAAAAAATTTTATTTTTGTCCTGAATGTTGACATGGACACAGGGGGTCTAAAGGCCCCCATACACTATGCGATTTGGGCCCGATTCAGATGAATCTGGCTGTGAAATAGGCCCAAATTGCGTATGGAGACATCCCCTCCGACCCGATGCGCGGTCCCTTGTGCATCGGTCGGATTTGTGTGCTGCCCAGAGCCATGCGGGGTAGCACCCATAGCCAGGTGGAGGGAGCGGGAGGGCGCTGCAGGGAGATGGGCAGAGGAGGAAGCCGCTGCCGTCAGTGGGAGCAGGGGGTGGCTTTCGCAGAGAACCAGCGTGCCGGGCAGGAGAAGACACTGCAGTGTGAGCAGAGCACTTTAAAAAAAAAGAGAACCCCATACAAACTAATAGGAAGCCATTGATTGGCTGAGAAAAAAAAAACATAGAAACGAATAAGAAACCAATCGGTCTCAGCCAATCAATGGCTTCCTATTCGTTTTGTATGGTTTTTCTTTATTTATTTTTTTTGTATGAAGTGCTTGTCTGCTCCCGCCACTGCCCGGCAGAGTCTTCTCCTGTCCTGCTAACTGCAGCGGCTACTTGCCCGACTCCCTGCGCCACCTCCCAACCGGGCTCTTTGGTCACGTGCATACCCCCGCTCCCATTGTCCCTGCAGCTCCCCGGAGTTGCATGCGATTTTATCACATGCAAAACTTGCACATGAAGTGCCATCGCATGTGATTCCCTCCCGGGGAGCTGCTGGGACAATCAGGTCTTAAGTGCACCACATTGCTTGCCGTGCTTCATGCACTGGGGCAGATGTATTCAGCCTGGAGAAGAGCAGGGCCGGATTTGTGCCTAGGCCCGTGAGGCACCGATCAAGGGCGGCATAGCAGCATGGCAGAGCGGGTGGGCAGCGGCAAGTGACAAGCGGCACCGCCGCCAACATGATTCATCATATGTCGGCGTTAGCGCCGCTCATCACCCGTCGCTGCCCACCTGCTCTGCCATGCACAGTACATCACCGGCAATCTCCAACGGTCCCCCTGCACGTCCGGCTCCGCCGCTGGGTGAGCTGAGCTGAATTGCTCTGGCTCACTGCCGCGGGCGGGGAAAGCAGCAGAGCAGCGCAAACCTCCCTGCACTCAGTCAGTCAGCGTGAGACTGCAAATAAAGTTAATAAAGTGTAAAAATATATATAATTATTATTTATTATTTTTTCTCTTAGGGGGTGGCGGCCAAAGATGGTGTGCCTAGGGGCGGCCTGACCCCTAAATTCGCCCCTGGAGAAGAGAGAACATGAAAGGCGATAAAGCACCAGCCAATGAACTGTTTGAAAATGACAGTTGATTGGCTGGTGCTTTATCTCCTTTTACTTTATCTCCACTTTTCTCCAGGCTTAATACAGCTGCCCCAGTCTGCCTTGCTGCGCATGGCACACTATTCTCCCACCATACTGTAGTGGATGGTAGAGTATGAACTACAGCCTGTCGAAACAAAAAAAAAATAGGATTTTCAGTGAACAATTTCTCTAACTTTCCAGTGTCCTGGACAAATGATATTGTGCATACACTGAAATGATATGACTATAGTTTAGTACAGTGGTTCCCAACCCTGGTCCTCAAGTACCCCCAACAGTGCACATTTCTCCTTCATCCACTAGGTGTCACTGGAGTTACACTGGGGAATAGAAGGCGACCACAGGGAGCATGGGCACTTTAAAATTAATTAATCAGTGTGACCAACTCCTCCCCTTCGACTTCCCCTCCCAGGCAGTCTTAGATCGTGCCCAAAAGGGAGCAGGTCACATTTGGCTCATCTCCTGGGCTTTTTGATAATTAGGGAATAAAGCAGCAAGTTTTGCCTTTGAGGACAGGCAGATAGTTGCTGCTACTATCTGCCTGCGACGTGGGAGCCTGCCGGAGGGAGCCGGCTGCTGCTTATAGGGTTTGCGCCCGGCTCCCTGGCTGACAGAGACCACCGTCTCTGGAGCTGTAACGGGCGCCGCTCACACGCAGCGTGCACCCGATCCTCCCCCAGCCCCACCGCCGACGGCATGGCCGCAGCACTGTGAATATTACCCTGCCTTCCTATTAGAGGAAGGTCAGGGACACAAACGGCGGTGCAGCAGAGGGTTTTTTAAACCTGGCGCCATTATGGGTGACGGAGCTGCCAGGCGGGGGGCGGAGTTACCGCGCGGTACTTCCCAGCAGGCCTTGGCATACCCCAGCGTTCCTGCAAGTCGCGGCGGCCATCTTGGACATTTGGCGCCGTTTGAACACGCTGCTGGAGGCTCCACAGTTGCGCTGCAGATCTATCCTGACTGCAGTTGGGCGATTCCTGTCCCCTGGTGACCGTCCTGCTGAACGCTCTATCCGGTCTGTGAGTTACAGTGGGGATTAGAGCTAGGTGGAGACAGTTTGGGCTGTGTCTCAAAATTAGAGCTATAGCGCTCCTAGGTATATGCCATAGCGCTGTACAAAGCTCTGTGACAGCTCTTTTACTTTCACTGTCTCTCCCTTCCAGCATAATATATTGCTGCCTATCCTATACCTACTATCTGTGATCCATCTGGTAGTGTGTGGTGATTGCTGGGTGTTCTGTTGAACCATGGCAGGGGGTAGCTCCAAGAGGGTTACTTGCAAGAAGTGTGCTGTTAAATTTACACCTTCTAAGGAGGGAGACTCTGTATGTGATAAATGCGCTGCTTTACCCCCAGCTCCAGAGTCCCCCGTTCATACCCCTGTTTGGGCATCACAATTAGCTGATGTGATGTCTCATTTAGCTTGCGAGCTCTCTGCAGCTCAAAAGGACAGAGAGACTTCCAGAACTCAACAGGCTTCCTTGACTTCTGCTGTGCAGAGCTTAACAAAGGCCTTGACACCAGCAGAGGGCGCCATTGCTTCATCTTCTAGGCAAGATCCCCCTACCTTACTCAGGAAAAGGGTATTACAGCCCTCTGGGGATTCTGGGGAGTATGATGATATGCCTGATCTGGAGGAGGGCGAATTTGCCCTTCCAGATAATTATGATGATGATGTGGAACCTGAGGCTCAGGCATTAGTTACGCAAGAGCCGGCCCCAGCCACTCCAGGTCTGGAGGACCTTATACATATGGTAAAGGTTGCCTGCAAGGTGTCAGATGACACAGACATTCCTGCTCGTCCTTCTTTCTTTGGAAAGAGACAAAGGCAGTCACCCACCTTCCCCCCAGCGGAGGAGTTGGATGAACATATATTGCAGGCTTGGAATCATCCTGATAAAAAATTCCAGGTACCTCAGAGGTTTCTGGCTGCTTATCCTCTTCCACCAGAGGGTAGAAAGAGGGTCGAGATTCCTCCAGTAGTGGACTCTTCAGTCTCACGACTGTCCAAAAAGACGGTTCTCCCGGTGCCAGGTGCAACCACTCTTAAGGATACTTCTGACCGTAAGTTGGAGGTAACCCTTAAGAACATTTTTTCAGCAGCTGGAATTATTCAGCGTCCGGCCCAGGTCGGGTGCTGGGTAAATAAAGCCATGGGGGTATGGGCTTCTCAGATCCTAACAGAGGTCCGTGAGGGCTCTGATCCTGCTTCTATTGTTCAGCTGGCTGAACAGATCCAGTAGGCATCCAATTATTTAATAGACGCCTCTTCTGACGTCTGCATGGTTGCAGCCAAGGTTTCGGCCTTATCTATATCAGCTCGCAGAGCTCTCTGGTTACGCCAATGGCAGGCTGACGCAGAGTCCAAGCGTGCTGTGGAGGCCCTGGCGTTCAATGGGGAGGTTCTTTTCGGGCCAGAGCTCGACAAGTGGATCTCCCAAGCAACGGGGGGTAAGTCCCACTTCCTTCCCTCAGCGGCTCCTCCAACTACACGCAGGACCCCTCAAAGGCCCTCCTTTCGGCCTACGACCAGATTCAGAGGTCGTTCCAGAGGCGGAGCTCCATCTAGAGGCTCCAGAGGACGAGGCAGAGGCGCCTCGGCAGCTGTCCAGGAGCCCAAGTCCTCCAAGCCAGCCGCATGACTGTCCACGGTCTCATCTGGGGGATCCCAGAGTCGGGGCCCGACTGCTGTCCTTCTGTCACATCTGGCTGCAGTCTTGTCAGGACTCGTGGGTAAGGGATCTGGTGACCCAGGGTTACAAAATCCATTTCAGGTTAGTCCCTCCAAACAGGTTTTTCAAGACCGGTCTCCCAGTCTCAGGAGACAAGGCGCAACTTCTGTTGTCAGCAATCAACAAGCTGCGGACAACGGGAGTTGTGATACCAGTACCCGAGGATCAGCGTACTCAGGGATACTACTCCAGTCTGTTCCTTGTGCCGAAGCCGGATGGCTCAGTAAGGCCTATACTAAATCTAAAGGATTTGAATCCGTTTCTACAAGCGGTCAAATTCAAGATGGAGTCCCTGCAGTCGGTGATTCAGGGACTGGAACAGGGAGAGTTCCTGGTATCCTTGGATATCAGGGACGCATACCTGCACATCCCCATCTGGCCTCCTCACCAGGCCTTCCTCCGGTTCGCTATACAGGAACAACACTGGCAGTTCCAGGCCCTGCCGTTCGGTCTCTCATCGGCCCCCAGGGTCTTCACCAAGGTGATGGCGGTGATGATGGAGGTCCTCAGGGCACAGGGGATTACCATCATCCCCTACTTGGACGATCTTCTTCTGAAGAATCGTTCGAGGGAGGCCCTGTTGTCCAACATACGACTCACCCAAGAGACTCATCAGTCATGGGTGGATTCTGAACTTTGCAAAGTCTCAGCTACAGCCGTCCCAACGTCTTCTCTTTTTGGGGATGATTCTGGACACCCAGCAGATGAAGGTTTTTCTACCGCCTGACAAAGTTCAGTCCCTGCAGGTCCTGGTCAGGTCGGTCTTGCAACGGCCACAGGTAACGGTGCACCTTTGTACCAGACTCTTGGGGAAGATGGTGTCCTCCTTCGAGGCGGTACAATATGGCCGCTTCCACTCGCGCCAATTCCAGTTGTCTCTCCTTCACCAGTGGTCAGGGTCTCACCTGCATCTTCAGCAGAGGGTGACCCTGTCTCCCCGAGCCCATCTGTCTCTGCTGTGGTGGCTCAACTCCGAAAACCTGCAAAGGGGCAGGAGGTTCGGCATATGGGAGTGGACTCTCCTCACCACAGACGCCAGCCTTCGAGGCTGGGGGGCGGTAACGCTGGAACACCAGTTCCAGGGTTTATGGACGAGGCAGGAGAGCTTACTCTCCATCAATGTGCTGGAACTCAGAGCAGTCTACTATGCTCTTCTGCAGGCGGGACACCTGCTGCGGAGCAGAGCAATCAGAGTTCAGGAGCAAGGCGGCGATGAAGGAAGTAAGCAGGATCATCCTCTGGGCTCAGGCCTTGTCAGCGGTGTTCATCCCCGGAGTAGACAATTGGGAGGCCGACTTTCTAAGTCGGCAACATGCCCACCAGGGGGAGTGGTGCCTCAACCCTCAGGTATTTCAGTCCCTAATACATCGTTGGGGGTGTCCGCAGGCGGATCTGATGGCGTCCCGCCACAACTTCCAGCTCCCAACATACTTCGCGCGGACTCGGGATCCTCAGGCCGCAGGGGTGGACGCTCTGGTCGCCCCTTGGCCGTTCCAGTTCGTTTACCTCTTTCCTCCCTTTCCGCTGATACCTCGGGTATTACAGCGCATTCGCAGGGAGGGGGTAACAGCGCTTCTGATAGCGCCGGATTGGCCCCGGCGCTCGTGGTACACCAACCTGACGGATCTTCTAATCGACGAGCCGTGGCCGCTACCTCTTCAAGAGGACCTCCTCAGTCAGGGTCCCTTCATCTACCCAGATTTAGGACGTCTACATTTGACGGCGTGGCTGTTGAGAGGTCCATCTTGAGACATGCAGGTATCCCTAGGGCGGTGATACCTACAATGATGAGGGCCAGGAAGGAAGTCACCTCCAGACACTATCATCGTATTTGGAGATCCTATGTGGCGTGGTGCGAAAGACGCAGAGTGTCCTCTACTCTGTTCAAGAAGGCTCGGTTGCTCCTGTTTTTACAGGAGGGGTTAAACTCTGGACTTAGACTGAATACACTTAAGGTGCAGGTTTCAGCACTTTCAGTTTTTTTTCCAGAAACGTATAGCTCTTATTCCGGAAGTCCACACTTTTTTCCAGGGGGTGCTGAGGCTTCAGCCCCCTATTCGTCCGCCTACGGCTCCCTGGGACCTAGAGTTGGTCCTCAGATATTTGAGGTCATCGATATTTGAGCCGTTAGAAGAGGTGGATCTTCGATATCTCACTTGGAAGGTGGTTCTTCTTTTGGCTCTGGCCTCGGCCAGGCGCGTTTCGGAACTGGGGGCGCTTTCTTGTCGCTCACCGTTCCTCCAGTTTCACCCGGACAGAGCAGAGCTCCGTACCAGTCTCTCCTTCCTTCCAAAGGTGGTCTCAGCGTTCCACGTGAACCAACCCATAGTGGTTCCAGCATTCACAGAGTCTTCACCTGAGGATAGGTCCTTGGATGTGGTGAGGGCCCTGCGGATTTATGTCTCTCGCACGGCCTCTCTTCGCAAGACGGATGTCTTGTTTGTTACCTACGACCCAGTGCGTCGTGGATGGCCAGCTTCAAAGCAAACGCTGGCCAGATGGATCCGTCTGACAATTCGTCAGGCATACCTTGCTGAGGCTCAGACGCCTCCTACTAACATAGGTGCGCACTCCACCAGATCGGTGGGTCCTTCATGGGCGGCTGCCCGTGGGGTCTCCTTGCAACAGCTCTGTCGTGCTGCGACATGGTCAGGTCGGCACACCTTTGTGTGCTTTTATAGGTTTGATACCTTTGCGGCACCAGCTTCTCAGTTTGGCCGCTCTGTTTTACGGGGTTCTCAGCGCTCACCCACCCGGGTTGAAAGCTCTGGGACGTCCCCAGTGTAACTCCAGTGACACCTAGTGGATGAAGGAGAAACAGGGATTTTGTACTTACCGTAAATCCTTTTCTCCGAGTCCACAGGTGTCACTGGACGCCCACCTCAGCGCTGTTCTCCACCTGTTACGTTCAGTGTTAGGTTCCTATTGGGTAACCTCTGGAGTTTTCCCTTGTCAGGGTTATTTAAACATGGTTATTACACACCTGTCTCGTCTGGTTTGACTCTGTGTGTGTGTGTGTTTGTTTTTTCATATATATATATATTCTTTTTCTACTATACGTATTGAATGATGTTATGTTGTGATGAACCTCCTCTCGGATGTGTGTTATATCTTTCTGCTCCCTTTCGGGCACGATCTTTATGACTGCCTGGGAGGGGAAGTAGAAGGGGAGGAGTTGGTCACACTGATTAATTATTTTAAAGTGCCCATGCTCCCTGTGGTCGCCTTCTATTCCCCAGTGTAACTCCAGTGACACCTGTGGACTCGGAGAAAAGGATTTACGGTAAGTACAAAATCCCTGTTTTCCAGGTCACACAGCAGGTGCACTCATTCAGGCACTTTTGAAAAGATCACAGGTGGAGCTAATTATCTCACCTGTGATTTCTGTGTGGAGACTTGGAAAATGTGCACTGTTGGGGGTACTTGAGGACCAGGGTTGGGAACCACTGGTCTAGTATATTCAGCTTTTTGTGGACGACCTAGTCAAAACTAAGCTGCATGTACAGACGTCAGAAACCGAACCTGCAGGAGCGTGCATCATTCATCGCTCGATGGGTACACGCTGGCCAATATTGTGATCAATAAAGCCAAAATGAGCAATATTCAAAATATCACAGTGTACGGACCTTAACAGTCCAGGCTTTAAGAATATTCACCCTTGAGGACAGACTGTTTTTAAATCAAATTAACTGAAGTACTAATTAAGTTGCCTCTGCTCAAAAAGTATGGCTGTCCTTTTGGAACCTGGACTGGAGTGTGTTGAGGAACATGGTTTTAAAACCCTGCCATAGGGAAAGCTCTGCTTCTTCTTTTAGAAGTACTATAATTTAAGTTGTACTTAGAATGCAGGCAAACGTCTCGGACAGGACCGGGAGCCATTTAAACTCACCAGCTGGAAGCTCATCTTTGGGGAACACAGTATTTATTTAATTCCATAAACCCAAAACTGTACAAATTCAGCTGACAAAGTTATACTATATTACACTCGCCAGATTCCCATACAGTTTTGCGACTGCTGAATTGGAAAATTAGCATAAAATAAGCAGTGCACCCGGCTCCTTTTGGTCGCGTTACACCCTGCCTCTTTCCCTTGTATTTGCAGATCCATCCCATTTTAAATTTACTGATGTAGATTTACATGATGTGCTGCTTTTTCCCTTCCAACATTGTTGTGCTCTTAACTCTGTTCTAGGATCAGTGGGTTATTTTCCCAGTTGTCATTTGTATGGCAAATTCTTCAGTGCCAGTCAACATCTAAATGGGTACTTATGTATTATCTGGGCTCCCATGTTAAATGCACCCCATTTTTTTCATACCCCTACTATCCAACTACGCATGGAGTTGATTTTATATAGTGTGGCGAGCGCAGCGAGCCACCGTGCCCGAAGCGTGGCGAGCGGACGCGGTCTCATAAGAAAAACAGGAGCCCAGATATTACATAAGTACCTCTAAATGACATGACGCTTAATAAAGAAACCCCCGTCAATTAAAGTAGCGAAGACCTGTTCTACTTCTATGTTCTACTTGACATATAATTAAGCAAAACTTCTGCATAGAAGGTGCTATGAATGGACCTTGGGTACAGGCCATGTGAGAGGTTAGAACACAAAACTGGTGACTGGAAGAACATTGTGACACCTCTGATAATGATAAATGGACAATACAGAGGCAATGATCTGTAGTAGGGGGTTTGGTATATTAGAATGAAAGTGGGTCAGTGAAGAAATTTACATAGGTTCCGCAGACAAGCAGCGATGGGAGTTGCAATCCATATGGATTTGTGATGGGAAAAGGCCAACAAAGAGGAGTTTGGAATAGTTCAAGCTGGTATTGGTCATAGGGTCGACAAGAGGAAGGTCAACAGTCATTAGTTCAACATGACTGCGCTCTCCTTTCTTCAGGCAGTTTTATTCTCCCTCCATGCCCTAGTGAATGGTAGGGCATGAAATACCGCCTGTCAGCTCAAAAAAAGAAAAGTGAAAAACCCCATGTTGACCTAATGGCCCTGTCAACATTTTTGCATGTCTTTCTTTAGTGGTCAACCTAATAACTGACTTTCTTCTTGTTGACCTAATTACCGTATACCGTCCAAGCAGGTGATGATTTTATGTACTAGAGGCAGTACTTACTGTGTAATTGGCCATCATGCAAAGGAGGAGGTGGCAGGACTGAGGGGTAGATTTATGACCTGTCGATCAGGGGAATATGCGCTATCCCTGTGCGTTGTGGCAGGGGATAGCGCTTTCCCTGATCTGACACTCGTTGAGCGGGTGTCTAGCGTGCGGTGGTGTGGGGCAGGAGGCCTAGTGCAGCTACGATATTTCGTAGTGCGCACCTGCCTAATTTTATGAACGGTCCGCATCACTGGCTGTTCCGCCGCCTGCAGCTATCGACAGCTTCAGGCGGTGACGCCCTATGCCCACAGCAGGGACAGCGCTGTCCCTACTGCTGGCTCTGAGCTGCGCTGGGGATCCCGCGTGAGTAGCGAGATCCTGCGCAGTGCGCCGGCTGGGGGGGGAGGAGACAGCGCATCAGTATTAACTGATGCGCTGTCTCCAGGAGGGGACATCACCAGAGGGGGGGAGTTAGCGCCTCCCCCCGCTTCGGCTGGCAAGATGTTGATACATCTTGTCGGTGTCCCCTCCTGCTTCACCTCGCTAATGAGGCGAAGCAGAAACTGTTATAGCGGCAAAACTGTTATAACTATAATCTACCCCCTGAGATGTCCTGGATGTATGGAGTGAAAATGGGGGTACTAATGGCAGTTGGCTTAAGGATTAGACAGAGGGCGGTATTCAATGAGCCAGAATCGCCAAGTTTTATGGCGATTCTGTGTTTTTTTCATGTGTGCCGGCGATTTTATGAGCTGTATAAGCGAATCACCCTATTCAATGACCTATAATCGCCGTTGAGGACCGGTGAATGAAGCACCAATCGCCAAATGTAATTCTCTAAAAATCGCCGTTTTTAGTCTATAGGATTTTGCATGGGGAATCGACGGTAGTCAAGGGGAATCGCCAAAAGTGTATTCAATGTGAAGTTGGCGATTCCTTTTTCTTGTTACATATCGCCGTTCCTCACCGAGTGTCCCTCGTCATTTTTTTCTGGTGAACTTTGATAGGAACATGTCAAATAATTGGTTTTAAGTGTTCTATTTAACTGTGCAAGTGTAATGTATTATTATTTGCTGCCCTTGTGTGATGTGATGGTCGTAGAAGTGCTATACAAATATATATTTAATTTTTTGAGGTATTTTTTTTTTCTCCCACAAAGCACTGTTCTTACCCATGGTGCACCTCACTTACCCATGATTCTCCTCCCCACCTCACTCCTTCGTTTGCCCTTTGTGCAGATTACCCCGATTTTGGCGTCTGCTGTATTGGAATGCGTTTATTCAGGGTAATTTGCATTTCTATTGCATTTCACTGCTTTTTTTTAAACACTGACGACATTACTGACGCTGCTTTGGGAAACGCAGGGTTGGCTGAGAATCGCCGTTAGGGCCGGCGATTCTCAGCCACGTTGAATAGGGTGACTCGGCGACTCCCCACGAATCCCCATGCATGGCGATTGACAGCAAAAAACCGGCGATTGGCAGGCGAATGAAAAAACAGAATCGCTGTGACAAACGATTCATCTCATTGAATACCGCCCATAAGGGTTATGGAGTAATGACATTATAGTGAGCAGAGGGTGACACCCCTGGTAGGAAAGAGGAACTGCAGAGGATGCTATAATGAATGCTGTAAAATCACTGGACACTTTCTTCGTGATTTTTAAGGCCCTCTGTATCCTAGGTGGCTTTGTCACCATAATAAACTTGTCTGCAGTGTTGCTGTGTATTCATATTATACGGAAATGGAAAATAGGCTGAGCTAATAATTATACCAGTATAGAATTACCCATTACTAGGTTCCCTGTCATTTAAATGGCTATTGGTAACTGATTTTACTCTGAGGTTGTAGCATTAAATTCAATGGCAACTTATAACTTAAGTCGTATAAAAAAAATAAGGGATTTTTTTTTTTTTTTAGCTTGTAACAGAAAGGGTGTATGGGTGGGCACTGATGTGCACTCCCGCATCATTGCCCGGATGGAATCGGTACATCTGTCAGAATGAACTTAGGTCTACAGTCATTAGGTCGAGCCCACTAGGTCGACTGGCAGGAAGGTCGACCTGACTTAAGGTCGACATGGGCCAAGGTCGACATGACTTAAGGTCGAATTTGCATAAAGGTCGACATGAGGAAGGTCGACTGGTCATAAGGTCGACATGGGTTTTTCACTGTTTTTTTATCCGAATGTCGACAGTCGACATGGACACAGTTGGCAATGATAATCGGACCCTCGCATCGCTCGCAATGCTTCGGGCACGGTGCCTCGCTGCGCTCGGCACACTATTTTATTCTCCCACCACGCCCTAGTGGATGGTAGGGCATGAAATACCGCCTGTCGGCACATGTCGGCTCAAAAAACAGTGAAAAACCCATGTTGACCTTATGACCAGTCGACCTTCCTCATTTCGACCTTAAGTCATGTCGACCTTGGCCCATGTCGGCCTTAAGTCAGGTCGACCTAGTGGGGTCGACCTAATGACTGTAGACCTAAGTTCATTCTAATAGATGACCGCTTCCGCCCGGATGAGTGAACCACTTTCCATAGTCTCCTACACCAGTCTTTACAGTGCTGTGACATGCTGTTCCTATTCGGATTATAATGAATTATTACGCACCCCTTAGTAACCACGGTTCTTATATGGTAAACTGATGTGCCCCAGAACTGTACTTTAGATGGGTGCTAAGATGGCCATACACTAGTGCAATTTAGACACTTTTTTTTTTTCCCAGCCTTATCCATCAGAATCTGGTGAAAAATGGTCAAATTGCATGCGTTTGACATCCGATTCACAGTCCCATGAGTATCCGAGTCAGAGATCGGATCTGCTGCACATCCAACATATAACTGACGGCCTCCCTGGGGGTTTTTATAGATGACTGGGCAACGTTGTCCTAATGTCGCGGGAAAAACACCTACACCAGCTACCAATAACCTTTGGAATTTTTTGTGTTTTCTGGAATAGCAGTATGAGGTTATAAAAGTTAGTTTATATCATTTAAAGGTGGAAACAAAACTATTTTCAGAGTTTCAACATTACTAAAATGAAAGGGGGGAGTGAAGTATCAGGTGTTAAGCTGGCTACAGCGAATTTGGTGGTGGCAAGGACCTGGCACAGTGTTAGTAAGGGCATTACACACTTGACAAGGGAACGGTGGGATTGTGCAGCAAAGCTCTCGTTAACTAGGCGCTCCCATTAACGACCCGCGGAATCGCGCATCCAAAACTATATTTAGAAGCACTGAGCAATATTTAAAACTATCTCTCAGAAGGAAAAACATTTGTAATATCATGTAGTGTGTATGGGGCTTTACTTTGGCTAAAGGAAGAAAAAAGGGTCGGGGGGGGGATATGGAGGTTGGTTCACGGACAGTGTGATGATTGATTAGCATTACTGCCTCACAGCACTGAGGTCATGGGTTTGACTCCCACCATGTCCCTAACTGTGTGTGGAGTTTGTATATTCTCCCCCTGCCTGTGTGGGTTTACTCCGGATGCTCCCGTTTCCTCACACACTGTCCACTTGGTTAGATGCTGGTCGGGTCTATAAAAGTGAAATGCTTCCATAGTTGATGCTAGTGGCTTGCACCTCCCCACCTGCGAGTTTTCCCAACAGGTCCTGTTTTAAGGACTTCTGTTGGTGGGACAATTACTGACTCTGCAACAGAGTAACTTTCCTGTGCATATAAAAGACCTCCACAGAACATGGTGGCACTTCAGGCCTGGAGAACCCCTGGTTTATATAATACCTTTTTTTTTTACTTCTTTGGAAATGGCTTAAGTTTGGCCTTGTGTAGGACACAAGGTTGAAATGGAAATGAGCGACACATAAATAGGTCAACAATCGTTTTTCAGGGTATTTTTGGTGTCCATATTGACACCTAAGCACATGGACCCTGAAGTAGTGGAGCGCTTTCCCTCACATGGCTCCCTTTGCTACCATGCTTCACGCCATGTGCCTCGCACCACTTTGTCTACCTGTTGACTGTGTTTGGTGTGACTGCAGGATTGATGTAGAATTACCTCTTCATAAGAGCTCATGTGTCACCAGCTTTAAACAGACCGGTAAAGCCAACTGCTATGGAACTGAGCTAAACCAGATTGTCCTCTTTTGTGACTGGCTGTGCGGGTAAAATATTTCCTGTTCTAATGGTTGAGGTTTAAGGTCTAGTCTTGCTGATATTGACATTCTAATTTGTCCTTGACTTATCTCTGCTCAGACAGCTGAGGTGGCCATGTCGAACCTGAAGAGCAAGTATGAGAATGAGAAGGCCCTAGTTTCTGAAACTATGATGAAGCTGAGACACGAGTTGAAAGCCCTAAAAGAGGATGCTGCTACTTTTTCATCAATGCGCTCAATGTTTGCCAGCAGGTAGAGTATGACCTACAGGCGATCTGGATTTACCTGACTACAGGACATTGTACATTGATTTTTAGCTGTACCGGTCAATAAGGTGTGGATTATTAGACCGTGTCTAGATAGACCAGCAGTATGTTGACCACGATTGTTTGACAGATGAAAAAGGTCAACATAATGACCGTCTGTCTAGACACTCTAGATCTATCAACCGGAACTAGCCCTTGTCCTTTTCTTGAGGTGGCACACGCTTCCTCTCTTTTGTTAATGAGACCTGTGTGGAAAGAAAAGATTGCTTTTTACTAGAATTCCCACCAGGTAATTCAATTAATTGATTATTATTTTTCCCGGGGGGGGGGGGGGGGGGGGGACTAATTAAAAGTAAAATCTATGTGGTGTCTTGACGATCACAGCTGTAAAGAAATCTTCCATTTATTAAAGATTTTGTTTTTCCTGCCTCCGGGCAGATGAATAAAAATCCCTGGTAATGCTAGCATTCTCAGGGATCAACTAGCCATGGTAATTTATCAAAGGTAATTTAATTCCCTACCCCTATTACGTCATTCGGCTGCACTCCCAGTATTAAATATTATCAACCGTATATTGGGTAAGTGCATGAATAATAGGAAATACTAGATCGCGTTTTATTTTTTTTCATTTATAGCAGAAATTCCCAAACTCTATCATCCGGGCACCTTGGCTGTCCAGATTTGAATAAGCATGCATGGGCACAGATGCCTTTGTTAAGATATCAGTCCATATGATTTAATCATGTTATCTGCCATAATTATCCTAAACCTGGACTGATACGGTGCCTTGAGGACAACACTTTATACAAAGCTTAATGTAGGGTACACACCCGAATGATTTTGCCTCCAAACCCCCGAATTTAGATACAATTGGTCGAGATTGTATGTAAATTGGGCATGTTTTGGTGCATTTCAGATCCGATTCCGATGCACGGCCCCATGGGTAATTTCACAGATCCTACCTGCAGCAGGTAGGATCTGGAAACAACCATTCAGCTGTGTACCGGTCGAGATCGGATTCAGATCATGTGCTCTAACAGATCGTGAGCCGATCGTCTTACGATCTGCATCGTTCTGGTGTGTACCAGGCATAAGAGTTTGTATTGTAATATTTAAAGGGCTAGCCACTATTGGACAATTCCCAAGAAATCGAATCCTCTATAGCAAGTGAGGCAGGAATCCATGTGTGGTAATAAATGGCTTGAGCGTTGACGTCACTATAGTGACGAGTCTGTGGGAGGTCTGACTTCATGTATTACTGTACATCGGTAGTTCTCAAGGACCCCCAACAGTGCACGTTTTTTACTTGAGGACCGAGCTTGAGAACCACTGCTGTACAGGACAGTTTTGTTTTTTTAAAGCCGTTGTCTACAAGGGACACGGATACCTATTTCTGTCACATTGCTCATGTCCGTCACTTATGTCTCTCTGTAGATGTGATCAGTATGTGAACCAGTTGGAGGAGATGCAACGGCAGCTTGTTGTAGCGGAGGACGAGAAGAAAACATTGAATGCCTTGCTGCGGATGGCGATTCAGCAAAAGCTGGCCCTGACGCAGCGTTTAGAGGGTCGGGAGGGGTCCCCAGATGTCTCCAAAAGTAGTTGGCCGCGATCGTCGTCAAAGTCTAAAGGTCGTGTTTCTAAATCACAGGGTAACTGGTAAGTAAGTGCTCTGTCTGACAGGTTTCAGTCCTGACATTGCTCAATATTCCTTGCACTCATTGTGGTTCATGTAATCATAAACAATAGGTTAGCGCCAAAAGTGAACCCATGATTGTAAACGTTCCATTATTGCGTCCTGGTGACCACAACGCGGTGTCCGTGTATATTTAAATTGACTACAAAAAAACCTTAATGATCAGGTGATCAGGTCTCAACCAGGAAGTACTTCATGAGAACATGGCTTTTGGTAGCCAGCTAGAGGCTGACATTGGTCTATGTAGAATGGTGGGATTTGGCCATAAAAACACTGGGAATAATGCATGTCCCAATCCCACACATCTTTACATGATTTATGTTTTTACAAAATACCATGTGTGCAATTCGCTTTAAAAGGTCGAACCCACCTGGTCTTCCAGAGGCTCAGGAATACAAATTTTGGGTTGTTAAAATGACCTGACCATCAGAAACTACCTTTTGAGTACAGCTAAAATCAAATCGATTGGATGATTTATGTGCAATTTGGGCATTTTTCATGTGATTACGGCGATCAATCGTACAAAAAGTGCTCAAATTGCTACAAATGTGTAAAACAAACTTTACTAGTAATAAAAGCTCACGTACACATGGGGTTTAAAATGATAAATTTAGCAAAAATCACCACAGCAGTTTATACAGCGGATCCCATGCGGCCAAACATGTATGTATGTATGTATGTATGATCGGCTTCACACTCTAGGCGCAGGCAGCTCCTCGGGCTGGACGGATCAAAAGACAGCTCTCAGCGTCACTACTGGAAACCACACCTCACCATGTTTCATCACCAAGGACTTCGTCAGGAGCTGCCTGCACCTACAGTGTGAAGCCGGACAACCTGTTCATACCCCCACTATCCATGTCGGTGTGGAGTTTATTTTATAAAACGTGGCGAGCCACCAAGCCCCGCGAGGGGACGGTGATTACTTTACATGTATTCTGTGTCCCCTCGCAGGGCTCGCCATACTTCGGGAATATGCCAGAATACATGTAAAGTAATCGCCGTCCCCTCGCGGGGCTTGGTGGCTCGCCACGTTTTATAAAATAAACTCCACACCGACATGGATAGTGGGGGTGTGAGGCGCTCTGTAGGCTTGCCAGGGACAGTACGGTGACAACTTCGGGGACACTACGCTAGGCAGCCGTTGGGCTATGCTGACAACGTAGCTTAGCCTACGCTGAAAATGTAGCGTAGGCTGGCGCCTTGCTATTACACAAGTACCACTTTTTTTTATTATAATTATTGAATAACCAACATCCTATGAACCAGGAGTACAAATGGAATTCATCAATAATGTTTAATCCTCCTCAGATATTCCAACTTTGTAAAACATTTAGTATTTCTAGGCCTAATGCTACTGTGCTCTGCTTTCTCTGCACAGAAGCTGACATTCCATCAATTACCCTGCCGCAGCGATCATGCCGCTGACACGCGTGCGCGGATTCTGCATGGCACCCGCCTGGACACATTCCTGCCACAAGGCTGCTGAAAAGGTCACATGATGAACCGCAATAACAAACTGTACATGCTGCCAATGGGGATCTTTGTACAACAATATTGCCTTTCAGCCTTGATTATTATTCCTCATTAGCTTTATATTAACCTGTTTCACGGTCAAGTTGTGTATAATAACTTTTAATACGTTTTATACCAAGGTTAATAATATGTATAAACTATCTATTTTTAAAAGTGCCTTAAACAGTTAAATGTTAACTAACTTATTTTAGGTATTCGCAAAATAAATGCCATAGCATATTGCCGTCTGTACAAAAGATTTTATCTATCGCCTTTTTATGTTTTTGCAGAGCTGTTTACGGAAGTTGCATTTTAAAGTGGTAAAACTGGGCTAAGTGTCACTTCAATACAGTTAGGGCCCCATACACACTGGGCAATTTTGAGCTGAGAGCAGCTCTGTTTTGTTTGAGCTGCTTTCAGCTCAAAAGCCGCCCAGTGTGTGTTGGCGTCGGATTCCATTTTTATGTGCTATTGGAAGATGTCACATTGTCACAACTGTTCTCTTGCCAGCTCAGTTGATGAATAAAAGATTTATATTGGTCTATTGTAAAAGGTTTTGCGTTGTAATTTATTTTCTTTATTTTTTTTTGGGGGGGGGGGGTTGTTCACTTATGATTGGTAATTTAATTTCGATCAGCTACAGTATGTAGTGCTTTACAGTTTTATACATGATCCTTCTTAAAGGTCAAATATCAGGGTTAAAATCCTTGGTGTAAAGGTGCCTATACACTTATGTGATGTTGGCCAATTTTCACCCAATTCTGACTGAGAAATCAGGTGAAAAGCTGCCAGATCGCAAGTGTTTGACATCGGACCAGATCCGAAGCTCCGTACGATCCGGAGATTGAACCTCCTACACATAAGATGAATCCTAATTGCATTGCGTCTGCATCCAACTCTTGGGAGTCCTTCAGTGATAAATCGCATGTACAAAATGGCACGGAAATCCGATGGAAGGCCTCCCGGGAGCTGTCGGGGAAATTCAGTGGAAATCAGGTCTGACTTGTGCCTCAGGAAATTTGGACTAGTGTATGGGGGCATTTAGTAATTTATTACCAGTAGTAATTATCATATATTCCAGTGTTTTAAAATATTTGTCCATTCACATCAGTCCCTGCCCCAGTGGAGATTACAATCTATATTCCCTACCACATGTACACGCACACTATACTTGATTTTGGTGGGACCCAATTAATCAACCAGTATCTTTTTGGATTGTGTGAGGAAACGGGAGTACGCAGAAGAAACCGACTCAAGAACAGGAAGAACATACACGGTTATGGCGGGAGTTGAACCCATGACCTCAGTGCTGTGAGGCAGTAATGATCACCATTGCCCCGTCCACGCTGGCCCAAATTGTTTATCAGTCACCCACAAATAAAACTGTTCCAGCACAAACACAGAAGGTAGCGGACTAGCTTTCAAAGCTTTAGTTTCCCGTTCCATATAATCACATTTGTTTTATGTTCGGCATTGCATGTAAGGGCTGCTATAGATTCAAGTGTAATTCTGTGCCCTTAATTTGTCTCATTAGTTATATAGTGTCAGCTGTTATGGGAGTCAATACATGTACATACACACTGCCAATTATATTGTTTGTATTATTTACTAATTAAAGCTTCAGGTCTTGTCCATTGTCCTCTCACAATACATGTGTGCACCACTGTGACCAGCACTTCACTTGTTATGGACCAGTCCTACATATACATGTCCCTGTTGTATGAAATCTGGGTGAACATCCGTGTGGTGAAGTCTCGCGGTCTGTGCTGCATAGGTTACCACCTAACGATCCTATCACTGATGATGCTTTATCAAAGGGACATTGCGGAGCCCCAAATGGTGTTTGCAGGAATATCTCATCGTAGCTGAAGTATAGGGTTTTTTTTTGTTTTGTTTTTATCCTTTTAGGGTAAAAACTTTCCAGTGCGGAAGATCAAAGTAACAAACATTTTAGGAATCTACCCAATAGTAAAGAACATTAATGTTTATGGTGTGTTGTGAAATCTCTTTCCACCACTGAAACACATGCAATAAACTAGTCCTAACCTTTAGTACATTACCAGCTATAGAGCCTAATTCTGCATGGGTCGGAGAATTAGCAAATCGAGTGATACTCAAATGACTGCACAGCGATCGCATCGCACATGCGCAGAGTAAGTCGCTGAGTATCTGCAGTTTGACAGAAACCCAGCATGGGTATGGATCATATGGTCGACATGGGGCAAGGTCGGCACAAGCATTAGGTCAAAATGGTCTAGGTCGGTGGTAGCCAACCCTAGCCCTCAAGAGCTACCAACAGTTCACATTTTCCAGACAACCTAGCTGCTGCACTCATTAATCACTGACACATTTTAAAAGATCCACAGATGCAGCTAATTAGCTCACTTGTGATTCTGTGAGGAGACCTGCAAAACATGCACTGTTGGTAGCTCTCGAGGACTAGGGTTGGCTACCACAGGTCTAGGTCAACATGGGGAAAGGTCGGCACAAGCATTAGGTTGACCTGGTCTAGGTCAAGTCAAAAGTTCAACGTGGGATTTTTCACTGTTTTTTCAACCGAATGGCGACATGGACATAGGATTAAGGGCACCGCATCCCCTCACTGTGCTCGCCATGCTTCGGGCATGGTGACTCGCTGCACTCAGCACACCCAGTGGATGGTAGGGCATGAAATACCGCCTGTCGGCTCAAAAAACACTGAAAACCCCCATGTCGACCTAATGACCTGTCGACTGACCGTCCGTATCCCCCCAGCGTTTAGGGGTAGAAACATGGCAGTTTCTGGGTTTGTTTGTGAAAGTGCAGGTGTCCCCAGACATTTTTGGGGTGGGCCTCTTGCGTCAGCGATGACCACTTCCAGACTGGTTCTTGAGCAGATTAGTGGAAGCCGTAGACCGGTGTAGATGGGAATAAAAACAAAAAAAAAAACAGTTGGAGGCAAATGGATCTGTGAATGTCACGATTTGCCATACATTTGCAATTTTGCAAAGGGTGGTTTCTCATTCTGTCTTGGCGGCAGATTCATGCTCAATTAGGTCATGTAGATAACAAGCGATGCATTCACGTAGAGGTGAGCCAGTGGTTGCCATTGGCAACACTTTCACTGGTTCATGTAAATTTATTGCAGCATATGGAAGGCCTGTATGTGACTCAAGGGCGAAGCTGGGCAATAGCTGTATAAGTGCTTTTAGCATCTTCTGTTTCTTTCCCAGGCTCCATGATAAATAATTATATTATAATAGTAATCAAACAAAAAGCCCTCAAATAAAACTAACTGGCTTAAAGGTTTTATTAAATTCAATCATTATTGGTCATGAAGGTCCTAAATGAGTTCCATTGCGATCTCAGTGAGTCTAAAGGTCCCCATACATGCTACGATAAGCAGCGTGCAATGCGACGCGATGTGCGCTCCCGTGAGCAATGCATCGTACAGTACAAAAAGTATGGTGCTGCACATACTTTTTGTACTACCCGCGGATCGCATCGCACGCAAATCACTGGATATTAATCACCAGGCAATATCGATGCGTGAGGCCACGCATCTCTAGCACTATGGCCCATACACACGGTGTGATGTAGGGGCATTTTCTAAGCAATCTTAGAAAATGCCCCTAAATCGCTACGTGTGTAGGACCCATAACAATATATGGTAGAACACTGCAACAGTTTACAATAGAAGTCTGCTTGATATCTGCTGCCACTGCAGGAACTGCATCTAGCCAAGGTTAATACCATTGGTTTGTCTAGTGGACCAAATGATTTTAGACAGCCGTTTGCTAATTCAGTGGGTTTTTGCAATATAAATGAAAAACCAAAATACAGTAAGAGTCAGATTTGGATGCAAGTCCAACAGTCTCCTACAAATACCTGTGTTCTCCAAAGGCCAAAATATTAGAGGGATCCCGACAGGCATTTACCCGACGTCGGGATTCTGACTGTCAAAACAGACAGCCGGGTTCCTGACGGCCACCGGCTATTTTCCATCGTGGGGGTTCACAACCCCCATAGAGGGAGAATAGAATAGATGGCTCACGTAGCGAGCCCGCAAGGGGTTTATTTTGTGTACACACTGGGGCCATAGGGGTTGAAATCACTGGGAATGTGTTCGCAGGCGACCATATTGCCAGTGATGGGAGTGTGCCCCGGCGATAAATTGCCGGGTGCGCGCTCCCGTTTTCTGCCCCATTCTAATCGCTGGTCGCAGGAGCTACAAATAAATGTAGTGTTCTCATTTACCACCAGAGGGCAGCATACAATCTGCATTAGTAAAATATCACCCTATACAGAAATTGTACAGTAGTTACAGATGGAGCGCCTGTCATGCTTGCAGGTCCTGGCAATTCTATCGCCAACCGCCAGGACCTGATTCAGAGGCTACCCACAAGGCGCTAATTATTTTACCCATGATCCTGTGTGGAGACCTGAAAAACCTGAACTATTTGGGGTACTTTAGGACCGAGGTTGAGAACCACTGTATTAGAGCATTGCAATTCAAAAAGGAGTGGTGCGATAAAGTGCCCCCATGGGAGGGGGATCAATGGTTTTATTTCTCCCTGCCAGGTAATCTGTAGCTGTATATAGGGCCGGGGAACTAGCTTGCTCCTGGTACCATGGCTCTACGCCAGTGGTTCCCAACCCTGGTCCTCAAGTACCCCCAACAGTGCACGTTTTCCAGGTCACCCGGCAGGTGCACTCATTATTCAGCCACATTTGAAAAGATCCACAGGTGGAGCTAATTATAGCACTTGTGATTCTTTGTGGAGACCTTCAAAACGTGCACTGTTGGGGGTACTTGAGGACCAGGGTTGGGAACCACTGCTCTATGCTACCCCTCTGGATACAGATGTAAATCTGATGTACTAATGAAGACTAGTTTCAAACAATACATGAGGAAAAAATCATTAATAGACCACTAGATGGCATAGTAATACTGGAAACATAAACTGCAAACAAACAGAAATACTGAACACAGTAGGACAGTGGTCAGGGAACTCCATCCTCATTACCCCACACAGTGCATGTTTTGCTGGTAACCCAGCAGGTGCACAGGTGTACTAATTACTCACAGACACATTTTATAAGGTCCGCAGGTGGCGTTAATTATTTCACTTGTGATTCTGTGAGGAGACCTGCAAAACATGCACTGCGTGGGGTAATGACCCAGTTCCCTGACCACTGCAGTAGGACAACACATACAGAACAACTTTAAAACACCATGGAATGTTGGTTATAGTAGAAAGCAGAGGGACTATCTAAAAACCGGACCTGGACCTCAGGACTGGACATCAAAATCTGCAGTCCAGAGCTTGTAGTGTCCGGTCCGGGTGGTGTCTTGTCCGGGGGATAGCTTTCACCAGGCACATGGGGAAGGGGAGATTACAGCCTCACCGTGTGGTCCGGGCCGTTCCAGTTTTTGCTACATGCCCAGACCATACAGGGAGGCTTTATTCTCCCCCTTCTCAGCTGTCACGTGACACCCCCAGGACAGGACACCTCCCCCGGGACCGGACACTACAAGCTCCAGAATGCAGATTTTGATCGGCGGTCCGGGGTCTTGTCTGGGTCTGGATTTCACCCATACCGAAAGCAGAGGAAATACTAAAGCTGGGGTAGCCAACTCCAGTCCAGAGAGCTACCAACAGTTAATGTTTTCCAGATCTCCTCACAGAATCACAAGTGAAGTAATTATCTCCACCTGTGGATATTTTAAAATGTGTTCGTGAGTAATGAGTGCACCTGTGCAGCAGCTAGGTTGTCTGATGCGATCGCACCACCCTGGGGCAAAAAAGAGCAGTGAATAAATTACATAGGAAATTCACATTTCAACGCATCCAAAAACTGCATGCGATGCGATTTTCTTATGCAGAATCTTATGCCGTGAAAATACACAAGTACCATGTTTTTTCTCTCAAGGAGAGGGTTAACTTATGATAAACCTATCTGATTCCACTTATTCTCTGTCAGTTAAGGCCCCCATACACTAGGGCGACTTGTCCAAATTTCAACCAAATCCGTTAAATCATTCCCCGCTCTCCACCCTCTATACCAAGTCATGCCTCCTCCCCACCCATTTTACCAAGTCATGCCCATGTATCTTGTTGCTGTACCAACCTCCTCACCTTTTTTTTTTTTTTTAATATTGAATAATAAATGGGGCCCCCAAGAGAGATGCAAAAGTTGCTCTCATCAGAAAAGAGGGCTTTGGACCACTGAGCAGTACTTTTTTTCTTTGGTCCAGGTAAGACACTTCTGACATTGTTTGTTGTTCAGGAGCGGCTTGACAAGAGGAATACAACATTTGAAGCCGATGTCCAGGATCCGCATGTGTGTGTTGGCTCTTGATGCTCCAGCATCAGTCCTTGTGAAGCTCCCCCACACTTGTGAATGGCCAATCCTCTCCAGTCACCAGTCATCCCTGCGAGTGTGGTATAACAACGCGACAGTCGGGATTCCGACAGTCATTAACCCGACTCCGGGGACTCAGACAGCAGGGGAAAAGCAACAAAGCCCCTTGTGGGCTCAATGGCTCGCTACACTCACCGCCTATTTTATTGTCCCTCTATGGGGGTCATGGACCCCCATGAGGGAGAATAGCTGCTGCCCGTCTGTCGGGCTTTTAGCAGTCAGGATTCCGACATCGGGGTAATGACTGTCGGAATACCGACTGCCGGCGAGTCCCCTGGCACCCAAACTATGGCCCTCCAGCTGTTGTGAAACTAAACTTCCCAGCATGCCTTGCCATAGTTTTACCATTCCATAATAGCAAAATTGTGGCAAGGTATGATGGGACTTGTAGTTTCACAACAGCTGCCTGATTTGAAGGCTGAGGAACTCTTTGTAGATGTTTTGGTATAAATCGTTGATTAGAGTGTGGCTCTTTGAGCCTACAGTATTGAGCCTTTTCACGATATTCTAATTTTCTGTAAGCCATAATTATCAAAATTATATCAAATAAAAGCTTGAAATATCTCACTTTGCATGTAATAGGTCTATATAATATATTACTTTCACCTTTTAAGCTGAATTAGTGAAATAAATGAACTTTTGCACTATATTCTCATTTTCACCTGTACATCATCAGATGAATTGTTTGTTTTGTTATGTGCACCACAAAACAACACAAAACAACACAAAAGCTTCTCTCTGTGCGACATTTCTTCCTTTGCTGTGGCAACAAGATGAATTACTAACCACAGTGTTTGTTTGACTGTGTGTTTATTTACTTTGCTTCATTATTCAGTCATTGCATTTTTCCACTGTTTTTATAAGATTTACGTCAGTGGTTCCCAATGTACTGTGGTCTGCTGCACCTTCAGCGTCTCAAGAATTGTTACTTTTCGTCTGGCCTCAGAATGTCACAGTGGCGTAGCTCGAAATTTTTCTCCCCCACCGAAAAAAAATCCAGCGCCCCCCCCCATTACATACGCAGGGGGCGGGATGCACTCATTCTGCACTGGGCCCTTGCTCATTAGATCACAGACCCTGCTGGCACCGCTCCCCCAAGCCTTTGTGGAGTCTTCCCCATATGTAGCAAAGCCACTGGAATGTCATAAATCAGATTCCCGAGGTCACGGACTCGCGATATCAACACATCACCAAATGACTGGGTGTGGTATACTGTAGCTCACAGACAACATCTAGGTCGACAGTCATTAGGTAGACCAGGGTTGCCTACCTGACCCTCTCCATGAGGGAGAAAATGTTCTGTTCCTGGACTTCCCTGGTAATGTATGATTGCCATCACCTGTGGGGAGCTAGGTAATTGATAAGAAAGGCATTTCACCACAGGTGATGGCAATCCTACATTACCAGAGAAGTCCAGGAACACTGCGGTGCGATTTTGCATTGTATAAGCACCCATGCGATGATATATGATGATACTTCAATTTTAAAAGCACCTATGCACACCCCCACTATCCATGTTACGCGTCCTCCCGATCTTTTCATACCCCCACTATCCACGTCAGCGTGAAGTTGATTTTATAAAGTGTGGCGAGCACAGTGAGTCACAAGCCCCGCGGATTACTTTACATGTATTCTGCGTCCTCTCGCCACGCTTTAGGCTCGCCACACTTTATAAAACCAACTCCACAGCGACGTGGATAGTGGTGGTATGAAAAGGTCGGGAGTATGCGTAACTGCGTGCGCTCACCACCTGTCTTGAAAAAGTTCCCCGTACACAAAAAGTTACGAAACGCATTGACGCAAATCCTGTCTCCTGTTGATTCTCCTGCTTGTCGGGCCAAGCTCTGCCGCACCACGCTAAACAGAGCGTTTACCTGGATGTGCCCTGCAGCACCGGATACAAGCAGCATACAAGTGACCCACTGCCCAGCTCCTGGGACATGAGTGCGGCGGCTCATAGAAACGAGCGTACCAATTAAAGGTATTTACCGGCTTTTCGATACAACAAACAGCCGGCGGACTTAACACCTTATCCCGCCCACCCAGGACCGGACTTCAGCTTTCAGTAGGTGAGCACATTATCTGCAATCGACATTTCCATTGTGGACACACGATCCATGACTTAAATCATCTGTCAAACTTGTGCTATCAGCTCCATCTCTAAATTATTGAAGATCTGCGTGTTCTGCTTACATGCTAATAATTATTATAATAATAAAGTGAAATCATGGCAGGCGCCAATGTCATATACTCCTGCCTTCACCTGTGCCCACCCAGTTCTATGGGCAGATCCACCAGTTTTGTGGGCTCACCCATGAAACGCCAGAGGACCACCCCGCGACACTCCTCGCCTGTGAATCAGGCTGGGAGCGCCTTGCCAAGGGAGAAATTGTCCAAAGGTACTCGCAGTAAGGCCCTGCACATGCGCATTACTAACAATGCACATGTGCATACCTCCCAACTGTCACGATTTTAGAGGGACAGTCCCGATTTTCGGGTCCTGTCCCGCTGTCCCACCCGCGGCAGGCATTGTCCCGCTGCGGGGGGTGGCAGTTGGGAGACCCCCCCAATCTAGTAGAATAGACGCTGTGCGCATGCGCACAGCGTCTATTCTCGTATGAAAATGAAGTCACGGCTAATTAGCATAAGCCACGCCCTCATTTGCATACGCCCCGCCCCCTTTTCGGGCGCGCGCGCTGCGACGCCGCGCGAGTGTCCCTATTTCCTCCGGACAGAAGTTGGGAGGTATGCATGTGTAGTAGGAAGAGTGGACGAATTCGGACCTGTGCTTGCAGGTGTGAATTGGCCCCATTGTCTGTAAGCCATCCGCTTACCCAAAGGCCCAAGGATTTAAAAACATGAGGAAAATTTTCGATGCAGTTGCACATACACATGTTCATGGCTGTTGTAAACTTGTTATTGCTTTTATACAACTACTGTAATTAAAGTCGCTAATGACAGACTTACAGCCCAAATTACTGTTGTCAAAGAAGCGAAGTCTATTATTGTCCTGACTGCCTGCAGGGCAAGCGGACTATTCTGCTTCCATGGCAACCATGACTAGGCCTCAGCTCCAGCAAGAGTGTCAGCCTTAAAGGTTACTGACATAGGCCAAACCAACAGATCAGCCCAATCCTGGCGCAAAAAGTATTAATCCCATGACAAGAAGGAAGGGAGCAATTTTCTGTTTTAAAGGCATATATAGCATTGCATTGACACAACACTATCAGTTACAGGCAGGGATATTTTTCAGCAGGCTCCAGCAGGAACTGAGGCCCTTATTCTAGTTCACTGACAAAATATGGTACTCTTTACCTAGCACGGCGCCCATCGCGGGCATCGCGGGTACATTTATGTGTGCCCGCGACGCGACCGACGCGATGCTCACGATTTCCCATTGAAACCCATGTTAAACATGGAAATCGCGTCGGTCGCGTCGCGGCCGGCCATAAATGTGCACACGATGGCCGCGACGCGATGCCCACGATTTGCCATAGGAATTAATGTTAAAAGACCCGATGGACACGATTTTAATGTCAAATGGCTCAATGGACCCGATTTTAGCATAGGAAACAATGTTAAATGGGCCTTAGAGCCCAAATACTTACCCTGAACTCAGAAATGGCCCCCCCAATTTTTTACGCCACCCCACGATCAACGTGAACCCGAAGCGTGGCGAGCGCAGCGAGCCCGCGAGGGGCGGCGGTACGCGTCCTCCGACCTTTTCATACCCCCACTATCCACGTCGGCGTGGAGTTGAGAATAGAATAGTGTGGCGAGCGTAGCGAGCCACCGAGCCCGAAGCGTGGCGAGCGCAGCGTGCTCCGCGAGGGGACGCGGATACCTTCACAGCTAGACGCGTCCCCTCGCGGGCTTCACAGGTGTCCGTGGCGACGCGGACACCTGTGAAGCCCGCGAGGGGACGCGTTTACCTGTGAAGGTATCCGCGTCGCCTCGCTGCGCTCGCCACACTATTCTATTCTCAACTCCACGCCGACGTGGATAGTGGGGGTATGAAAAGGTCGGAGGACGCGTACCGCCGCCCCTCGCGGGCTCGCTGCGCTCGCCACGCTTCGGGTTCACGTTGATCGTGGGGTGGCGTACTAAATTGGGGGGGCCATTTCAGAGTTCAGGGTAATTATTTGGGCTCTAAGGCCCATTTAACATTGTTTCCTATGCTAAAATCGGGTCCATTGAGCCATTTAACATTAAAATCGTGTCCATCGGGTCTTTTAACATTAATTCCTATGGCAAATCGTGGGCATCGCGTCGCGGCCATCGTGTGCACATTTATAGCCGGCCGCGACGCGACCGACACGATGTCCATGTTTAACATGGGTTTCAATGGGAAATCGTGAGCATCGCGTCGCGTGCGGGCATGTTTAGCCCGCATACGACGCGACCGACACGATTTTTTACCTCACGATGCCCACGATCAAGATCGTGGGCGCCGTGCTAGGTAAAGAGTACCCAAAATATTTCTTAGATGGACAAAACCATGTGCACTGCAGGTGAGGCAGGTGTTACTTGTGCAGAGATAATTAGATTTGGGTGGGGTTTTACACCTGCCTCACCTGCAGTGCACATGGTTTTGTCCATCTAAGAAATATTTTGTCAGAAAGAGTGAACTAGAATAAGGGCCTCAGTTCCTGCTGGAGCTTGCTGAAAAATAGCCCTGGTCACAGGCATCACACAACTCTGGTGAAGTAGGATTGTGTTACATCCTGCAGATTATGGGCCTCATTCTAGTCCACTCTCAGAGGCAAATTCCTTCTCAGATGGACAAAACCATGTGCACTGCAGGGGGGCAGATGTAACATGTGCAGATAGAATTAGATTTGGGTGATTTTTTTTGTTTCTGTGCAGGGAAAATACTGACTGCTTTATTTTTACACTGCAATATAGATCTCACTTTGAAGAAAAAACCCACCCAAATCTAATTCTCTCTGCACATGTTACATCTGCCCCCCTGCAGCGCACATGGTTTTGTCCATCTGAGAAGGAATTTGCCTCTAAGAGTGAACTAGAATAAGGCCCTATATGTATGTTGTTTTTTTTTTAGGAATTTGCATTTATTTATTCTCCCTACCCACTCAATCCCCATCACTACTCTCTGCTATAATCCCAAACTTGACATTGACTGGCTGGATCTCCCGGGGTATTGCCAACATTATCAGCATCAGGGCTGCCACTAGGAATTTTTTTAAAACTCTTGTTATCCAACTTATAAATGGCCTCAGTGGAGGGTGATCATTGAGTATATTGATTGTTGTCTGAATGGTCCTCCCACTCACACCCTTCATTCCCCTCACCCTCAGATTTCAACTATTTTTTTTTTTTTTTAAAGCGTTAGTACAGATTTAAATGCCTGTACACCTTAATAGCCTGAAAACGGGCCTTCCCCGAATACTGTAGGTCATGTTTTCTGGATTTCCTTAATCATGCTCAAGTGCGCTATATAAGAAACTGCTAATAAATAAATAAATAAGTGATCTATTTTTCATGGCCAGCAATTATGAAACGTTTCCACAGAAATCCTGAAAACATGACCTGTTGTGGTGCACTTTGAGAATCACTGAGCTAGAAGGTGCAAGTTTGCAGTGTTTTAAGCTGGCCATACATCAGAAAGATCGATCTTAAGATCGATTGCGCTCATGATTGTGTACAATTTCCCTTGAAATCCCCGGCAGTCCTTGGTGGTTTTTGGACACACAATCTACACACAATCCATCATACAATCAGTCATACAATCCATCTACTGCATGATTTTGTACACAAGATGTGCACACAACCTGCATACAATCCATCTTACAATCAATTGAGATTGTATGATTGGGTACAATATCTTTCTGATGTATGGCCACCTTTACAATAAAGCTACTTGGATTATGAGAGGCGGACCACATGGGGACCCCCCTCCTAATTGTAGAAGGCAAACTAGTACCACTGTGTGACCGTAGTAATAGGGAGCCACACACACACACACACACACTTGCTGCCCACGTTGGCAACCAACAGATCATGAAAGCTGTATTGTGCTAGGAAGTGGCCAAAGAACAAAACAAAATCATGGTGCTTGCTGTACTCTACAGACATGGGACATCATTCAGATCCAGGCAACGTTTGGTGGACTCGCAAGGCTGCAAATTTTGCCAGAATAAGGTCCACAATAACCACCTAGTTACAGTGTTAATGCTCTCTCCACCTCAGAGATGCCATTTTCCCTGTGACAGAGGCCTAACACTTCAGGGAAATGGCTGCTATCATGTTCCATATAATAGTTTGTGGCATATTGATTTTGTTTGAAATGGCCTCACTCTGCATCTGTGTGTGGCGCTTAGGGGATGCATAAGTAGAGTCATCTGTCCGTATCTCCTCACACGCTGCTGGCAGAGGGCCAGATGTACTAAGCTTGAAAAGTGATCAAATGGAGAGTGATAAACCACCAGCCAATCAGCTCATAACTGTCAAGTTACAGGCTGTTCGCAGACATTCAGCAGAAATATTGTATTCTGAACCGTGAATTATTTATGTATTTACAGACTAGACATTTCATTTAATCTCAAAAATTGCCAATGCTAGATATGACTGACACTGATCCACTCTATGGGCCTTATTCTAGTTCACTCTGACAAAATCCTTCTTAGATGGACAAAACCATGTGCACTGCAGGGGGCAGATGTAAAATGTGCAGAGAGAATTAGATTTGGGGGAGTTATTTTGTTTTTGTGCAGGGTAAATACTGGCTGCTTTATTTTTACACTGCAATATAGATCTCACTTTGAAGTAAAACCCCACCCAAATCTAATTCTCTCTGCACATTTTACATCTGCCCCCCTGCAGTGCACATGGTTTTGTCCATCTAAGAAGGATTTTGTCAGAAAGAGTGAACTGGAATAAGGCCCATGGTTGCAGATGATTCTGGTTGTTGTATTAAATGTAATATTAAAAAAGCTGATCTATTTCATAATTTTTGGACCTGTAATAAAATTTAAAAATTTTGGTATAAGGCGATAGATTACCGTATATTATTAAAATGTTTAATATAAAAATAAACAGGCAACCGAATGCTTGTTTATTTCTTGACTTCCAAGATTGGAATCTAGGTCCTGAGTCGAAGAGGTTCAGTTCAGTAATAACTATTATATTAGTTATAGCCAAAAAACAAATTCTCTTACATTGGAAAAAAAAAAGAGTGCGCCATTACTATCTGCAGTAAAAAATATGGTACTTAAGATTTTGTATTTTGAACGTAGAGCTACGCTTCCAGATGTGGAACAGGGGATACAAAAATTTGCTAAAAAATGGGAAAAATACATTGATAGTCTGGATGAGGATACACAAAAATACATTTATAAACTTTTTGAGTCAACTGCATGGTTTTCGATTCGTCAATTGTCAAGAACCTAAGAGATTGTTTTTCCATTAGACCGTATTTTATCTATTTACATTTTTTATTAAATTAATAAGTATATAAGTATTCTTAGACCCTAAATACAAAGGATGGCAGTCTTGTCTTTTCCCCTACCTAATACTCCCTTCCCCCTTTTTACCCTTTTATGTTTATATGTATTGTATTAAAAATATTTTGTTGAAAATGATACATTGTACAATGCAATTGTTCTTCTTAATGATTCTGTCATTGTACTTCTTAATTTTTGCATGGATTTGTCAATAGCAAAAATAAAAATATTTATTTACAAGGAAGAAAGAAAAATGACAGTTGGGAGCTGATTGGTTGGTGGTTTATAACTCTTCAAGGCTTAGGATGGTGGCCGGTCTCCTGTGTCTTGCCGGGTGTACTCAGCGAGCACAGCAATTCGACATGAGCTTGTGGGCCGCCAAGATTCAGCCTGTCTGCAGGCCATAAGCATTGCAATAAATCTGGTACTGCCGAGTAGGTATGTGTGCTGCCACAGATTAACAATGGGGCAGATGGAGCTCTAGGACGTCACACAAATACAGGTCCATCACCATGGCAGTATGCTGATGACCAATCTCTTCTGGCCAAACATTCGGCCATAAATCTTAAGTATTAAGATGGAAGGTGATTAACGCATCAGCCAGTCAGCTCATAACTTTCATTTGCCAAGCCCAGTCTCTGACATGACAGTTAGGAGCCACTTGGCTGGTATATTATCACCTTCGACTTTATCACATCACCAACTGCCCTATTATTTGCAATATTTATACTTTTAACATTTATGGCGAGATTTACTAAACCTTGAAAAGTGATAAAATGGAGAGTGATAAATCACCAACCAATCAGCTCCTACCTGTCATTTTTCAAACACAACCTGTGACATGGTAGTTAGCAGCTGATTGGCTGGTGGTTTATCACTCCCCATTTTACCACTTTTCAAGCTTAGTACATCTGGCCCTGAGGGAGATATTGGGGCTGATACTGTAGGGCAGGCATTTCCAACCACGGTCCTCAAGGCACACCAACAGTGCAGGTTTTAGTGATATCCAGGCTTGAGCACAGGTTTCTTAAATAGTATCTGAGTGATTGTGATTAAACCATCTGTGCTGAAGCCTGGATATCACTAAAACCTGCACTGTCGGTGTGCCTTGAGGACCGTGGTTGGGAATGCCTGCTGTAGGGGGTTTACATTTTCTCACACTGCATCTACCATGAGGGGTAGAAAAGTCTCCCGGCGCTTGCATCAGTCCCCCACTCCCCCACAGCCGACATTCAAAATGGACGCTCCAGGGATGCCAATGACACAAACTGCCCTGCTATACAATGCCAGTAATCTGATGCTTACACACCCCCAACTGCTGTGAGGCCACACCCTAAATACCCCAACCCAGCAGACTCCTCCCACATTGGGGAGTAGGAAAGTTGGCAAACATGCACTGCATAGAGGTATAGACCAAAAAAAGATACAACATTTTTATAATATGTGAAAGTGTGCGCAGCGGGACCTATCACTGAACCTGTCCCATGATGTTTATATCTTCAGACCAATATTATCTGAGTAATGTCAACATAATGAATATATTTAATTATTTAAACCAGTGGTTCCCAAACTGTGAGCCGCGGCTCCCTGGGGTGCCGCAGCGCAGTGACAGGGGTGCCACAGCCCAAGTGTCCCTAAAGGCTTCCTCTCGAGCAGGTAGAGGGAGAGCGAGGGCTGGGAGGGAAGCAGGGAGTGTGTGCCAGGAGAGAGGCAGGGTGTGAGAGCCGGCATGTGTGGGGACTGAGCGCGGGGAGTAAGCTCCGGGAGAGAGGCAGGGTGTGAGCACCAAGCGGGTGCAGAGAGTGAGCGACGGGAGAGGCGCAGGGTGTCAGCGCCGGCATGTGCGGGGAGTGAGCTCCGGGAGAGAGGCAGGGTGTGAGCACCGAGCGGGTGCAGGGAGTGAGCGACGGGAGAGAGGCAGGGTGTTAGCGCTGAGCGGGTGCAGGGACTGAGCGCCGGAAGGGAGACGGGGTGTGAACCAGGGAGGGGGAGGGTTCGTGCGGGATGTCTCAGAGTCAGCTGGCCACAGCATGGGATATATGAGCATGGTGCTCTTACCTGTGCCTGCGTCCAGACAGTGGCGGCTGCGCTGGGGTGTGTAGTGCAGAGCCGTATTAAGGCAGGGGCTCTGAAAGGGCCCCCCCTCCAGCCACGATCAAATCTCTGTCCGCAATCCAATCGCATCACTGCTCCTCCCCACACACACTGTCAGCCATCACAGCCAGCAGCGCTGCAGTCAGCACAGGCTGTGATGGCTGGCTTCTGCGATATGTTAACATGCTGCCTGCACCGGGAGCGCCTGACATGCAGGCTGCAGGGAAGTACACAGGATCCTGTCGCCCGCCTGTCCATCACCCTGCCACCCACCCTGTCCATTGCCCGCAAACCCAACCATCGACTGCTGTCTGCCCTGGCCAACGCTTTGCTGTCAGCCCACATGCCCTGGCCATCGACCTGCTGTCTAGGATCGAAAATGTGCAGGTTTGTTTATTTTTTTTTTTTTAGGTGCAGCAGTAGGGACAGAGATGCAAGGGTTGGAACATTGCATCTCTGTGTAGGGGCCATAGCTATCACCACCAGCGATTGATATCCACAATGCCGGATATTAATCGTTCAGGGCCAGTGTTCTCAACAGACAAAAGTTTGTAAGGGCCCCTATTTATCAACTAATGCTGAAAAATGTATACAGCACATGACAGGAAAAGTGGGCCCCTCTCAGCTCTGGGCCCCATAGCAGCTGCACCCCCTGCACCTATGGTAGTTACGCCCTTGGTGCTGACACATCGCTCAGAACGCTTCAGCATCTTCCTGTGTTGTAGGCCCCTTAAGATGATCGGTTTTACTCGGCTACTCCAAATGACCAGGTTCTTCTTTCATCCTACTACACCAACCTCGCTATAAAATGATTCCTATTTTATTTGCTTATGACATTTGTGACGGGCCACACAATCTCTGCTTGTAAGCAAGAAATAAGAGGGAATAAAATATAATTATAAATCCCCTATACTCATTTTATATTGTGTGAGGCCGAATTCTGTACTACCAATCCTCAGGTTTGAGGACATTTTCAGTATAATAGAGCCAATGCAGTGTAACCAATCTGGGGATTGATACATTGGATACAAACTGCACTTATTGTTGCCAATCATTACCTTAATTATAGCACACAACATTGTGGAGCTTTATTAGCCGATATAACCTAAAAAAACTGTGCTTGTTTAAGGGAATCCCATAAATTCCCAGATTGAGAAATAACGGAGCCTGTCTGACCAACCTGACATTGTACATGAACGGTTTGAAACACACACAACACGCCCGCACGTGTTAAGTTTTAACACACTTTATTTGTCTTGTGTCTGTCTATCTGTGTTTTTTTTTAATTTTTTGCTTGCTTCTAAATGTAAACAAATAAAGGTTATATTTTATGTATACAATTTCTTTTTGGTGCACCACACCAGGACAAATCTTCGCTCTCCCTGTTTTCCTTGACGGGCCATCTACCCATATTAAATTATTTTGGCTTAAGGGTGCCTTGAAAAAGTCTTGGAGACCAAAAGGGTGCCCTGGACTGAAAAAGTTTGGGAACCACTGATTTAAACTCTTATAAATATCATCAACATAAACAGAAAAGTTCTAATATCACAACTTCAGCATTAGGAAACCTACATGGAATAACAGACCACCCAATGCAGGGGTATACAACATGTGACCCTCCAGCTGCTGGAGAACTACACATCCCAGCATGCCTGCAAGTTTTGCCATTAGGCATGCTGGGAAGTGTAGTGGAACAGCAACAGAAAGGTTTTGTGTTGCATATAGCCTACTTTAAGTCCCTCATCCTTTCCCAATCATCCAATCCCCACAGGCTCTTCGCCACCTTCAACTCCTTGCTCTCCCCCCCCCTCCTCCAGCTCTTCCGTCCTCCATCGTAGCCGCTGATTTTGCTACCTACTTTTCAACCAAAATCTCCTCTCTCAGGACTGCCATCACTGCTGCCATGACCTCACCCTCTCCCTCCTACATCTCCACTCCCCTCCTTCCAACCCCTGTCCTCATTTTACCCCACCACTGCTGCTGAAGTCCACTCTATCCTTCAATCCGCTTCTCCCTCCACCTGCCCGCTCGATCCTATCCCCTCCAATATTATCCGTCGTCTCATACCGTCAGTCTGCTCTCACCTGGCTCACCTCTTTAATCTTTCCCTATCCTCTGGGATCTTCCCTTCCTCCTTCAAACACGCTCTTGTCTCCCCAATTCTCAAAAAAACAAATCTGGACCCCAACTCTCCATCCAACTACAGGCCCATCTCCCTCCTCCCTTTTGCCTCCAAGCTCCTAGAACGTCTGACCTATAATCATCTCCTAAGCCACCTTACTGCTAACTCCATTCTAGACCCCCTCCAATCCGGGTTCCGCCCTTTACATTCCACTGAAACTGCCCTGACCAAAGTCACTAACGATCTACTATCAGCTAAATCCAAAGGCCTCTTCTCTATCCTCATCCAGCTTGATCTGTCGGCTGCCTTTGACACTGTTGACCACCCTCTCCTGCTCAACACCCTCCGCTCTTTTGGCATCACTGGCACGGGCTTCTCCTGGTTCACCTCATACCTCTCCGATCGCTCCTTCTCCGTCTCCACTCCGAGCTCCTCCTCTCCTACTACCCCGCCGCCAGTCGGTGTTCCCCAAGG
Source organism: Crinia signifera (assembly GCF_055691185.1). Taxonomy (NCBI): domain Eukaryota; kingdom Metazoa; phylum Chordata; class Amphibia; order Anura; family Myobatrachidae; genus Crinia; species Crinia signifera. Next base: position 38,063,290 of record NC_139225.1, on the reverse strand, counting down.
GTCAGTCCTTGGCCCTCTCCTCTTCTCCCTCTACACCACCTCTCTGGGCACCCTCATCAGCTCCTATGGTTTTCATTACCACCTTTATGCTGATGATACCCTAATCTATCTCTCCTCCCCCGACTTTTCCCCATCACTCCTGTCCAAGGTCTCCGAATGCCTCACGGCCATCTCAGTCTGGATGACCCAACGCTTCCTGCAACTAAACATGGCTAAAACTGAACTTCTTATCTTCCATCCCCCGAACATCCCCTCTTCTCCCACTATCTCCATCAGCATTGGTGAAACCGAGATCACATCCACCGACCAAACGCGCTGCCTCTGTGTCATCATTGACTCCTCCCTCTCTTTCACCCCCCACATTCGTGCTCTCTCACAGTCTTGCCGCTTTCACCTACGCAACATCTCATGCATCAGACCATTCCTCTCCACTGACGCGACCAAAATTCTCATTCACTCTCTTGTCATCTCCCGCCTTGACTACTGCAACATCCTTCTCTCTGGGCTACCCCTCTCACCCGCCTCGCACCTCTCCAATCCATTCTTAACGCTGCTGCTAGGCTCATATTCCTCTCCCGCCACTCTACCTCCGCCTCCCCCCTCTGTCTATCTCTTCACTTGCTCCCCATTCCTTTCCGAGTTCTCTTTAAACTCCTCACCACCACCTACAGGGCTCTCTCCTCCTCCACAGCTCCCTACCTCTCTTCACTGATCTCTATCCACACTCCCTCCTGTCCTCTTCGCTCCATCGCTGACCTCTCACTTATCACCTCCTCCCACTCCCGTGTCCAAGACTTCTCTCGCGCTGCCCCCCTGCACTGGAACAACCTCCCGCCACCCATCAGGCTATCTGATTCCCTTACCTCCTTCAAGCGCTCCCTCAAAACCCACTTTTTTAGACTAGCCTATCCCTCCTCCTAACCTCTTTTTATCCTCCTATCCTGCCTCCGTTCCTACTTATCCTATTGTATTTCGTTCGTCCACCCACCTCCTTTTAGTATGTTAACTCTTATGAGCAGGGCCCTCCTTCCTCACGTACTCACCCTACCTCATTACCTCACCTGTGCTCCTGTCCTGTTCTTCCCTTCCTCTACTTCATCTTCAGTCTCCTCGACAATTTTGACACCTACTTCTGAACTGATGCTGATTTTAGTTCTACAGTACCAGCTATACCCCTATTTATACTGTATTTTTCAACACACCCTGTACGTTACCTTGTAATTTGTTTTTTTGTTTGCTATGTACGGAGCTGCGGACACTTTGCGGCACCTTATAAATAAACGTACTACTACTACTACTGCATACACCTACAGCAGGATGAATTATTATGAACTTCAGTCACTCAAGATTGGAGTTTATTAAAGATGATATACAGATGGAGTCCCTCTCATGCTTGCAGGGGCTGGCGTTTCTATCGCCAGCCCCTGCCAGCCATCGGAAGGGGGGGGGGGGTGCGCGCGAGCCTCGTTCTGGTGGGGCTCCCCATCGCTGTATGCCACCTCCCCTGTCCCCACCACCGCCCCGAACCCCCCTAACCCTGACCGTCTCCCTGAAGTGGAGATGGGCAGGGTCAAGCCTCTCAGCTGCCGAGTGACTGGGACGCACGCACGTCCCAGTCTGATGGAATCCCTCAGTCTCCCAGCGGGGATGTTCTGGGGAGTGCCGGCAATGAAAGAGATGGGCTCCAGCTGTAGCAACAAATCAGATTCTACAGTACTTATTTAATTAGCACCTTCTAGAAGATGAGAAAGAATCTGATCAGTTCTAATTAGGGATTGCCATTGGTGCAGTCGCCATCGATGGTTGCCATCAATGGTTGATGGTGATATACTGCCATCGTTAGTAACAAACTATGTGATGGGTGACCATCGATTGTTTTATGTATCGATGGTCATTCACTTTCTTTGAATGACCAGAACATGGGGGCGGTGCTCCAGGGTTGTTGGGACAGGGCTATGTGCCATATCCCAGCATCTTGAAAAAAAAAAAAAAAAAAAAGAAACTATCTGGTTCCCCCCATCGATGGAAAAGTATTCAACATCGACCATAAACGAACGATGATTTTGAATCATCGATGGCCATCCCTAGTTCTAAGAGCTACACAGCCGCCTTCATAGGCCAGAATGTCCTGGGAACAGCTGCCCATGGTTCTGCCCATTTGAGAAGGAATTTACCTCTGCTAGTGAACTAGAATAAGGGCCAATATCTGTATCATTTAGGAAAGGTGTGTCATCCACAGTACTCATAAGGTAGACGTATACAAAACGCAGATTATAGAAGAACCTCCACATACAGACAAATCTAATACTTAAGTGGCAGTTTCTGCTATGCAAATACTGCTCAGTTTGTCCCGTACAAACATACACTATCACATGTTGCATTGAGTTACCCAACACTGGCAATTGTCAAACCTGTTTTCACAATGCACTTAACATACTGATGTTTAAAGAGCACCTGTCAAATATACAATGGGGACAGACACTTGTTCCCTTACATGGAAATCTCAAAGCATGATGTAGTGCGGGCAGTAGGATTAAGGAAACCGATACTTTAAAATTAATTAAATAATAAAAAAATGAGTGAAAGCTGCACTTATCTCTACGTAATAAAGACATACAATAAACTCCCCATACATCCTGTTAAACCAAAACTCTATTGCTTCCCTCTTATCAGTGGTTTTTACGTCACAGAGGCATTACCTTTGGACGTGGATATCTTATCAGACATATCTGCTGTAACCTCGTTATATAAATATATACACGTGATACACATGTAATCTGTATAGGAGTCAATGTACTATGAAACAGAGGTTTCTATAAAACACCTCCATATGGAAAAACACAGAACATCTAAAGGTCAGTGATAATCCTGATTTTGAAAGTTAATTTGTTTTCAGACTTAATCTATGGAAGCCTGTACTGGTATGGAAGCCTGTACTGGTCAGGAAGGAAGGATGGATGGATGGAAAAGATAAATATGGAGGTAATCAATCCTGGACGCCGTTTCCACCAGCAGTAATAGTGGCCGCCACCTATTGAATGTTGCCATTTCCAACAGCATTCCGGCATAACAAGTCCGACTTTAAAAACAAGTTGGATCTGTTCTGTCAGAAACGTTTTCGCTGACACGCCCACTTTTCGACACTCAATTCAGGCGGTCGAATTACAGTGAAGCTGAATGAAAATGGCCCGGGATTCTGATTGTCGGGATGTTCCGACAGTTGGAATCCTAGATTGAATACCCCGCATAGCATCATGGTTGTGGTAGTAGCTAGCATTCCTGCCTAAGGGCTGTTTCACACGTTCCGGCTGACGCCGGGCAGCAAAACCCCGCACGGCCAAGATGCACAGATTACAATGGTCGGGATGGCCACAGCCCGGCAACCGCCCTTTTCAGTGGCGACATCCGGCTACAACCGGGTGGCCGGGCCGTGACCATCCCATTTGAATGGACACACTCCTGTCCATTATTAACTACTGTGTATGGCACGGCTTTTGTCTGTGCGGTGTTTCGCCACCCGGCGTCAGCCGGAGCGTGCAAAACCGCCCTAACAGCACTAAGGTCTTGGGTTCAATTCCCACAAATGTTATGTGTGGGGTTTACATGTTCTCCCAGCATCCTCCTGCAATCCAGTGAGGACAGTTGGATTCTGACAAAGCATAAACCCTAGTTTGTACATGTGATAGGGAATATAGAGAAGATCCACCAGGGCAGGGAAAAGCAGTATACTGTGCCATGCTTAGCATGTATGTTTTATGGTTCATAGCCTGGACATTGTCAAATGCACACAAGAACGTTCTGGTTTTACTTGTTTAATTTGTACCAGGACAAGGAAGGGAAAAAATAAAATAAAAAAATGTTTAGAACAACACCCTGCATACATTACAAAGTCATTGTATCAAAAATAGCCATTTCTCCCCCTCAGTGCATGAACACAGACCTTTGGCTTTTTAGGACAAGTATAAAGAAGTAGCATAAAAAACAGCAGAGGTTAGATAACTTCAATTATGTAGAGCCATAGGCACATTTAAAGGGATGTAGTAGGGATCTAGGTTGTCATCATCGATGGTCACAATATTGGCTGCGGAACCGGGACTGTGTGGATTAGGGATAGGCACTAAGGGGAGGCATCTGGAGGAGATGGTTAGGCAGCAGGAAGGGAGTGATGGGGTTAGGCACCTGGAGGGGATGGTTAAGGCCCATACACACTGGGCGTCTGAGCTGCGTTCAGGTCATAAGCCACCCAGTGTGTACGGGGCAGTGATGAGCGGGTAGCGCAGATGCACGCTGCTGCATTATCACTGCCCCGGTGCTCATCTGCTGGTATTACCAGCAGATGAGCGACAGAGCGGATGGCTTTCCATAGCGTCCCTTCATCGGTCAGCATACATGCTGGACAAAAATCGCCCAGTGCGTATGGACCTTTCGTGTTAGACTGCAAGAGAGGTTGACTAGGGTCAGAATACTCACCAAAAGGTGTTGGATTTTTACTTATAGAATTCCGTTGACAGTATTGTGACCTCCATGATAATCACCCAACCCCATTTAAAAGGAGACATGAGGGCTCAATCAGATTTTCTTACTCTGTGAACAGACTGTAAACATTATCTGCCTGTGGTCACTGAATAGCTTTAAGACTTTTTTTGTGGTTTAAAAGGAATGTCTAGAAAAAAGTAGGATGTACAATACTCTACCGCTTCACCTGAAATGTGAGAATATTCAAAAGCTGAAAGTTAACTACACAGGGAAATAGGAATAATAAACAAAAAAAATACAAGCTTGCAGCATGTAAACCATTTGTTTTAAAGCCAGCTGGTAGAACACAGCCAATATCTCAATTATTGTCTTTCAGTTTTCTGTAGGCAAGGTGTAACAAAACCAGTAGCAACATCTCAGAGGTTCCGCTTAACGCCACTAGGAACGGTGCCTGAGAAGAAAGGTCTGCTTCAGCGCGTTGGAATGAGAGCTGGAGAACGGCCAGGGCCAAAAGACTATTCTGTACCCCGACTTCAATGCTGACCGTCCGACGTTGGGGAATGGGTAGACGCAAGCAGAATGCAAGTATGTATCCAGTCAGAAGGCCCACTAGCGGTACACTGACTCCAGCTACCACCAGTATAGCTGGCACTTGGCTCAGCAGGGATGAGCCCATCTGATAGGCCATAAACAGTCCCCCCACCATCAATATAACACTAAAAGGCTTTATTACGAGGAGAAGGATGCGGGACACATGAGGAAAGCGCCATTTTATCAACATCCCTGCAGAAATTGGCACAGCTATAAACAGCAAAGTGGCAAAGATTTTTAAAAAAGGAATATGGAGCGTATGATGCACACCAAGGAACCGTCCATAGAGAGAGGACGATAGAGGCATCAGGCCCACAGCGGCCAATGTGGATACCAAGGTCATGGATATGGCTATAGTTACATCGCCACCCAACAAGAGACTGTACAAATATCCACCACCTCCACCTGGAGAGGAACAGGTGACCACTAACCCTAGCGCTAATGGCTGGGACAGTCCGAGAACCAGCGAGAGAAGGTATGCATAAATAGGCATCAATACAAATTGTCCCACAATGCCTAGTAGGAGAGGGTAGGGGCACTTTATCAGGCTCTTCAGCACCTCGAGGTCCACCTTACACCCAAAGGCACATTTGTTAATGAAGAGGATGGGTAGCAGTCCATAGAGAAGGGGACTTTCAGAAAAATGACTTGCCGAAAATCCTGGCAATTCTAGAGTATCAGCGTTGGGAACAACGTGGATCGTAAAATCATCCCGTTCTTCGATTACAGATCCTAAAAGCTTCAGTGTTAAATGAAGGGGGGCCGTGCCAGACATCCCAGACAAGATATGTGCAAAGAACTTATCTGGCAAACCACCAGCCCGACGGCTCACGTTGAAGACCTTCAATACCGAAGTGTCCAGGGAAAAGACACTAAGTTCTGAAGTGCGAGGAGCAGCTCCAATGCTGATCACTATAACACCTGCCTTATGTTCTGGGAAGTCAAATTGTAAGCAGCAGCCATCCCCAATCTGCAGAAATCCCGGTGGCGATTTGGTGGTAGGAGAGAGTGATATGGATCTGGAGGTATGGGAGACAGGTATGATTGAGATGTGAGAGATCAAAGGCTGCTCTGTGCTGGGACCCTGGAGAAGAGAATCCGATAGTGGTTCAGATGCTGGCTGTGAGGGTGTGACAGACAGCACAGAGCCAATGAATACAAATAGAAAATACTGCATCGTGCATGGCAGAAAGAAAAGTCTCCGTCCTCTCTGCTACACAGTCATAACTACAAGGACTGGTTCAGGCTTTAACCTCATGTTGACACGTTGCCTAGTTTATGGGACCACCCCACCCTCACTCCTTGCAAGGTGTATGTCTGCAGGTCACTTGCACGCTTAACCCTTGTAATGCTTGCTGGGAGTCTCCACTGGTGTCTCTCTGGCTTAGTGCAGGAGTAGTTTGCTGATAGCTCAGGCTTACTGCACGGTACCTCTGCTGAGGTCCATCTGGGTTATTGCAGAGGGTCTCTGCTGATGTTTCTCAGGCTTATTGCAGGAGGTCTCTGCTGATGTTTCTCAGGCTTATTACAGGAGGCGCCTGCTGAGGTCCATCTGGCTCATTGCAGAGGGTCTCTGCTGATGTCTCTCCCTCTGTCTTATTGCAGGAGGTCTCTACTGATGTATCTGGCTTCTGGCAGGAGGTCTCTGACGAGGTCCAACTGGCTTATCTCATGGGGTCTCAGCTGAGGTCTTTCTTACTGCTCGCATGTCTTGTGCATTAAGTGTCCATTTCTGGGTTACGGCTGTAGAATGTCACCCGTGTAACCGCCGGTGGTGTACTCTCACCCGTACCTCCTAACTTGCAGGCGCCTTCAGGCAGCTCAGAAATCCTTGTGTAAATGTCGGGATTATCTTCCCACCTGCAGCTGTCTCTGGCGAGCACTGTGTGGTCTGTGATCCCTTTCTGAGTCGCACAGTCACAGGCTCTGCAGCTGATCGGCTCTCAGCCTGCCAGCACCAGCAGCAGCACCGCTGTGACTGTGTCAACGTCACTCCCTTCCGGGTTATCACGTGACTGGCCCTGGCCGATCCTGCGGCTGAGTGGATACTTCCGCATTCCTTGCGCGTCTGTGCGCAGTGCACGCTGGGAGTTGTAGTTTTCAGACCTACAGTCTGTCATTCACTGACTGAACTATCAGGGATTGTTTGACATCGATGTCAAGGATGTAAATAACAGCGATGGCAGCACACCATGTGGCAGATGATGGTATTACTTATCGATGGTCAATTTTCTTTGAGAGCTATCAGACACAGAGCAAGCTTAAAAGTCACAAGTTTCACACATAGGTTATGTGGAATGCAGTGCTGGTGGGGGAACTTGTGTAAAGTGTGTTGTCCTTAGCAACATATGAAATTTTTGGTTTAATTTTCTAAACCCCCCCCCCCATGTCTTGCAAGTGTCCTGAGGCACCCCAGGGAGCCACGGCACACAGTTTGGGAACCACTGCTATAGTATGTTACTTCCTTGTGACTGATTCAGAGAGTGAACTTGTACCAATTATTGAATACAATGAGTCAGTGTTCTGCTATCTCTCTTGTGTATGCACAATTACATACTGGTAACTAGTTCAGGGTGTGTGCTTGCAGGACCCGTTTTATGCCCAGCTCAAGGTGTGAATGGTTACATGCAAATACCAGAGTTTAAATACTTACTATAATCATGAGCAAATATATTGAAATCAAGGTTAATGCCGTACAGTAATGGTGCTTATTTTTATGATTTTTTTGTACACAACTCATACTGTTGTCACTTTGTATGTAACTTGTGTGCTGTGGTTACAGTCACTTAAGCCGCTTTACACCAACGGAGAGGAAATTCTCTGGTTCAAGTTCAGAACATGGCTCATGGGGTCCCTTGGATGAAACGGCTTCAGACTATCATTAATCTTGTCCAGAACATTAAAAAGTGTACACTCACCCCCCGCCTTGGGCACGGGTGGCTTACTTTGCTGGCCACAGGCTACTAGAGGTCCACATGCATAGAGAAGCTAATAGCCCAGGGGTCTCTTATACTGAACTTCAGCCAATTCTCTTTTCTATGTTATCCACCTATTTACTGGGATATGGTCACTAGGTAGACATGCATTGGCTCGACCACTGAATGTTGACATGGCTTAGGTCGACACCTGAAATAGGTAGACATAGTGGAAGGTCGACACAAGCATTAGATCAACAATGGGAAGGTTGACAGTCAAAAGGTCAACAGGATTTTTCTTTTTTCATTTTTCTTTGAGCCAACACTATGGCATGGTGAGAGAATAATATAGTGTGCCGAGCACAGCGAGACATGCAGTGTCAATGTCGACTATGTCAATATTTGGGCCAAAAATTGTAAAAAAACCTTCGAACCCTGTCGACCTTAGCCATATCAAACTATTTCAGGTGTCTTCCTAACCCCTGTTGACCTTCTGCTCCACGGGAGGTTTCTGTCCTCGCCTTAGGACACCTGCGTTACGGTTTGACAGGTGTACCGCCCCAAGTCACCTAAGGGGTCAGCATGTCAACCTAAATAGAGTTCACCCAATGACCCATAACCAATTTTACTTTCAGTTGTCAAGCAAATCGATACATTTGCTAAGTGGCTTTTCCCTTTTTACCTGCTGTATCATTCTGTGTGTGGGTGTGTATGTCATCTCCAGTCATTTAAAACAAAAAGGGACAGGTATGTACTAAAATCTTTAAATAGATATGTGAAAAATGCAGTTAACCCCAAGTAGGCCTACACCAGCTGCAATCCTGAAGATCTGTACATTTCACAAAAGGTGAGAGTTAACATTTCTGTGATGTCACCCAGACCTTTCACCCTCACCACAGGTATCTGGGGCAAGGATTACATACAAATAGATATTATCATGGAGATAATATGAGATTCAACTTTGTCATTACCCCACAGTAGGGCAACAAAATGAAGGGTACTTATGTAATATCTGGACTCCCGTTTTTCTTATGAGACCGCGTCCGCTCACCACGCTTCGGCACGGTGGCTCGCTACGCTCGCCACACTATATAAAATCAACTCCATGCGTAGTTGGATAGTAGCGATTCACACGCCCAGTGCCCCCCCCCCCCCTCCCCCGATTCACGGCACCCCCCTGTCCATGATTCGCGACCCCCCCCGTGATTCACAGACCCCCGCGACCCCCCCTCCCGCGATTCATGGCACCCCGCGACCCCCCCTCCCGCGATTCACGGACCCCCCACAACCCCCCCTCCCGCAATTTGCGGACCCCCCTTCCCACAATCCTGTTCTCCTGCCCCGTAACTTCCGCCAGTGGGGACCCGCTCACCCTGTGTTGCCCACATTCCCCTATCATGCCTTACCACCCAGCCTCCTGCTCTCATGCACCCTAACTCCCACTCAGTAGGAGGAGACACTGACTCAGGGCAACCGTCCTGTACTCCTGTGCTGCCACGCTGGGCCCTCACCCACTGGTAGAAGCTGCAGTGTCCCCCACCCTCCTTTAGTCCCCCTTATGCCCACACACCCCTATCACTAACCAGCCAATCGAATTTGAGATTCCTTGGCTGCACAGTAGATTTTTCTATTAGATTTTGAGAAAACGGGAGCGCGCATCGATTCAAATGCAGATCGAAAGTGTCCTAAAAAACCATTCGATGTGGATTCGATTTTGCATCTATTAGCAAAATGGAATCGAAAACAGGGAAAAATCTACGCATGTGTACACAGCTTAAGATCCAGTCCTGTTAAATTGTAGTTTATAAAAAATGTTATTATTGACAGTATTCTTTTTGATTGTGCATCTGCAAGTCTTGTGGACCTTCAAGTATTTCACTGACCGCAAGAAATGTCTCTGCATTCACAGTTCAAATCCAAGTGCAGCATATAACCAAACTCCACCAATTGTAAGTGTAGGCAAAATGTATCTAAAATAGAGAGGCGCTCAGTCTATCTGCAAAGGTCTATGGGCCTCATTCTGGTTCACTTTCAGAGGCAAATTCCTTCTCAAATGGACAAAACCATGTGCACTGCAGGGGGAGAGATTGAAGTAAAAACCCACCCAAATATAATTCTAATGCTGTGTACACACGGGGGAGATATATTGCTCAGCTATATATTGCTGAGCAATATATTGCTCAGTTTCTCCTGTTCATCAGCGACCAAAGATGGTCGCTGATGAAAAAGAAACTGCCGGGGGGAGCCCGGCAGTGGTAATCAGCTGGTCGCAGGAGCATGTTCCTGCGACCAGCGATCACCACAGGGGCAAAAACGGGAGCGCGCACACGGCGATATATCGCCGGTGCACACTCCCATTGCGGGCAATAGGGTCGCTCAGCGACCATATTTCACACGATTTTTGACATAATCGCCCCCGTGTGTACGCACCTTGAGTGAGATCTATATTGCAGTGTAGAAATAAAGCAGTCACTATTTTCCCTGCACAGAAAAAAAATAACTCACCCAAATCTAATACTCTCTGCACGTGTTACATCTACCCCACCTGCAGTGCGGCATGGTTTTGTCTGTTTGAGAAGGAATTTGCCTCTGAGAGTGAACCAAAATAAGGCCCTATATCAGGCATGTCCAAAATATGGCCCTCCAGCTGTTATGAAAGTCCCACAGTTTTCTATTAAGGAATGTGTAGTTTTACAACAGCTGGAGGGCCACACTTTGGACATGCCTGATCTAGATCAACAGACGTTACATCCAAGCTCAACATTTCAGTCCTACCTAAAAAAGGACCTAAAAGCTCCCATACATGAGTCAGTCTTGTCCGAAGGTGATTTTCCTGGCAGCTCCCTGGGAGGCTCACATACAATCAGGCACTTGACGTGACATTTTTTACATGTGATAAAACGCATGCGACACTAAATCACACCAGATTTGTGCACCCGGCTGGAGTGAAGCGCTCCTCATCCCGCTGTGCCGACGTCTGCGAAATCTCTGAGCACACTCAGACAGCTACCCCTGCCTTCTAGCTCACGGACGGAGGTGGTGCACACCCTTGGTCATTGGTCGGCCACCAGAAACCACTGAGAGCCTAGTGCCTTTCCTCCTCTGCCAGCAATTGCCGCCCGCTGTCCGACGTTCCTCCTGCAAATCCAGTTGATGTCCAGCCCATAGGTAGAGGCGGCTGCAGGCTTCCTTGAGGCTGAGGAGAAATACGTGGAGATGCAACCTCGTGCTGACAGAGCCACTGAAGCCCAGGTCCACGGACCAGTGACCCATTAGTAAAAGGGGAGGTAATATCAGCCTGATCTACAGCATTTGACACTTGCCAGAGTTAACATCAATCAGACAGTCGTGTGCACCAATTCTACCGCATCTATCCAATATTAAGTGAAGCCAATGTATGGGAGTGAGATACTTAAATAATCACACTCGGCAACTAGAGGAAATTTTTTGTGGATTTATTTATTCCACCACCACCCAAACTACATCCTCGGGTGTTAAGAATAGGGACTGAAAACATATAGAAATTAATTTCATTATATAGAGGAAAAGACTACTTACAGTATTTTCCAACAGTGATGGCCTGTATGTTTTATATTTAGGAATGATAAATTTTGTGTATTTATTTATTTTCTAATGTGACACCCCCCGGGAGGTGTGATATATATTGTATTGATATAATCTTTTTTTTAGGTTGCAAAATAAATAAATAATTCGTTTAACCATTTGTTGCCTGCTTGTTTTAAGCGCCACCTGAAAACCCCTGTTTGTTTGCATCTCGTCTGTAAATTGGAGGTTGGCATTCCTCTATTCAGGTTGCAGCTGACTCAACCATCTCTGACCTCTCCACACTTGAGCGCTGTTGACAAACAACCCAGGTTATTGAGTAGGGTATATATACCCATAACCAGTGCCCAGTCAGAACACCTTGAAAAAGCTGCAGAGGCAACGCGTTGGTCACCTTTTCTACTAAACACAGATGGCACAGTAATCAGTATGGAGGGACAGATGTAATAAGCCTTTTTTTTACCAGCCAATCAGCTCCTAACTTTCATGTTACAGGATGTGTTTGAAAAAGGAGTTAGGAGCTGGTTGGTTGGTACCTATCACTTTCCACAACTTTGTACATCTGGCCCAAGGGTTCTATTAATAGAAATATAAAAAATAAAAGTTACACAACACACATCAACACGCTACTATGAATAATGGATGAAACAAGCCTCAGCCGTTTGGGGATTTGGAGGCACGACACAATTGACCTGTCTAAGCTGAGTATTGTTTAAGTGTCTGTACTGGCGGGCCAGGAAAAAGCACGGCTTAAGCCAGGCATGGCCAAACTGTAACCCTCCAGTTGTTGTGAAACTACACATCCCAGCATGCCTTGCCACAGTTTTAGCACTCCCTAATAGCAAAACTTTGGCAAGGCTTGATGGGACATGTAGTTTCACAACAGCTGGAGAGCCATCGTTTGGCCATGCCTGGTTTAAGCCATCACAGCGTACAATCTCATATCTTGTTCGTATGAACCCTCTATGTTACGTTATGTAGTTTACATGTATGTCACAATAGTCCTCTCAGCAATATTCCATAAGTGTAGATACTTGAACAAAGCAGCATATTCTGCAACAGGTCATGAGCCCAGACAAACATTACTGTAGAAGCATATAAGCAATCTTTCAGTGTGAATAATTCAACACTGTATTTCAAAAGGAGTAATGACTGAAAAGAGAGAACAATGTGGATGGCACGTCAGAGCTTAAATCAGCAGAGAATAAGATAGAATGCTATGGAGAAACCACGCAGTGGATGTGCATACATATTTCCAAAGCACCAACTAGTCTATATATACACGTAAAATCAAATGTGACCTTCAGCACTACCCAGAAAAACTGCCTTATTTGACTTAAATAACTTCGTGTTCAAGGCAGAGGTGCTGCGGCACCAAAGGTCGGCGGTAAAAGTATTTATAGACAATGTAATGGGCTAAACAATGTAATGGGCTAAACCAGTTCTAGTGGCAGGATCTGACAGCATTGAAGGCGGTTTACGTCCAAACAGATCAGACTTTATTGGCCATGGATTGTCAAATTCACGGCCAGTTCTCGAAATTCCGCAGCCATTTTTTTGTCATCCCATCCACTTTCCGATACTTGACAGTCAGGACATTGAATTCTGACTGTCTAGTTCCGGTCACGCGGAACAAAAATGGGCCAGGATTCCAACTGTTGGGACAATCAGAGAGTCGGAACCCCGGATTGAATATTCACCTTAAGGAGAGGTCCATGACAATGCATTTTACAACTGGTCATGCTCAATGCCAAAGAACTATTTATGTTTAAAACAAAAACTCAAGTCTTAAGAAAAGGTTCAATTTATTGTACAGTAGAAGTGACATGCCGGTGTTAAATCCATTCTTAAAAAACAAACAATAATTAGGGGAAGCATGTCAACTAGCCTCGTTTGTCAGTGATCCTTTCCATTCTCATTTGCAATTGATACACACTCACTCCTTTCCAGGTCGCAATAGCAGTTACACATAACACACATCCCTCCCTCTGAATCACATCATTCTATATCAAACCTGCTGAGCTCCACCCTATGTTCCGAGTCACAGTGTTTGTCTATGTTTGTGTGTGTAGTTAAACAATCATCTCTGGTTATCTTCGCATTCATACTCTCTAATATTAAAATAAATAAATCTGTATCCAATAATAGTATTTAAACGGTCGGTCATGTGCTGGTCCCGGACCTATCGTGCGGCGGAGTAATCGTTGCGACATAACACGAAATTGCTCACCCTGCAATATAAGTGGTAACGGGGCAAATGCTAGGGCAGATTGAAGTGTGTGGTTTGGATGTGGAGGAGAAGACCATGTCGGTTCCATTGTTGCAAAGCAGCACTCCAGGATTTCCCCTTGCTACTCTGGAGGTATCAGCCTGAAATCTGTTCGAATGCACAATTAAAAAAAATATCATCTGGAATACACGGTTGTGCTTACGCAGAGGTTTTAGCCCTATATAACGTTGCATCATTTCAAGCCGGCCTGTCATTTTCTTTAGCCGAAGATGCGATGCTGACCGCTGGAAATGTAAAGGAGACATGCGCTGGGAGGTTTGAGAGTGGGGCGTAAATTGCACCTTTCTTTGATGACCACATATATGTTGAAGTGCATGTGGATTTTAAAGACTGTTTAGGTCATATTCCAACCTGATAAAACATTGCACCGCTATCAAAAATCCCCATCCAGAAATGTCCGAGAGAAGTAGATCGGCCCAGGAGAAGTCCAAACAGCATCAGGAGAGAGGGCCAATAGGACAGCTGTCAGGCCAGTACACACAAGATCCTGCTTGGGTTATGGATCGATCTGCAGTTGCCTTTCACTCAAGGTCCAGAGTGCGCTGGGGTACGCAGCCCTCCAACTCCACAGCTTCTGGCCAGCCTTCATATTTGTTAGTGCTTTTACTGTTCTTCATTAGCTGTGGGAAAGACGGCAAAAAGAAAATCTAAGAACGGACACAGGTTTCGGCTTTCGTTGTGGAATGGTGTGGCTACTAAACTCACTCCGGTATAAGAATGATGACAGCTTTCATGCATACATCTATAACATTAGAATAGAAATTATAAGTTTTTTGTGTTTTAGGTCTCCAGACAGTCTTGGGGCCAGCCGCACCTAGCGAAGCCAATCCCGGGGCATTTTTTTCAATCCAGAAATTTGGGATTGAAAAATGCTCAATCCCGGGATTCCCGGAATCGGCTTCCCTAACAAAAAAGAATGCCCAGCCACCCTATGTAATTACTTGCATGGCCGGAAGCCGGGCTGCTGTTGCAGAGAGCTGGGCAGGTGCAGCATGGAGCCGGGCCAGGACAGTGGTGCGCCAGGGGTTGCCTGGAACAGGTGACATCTGTGCCGGTACAGCGATAGGGCGGTGCACCTGGGGGGCAGGCAGAATGGCTGAACAGCTGTGTGGCCTGAGCAGCATTACCTGTGACTAAGTCATGCTGTGCAGAGCTGGATAGCCGAGGAAGGGAGAAGCCAGGCAGCGTCAGAGAGAGCTCAGATGCTGCCCGGCATTAGTACCACATGGTACATTTCACTGCCACCAGCTGCAACAAAAAAGTTCTTCTCTGGACTCAAATTGTACAGTGCAAAGAGCTCTGTAGACCTGGGTTCCAGGGCAAAAAAAAGTACCAATGCTTTATATACATGCCTGAAAAACACAGAAGTAATCCAGAATGGTAAATGTATTACTGCAGAAGGACAGCTTATAAAAATGTAATGTAACAAATAAAAAGTGGATAATAAAAGTGAATCTCTCAGCAGATGGAGATGAATAAACCGTGCTATGTAGCTATAGAACAGTCCAGTTCCTGACACAACTTACTATACCTGTTCAAATGGAGACTTATCCTGGACCCCCTTTGCGCCCACAAAGACCCAGCTATCTCTGAACGCCACATCCTTGGACGACGTGCTGCCCAGCTCACTGAACATCTTCCTGGCATCCTCCGTCATTCTTGCAGAGAGAAACAAACACAAAGAACTTCAGACTACAAAGTAAAGTTTGGTTTGGTTTTCTACCCCGGAAATCCTAAACAATCCGTATTACTCTGACACAATGGGGGTTATTTTGGTTCACTCTTTCTGACAAAATCCTTCTTGGATGGACAAAACCATGTGCACTGCAGGGGGGCAGATGTAAAATGTGCAGAGGGAATTAGATTTGGGTGGGGTCGACAAGCCTTAAGTCGACACTTGAATTAGGTCGACATGGCTAAGGTTGAAAGAGTTGGAAGTTCGCCACAAGCATTAGGTGTACAATGGCAAGGTCGACAGTCAATAGGTAGACATGAGTTTTTCACGTTTTTTTGTTGAGCCGACATGTGGTATTTTACGCCATAACATCCACTAGGGCATCCACGAGTGCAACGAGGCACTGTGCCTAAAGCATGGCGACTATGTCAACATTTGAAGGGAAAAAAAACCTTGAAAAACCTCATGTCGACTTTTTGGTAAGAATTCAGATGACATAAAAAAAAAAAAAAAAAACTCAGCATTTTGTGCTAAACAGGAAAGAAACAATATAATAAATATATATATATATATATATATATATATATATATATATATATATATATATATACACATATATATATATATATACACACACACACACACACACACACACACACACACACACACACACACACACCTTTTGATTAGTCAATCACATAATTGTCTTCATTTACGAAGATGGGAGCTATTGAGGATGGGATGTTGCCCACAGCAACCAACCATAATCTACGTATTTATTTAGCGTCTTCTAGAAGAGAAGTAGGAAATTGCTTTGGGCAACCAGATTCTATCTTTACTAGAACTTCCATCTTAGTAAATAAACCCCAATATGTCCTGAACTAAAAAGTATTTTAAAAATAGTAGTCAGCAGCTGTGGTTGTTCCTCCGATCCCCCATCTAATATTAATCTAATCCCGCACAATTCAACCACCTGTGTGGCGGAACACCGGTATTGTGGCATTGGACAGCAGCATATGGCACACAGTGAGAGAGGGGGAGAAATGTATTCTCCATTATCAAATACACGTATGGCAGCGATTACACACTGCAGCTTCAATTCTTATTAGGGATCAGTGTAGTATATAAAAAGATGGAAAAAAAATGCAAACCGATGTACAGTAGGATGACACCTGAAGTTACAGGAGGCCTAACGAACATGCACAACGCATTACACACTCACTTTGTGGCTGGGTCATCATAAGAAGCCAATAGCACCAAGGTTCCTTCATGTAGGGGGCGCAGGAAATTCAGTAGCTGAGACACATCTAGACAAGAAGCGGTAACAGATTACAGATATGTATTATGTGTATACCACCCTTTAATGACATATTGCTCAATGTGCACATACATACAAACAAGGTACAATTAAAAACACATTTCAGAATAAAATAAATTTACAAAAGTTGGTTCTAAGGCCAGTTGGGTCAAGCGATGACTACAGGTTGGGTAGACAAAAACCGAGTATCACTGCTCCTGAAGTGCAGGACAATGAGGAGGAGGGTGTCTTCCTCAGGAGCGCCAGTTAGGGCTCATCCACACAAGTACCCTATCAGGTGAACGAGGCTATACCAACTTTCCCCTGCCGGCGATATTCTGCCCAGGCTGCAGATGTGAGAGTCACCTGACTGCATATAAATCAGCTTACATACTGTAGCTGGGTATGGGTCATTGGGTTGACCAAATTAAGGTCAACATGCATTGGGTTAACAGGGCTTCGTTCAACATACAAAAAAGGTTGGGGTGGCTAAGGTCGACACAAGCATTAGGTCTACAGTCAAAATATCAACATGAGTTTTTGTCAGTCGACATACACAACAAAAAAATGTGCACCGTGTGGCCCGCTACACTATTATATTCTCCCTCCACGCCCTAGTGCAGAGATGGCTAACCTGGTCACTCCAGCTGTTTCACTACACATCCCAGCATGCCCTGCATCAGTTTCACTATTTGGCCATGCTTTAACTGATGCAGGGCATGCTGGGATCTGAATTGAACAACAGCAGGAGTGTCAATGTTAGCCATCACTGCCCTAGTGGATGGTAGGGCATGAAACACAGTTTGTCCGCAAAAAAAGAAAAAAATTATAATGGAGAAACTCATGTCGACATTTTGACATAAGCAGAAGGTTGACCCAACGACCGTATGCCCAGTAGGTACCAGTAATTTTCCAACTCCTAACTGGTCTGAACTCTGCTTCAGACAAGGTGTCCCCATGAGTCACGATATCAAACCGTTCACATTAAGAAGAGCTTATGTTAATCACCCTCCAAAAGCTGGATTTTGCTTTAAACACATTACCTGTGCCATCTGTACAAATCAACTTACCTCCTTCCCACATGTCAAAAGATTTGGCCTCAATAAGTTCTCCGTTCACTCCTGGAATTGCAAAGTGGAAACAAACCCGTTAGTATGCACATTAGTATTTGCCCAGAGGCAGAAGTAGAATTTACTGGGTCAGAATTCAGTCAATTAATGAATTAATATGCAGAGCAGATGACAACTTCAATCTCACAGATGCCTGACCTATATTCACATAGCTGTTATTCTCAGTAGAACTGGTAGGTAACGAGATACATACGTGTAATACAGCCAGACTGAGGGGGCTATTGATGTATCTTCCCTGCTCTCAGGCCCAGTGCACCCGTGTTAACTAAGTGTAGCAGATCCCACCCATAGAAAGTAAGCTTTACTAGACGTTCACGGCTTGGACAGTGTTACACGATTCAGGAGCCTTACCGTTCACCAGCGCGATATTCAGTCCTCTGCCCACGTTGTTGTTAACGCTGCTCATCAACCTAAAACAAGATAATAAGGATGTGGCCTTATCGGCAAGAAAACAGAACAGCAACACAGCTGAATAGAATGGGCGCTCTCCAGCTGCTGTGAAACTACACAGGTCCTAATAGCAAAACTGTGGCACGAATGCTGGGATGTGTAGTCCCACAGCACTAGGGCCGCTTGTTGAATACCCTGCCTTAGATTCTCTCTGGCAAATCTGGCTTGTCCCAGAAAAACTCATGTAGCGTTGGAGTGAATTAAGGATGCAGATCCTGGGATCAGGATTAGTGGGATCCTGGATAATGTTGGGGGGGAAGAGGGAGAAAGGGACTGGAGGTCCACACACAATTGGGTAGTATCCCTTTTATAATTTTTAGGGATTTTTACCTATGTGGCCGCCTTTTTTGATTATAATTTGGCGGGGGTGCTATCCGGGCAAAGATAAGAACGATTTTTGACAGAGGAAAGAAAAGAGTTTGCCCAGTGGATGCACACCAAAAAGATAAGAATTTATTCAAGAAGAGAAATATTTTTATAAAATATTTTTATAATTTAAAAGTTAAACTTTTATTAATTATGGTAAAAAGAAGGGAGGACGTTGTCCTGTGCAAACTTTAAACATATAGGATTGCACAGGATGACCCCCTTCTGCGGCTTTTGAAAGTATTTTAGAGGTTAAAAATAAGACATACATACACACAACATGTGTGTGTGACGTGCTTGTGCATGAGAAAGAGAAAATGGTGTTTGTAGGGATTAAAAGAGTTTCCCTTTGGCTTGTTAGTGTTTTATGATGCTGTGAGTTTTTGACATCAATTATCAGCCTTTATTATCCAGCATGGCTTGGAAAAAATATATACATGTAATCCCTGTGGGGAAAAAATCTATTATCCTTTTCTTGGGATTTGATTTTTACTTACAATAGATTTTGCGCCAGAAAAAAAAGGGGGGTTTGATATTTATTTGTCAATACTTTAAATTTAATTACCTATAGTTGGTAATAAATTGGTATTTTTTTAATATATTCAGGTTATTGTGTTTTACAGTGATTGATTATATATTTCTCCACTGATTTTCTGGCTTTTATTCTTTTTGCAATGGATTTGTTGCCATCTAGTGGATATTCTTGGAAATTACATGCAATTTATTGTATTTATTTAGCTTTGCAGGAGTGATACTTTACTCAATTTGTATTTAGAATATACTTTGTATCTAAATCTCCTCATGTTATTTTTTCATTAGTGTTGGCCAATCCTCACTCAGCTAAGCGTCACATGGTTAGGACTTTTTGCTAGTCCTAACCATGGGCCTTATTTTGGTTCATTCTTTCTGACAAAATCCTTCTTAGATGGGCAAAACCATGTGCACTGCAGGTGGGGTAGATGTAACATGTGCAGAGATAATTAGATTTGGGTGGGGTTTTACTTCAAAGTGAGATCTATATTGCAGTGTAAAAATAAAGCAGTCAGTATTTTCCCTGCACAGAAACAAAATTACTCACCCAAATCTAATTCTCTCTGCACATGTTACATCTGCCCCCCCCCCTGCAGTGCACATGGTTTTGTCCATCTAAGAAGGATTTTGTCAGAAAGAATGAACCAAAATAAGGCCCATGTGACGTTTAGCTGACTGAGGATTGGCCAACACTTATGAATAAATATCATGAGCAGGGGACAATCGGCTTGCGGTCCTGATGAAGCAGCGTGTGAAACACGTGTAGACCCCACCACTTGTTACAATGCTGCAAATAATGCTATATGTAAAAATGATTACTTAGGGATATATTCAATCTCCGTCGAGCATCTCCCGTGGGGGAGATGCTCGACGGGCCCTATTCAATGCTGTCTTCCCCGACAGCATTGAACAGGGTTTCCTGCCAGAACGAGCCCGACATCTCTAGCTGTCGGGCTCGTTCTGCCGAGAACAGCCGGGAATTGACGAGATGCCGGCTGCATCTCGTCACTTCCCGGCCGCAACTCGCGGCCACGCCCCCTTCTCGTCCCGCTGCAGGCGGGACATTGAATCCCGCCTGCGTGTTCTCGGTCGAGCTGACCGAGAACGGGACTGGGTCACGGCAGGCGAGCAAGCTCGCCTGCCGTGACCTGAAGATTGAATATCCCCCTTAGTGAAGTTAATACATACTAGTAAAGAAAGTCCTCCCTTCTTTTTACAATAATTAATTAATAAAAGTTAAACTTTTAAATTATACAAATATTTTTCATCTTGAATAAATTCTTATCTTTTTGGTGCGCATCCACCGCGCAAACTCTTTTCTTTCCTCTGTCAAAAATTGGTGGGATCCTGGGACATAATTGCTAAACGTGGAGGCTATAAGCAAGTGCTGGGATGCTGCTAAATACAGCAAGCCTTGAGAAATGTATGACTATGTAGCAGGAGGCATCTATTACAAGCAGACGCTTCCCGCTGCAGTAGTTCTCAGCGCTGCATCATGGTCTCGCTCTCCCACCAAAATGGTGCCACACAAGCTGCCCGTCACAGAGGCCAAGAAATTTCATAAACTCTTCCCACACACCCTGAATGGTGGCGATATGCCTAGTTTTATAACAAATGGAGATTTACGATACCCCCCTCCTCAAATGGCAGCAGACTGCCACTCGCTGATCGTATGTGCGACCAGCGACGGCAGCAGACTCAGAACGGTCCTGCGCATGCACGTAGTGCTTTTTGTATGACAGGGCAGTTCCAACCTGCACCTGAATGAGCCTCACTGTGGTGCAGATTTAGGAAGCCTGGCGAAGTGATAAAAGTGGAAAGAGATATATCCAAGAGAGGATATAGAGAAGTCCTTCTGGGCGGGGCACAAGTCTAATAGTATAACGAAGGGTTAAAAATTATCTTTTATTTAGTAAATAGTAATCCCTCAAACAAGTGGGGAATATAATAAATACAAACAACAAAGAACATGCAGACAGACAAAACAAAAATTATGGTATGACCCCTTATGAACACAAAGTTCGAAAGTAAGGGGGGGGGATTAACCATATGAGTCAATTTGCGAGAAAGCAGTGAAATATTTGGCTAAGTATTCTGTACACCAGGATGTATAGATATGGTTTATCAGGAGTAAGTCAATATTTAATTGTCTCCCTTTTTTTAAGGGACAAAGTGGTCAGTGATAAAGTAACAGCCAATCAGCTCCTAATTCTCATTTTTTCAAACCCTTCCTGTAGCTTAACAGATAGGAGCTGATTGGCTGCTGCGTTATCCACGGCCACTTTAATCACTTCTCCTGCCTTAATAAATGTGCTCCAATGTGGTATATTTTGTGGACAAACGCTGTATCACAGGCGCTCATTTTTTTTTTTAAATCAGACCTCGCACAACCCAGTGAATATCTGATTGGCTGCTGCAATTTTCTGATATGTGCATACTTTATGATAACCCTCATGTACGGCACATCTGGTGCAGCAGTCCCACAGGACGGGTAGTTAGGACTCACATTTTGTCTTCCAGGCAGATTTTGGGACCAATGACATTCGCTGCTCCGCTCACCACTCGAAAAGCAAAGTGCTTGTCAGGACACGGCTGTGGTAAGCCACACTTATACCTTCTGGGGCGTGGGTCTGAGGGGTGAGAGAGAAAGATGATGAATTGCGTGAAACACAAATATAGCTGAATAGATATCACAGACAAATAAACAAAGGATGTTCAGAAGGAGCGAATCAATAAGGAGGGCTAGTTTATGTTAGTGCAGAAGTGCAAACAGACCCATCTCTATAGGTAGAACACTGTACAAGTTGTTCTACCTATAGAGATGGGTCTGTTTGCACTTATATGTGTATGAATTGGGCAGCACGGATGGTGTGATGGTTAGCATTACTGCCTCAAAGCGCTGAGGTCATGGGTTCGATTCCCACCATGGCCCTAACTGTGCAGAGTTTGCATATTCTCCCCGTATTTGCTTGGGTTTCCACCGGGTACTCCGGTTTCCTCCCACAATCCAAAAATATACTGGTAGCTTAATTGGCTCCCACAAAATATACCCTAGAAGGTCTGTGTGTGCGTGTACATGTGGTAGGGAACAGCTACCACTGGGGCAGGGACTGATGTGAATGTTAAAATATACTCTGTAAAGCGCTGTGGAATATGTATGCGCTATATAAGAACGGTTAATAACTAAATAAAAATAGATTGGTCTCACCCATGTCAGATTTCATCAGGTGGGGTATTTAGAAGACACCTGTGTAACCATGTTCATTGCGCACAAATAACCCGGGTCCCACCCAGTTGTTGCCAGGTCGAACCAGGTCACTGTGCGGTGTGAAAGGACCATTTGAAAAAATCCAGGTCTGTGTTAAAACAAGGGATTTACACAAGTCAGACCCAGGTTGCTGGGCGACTAGGGTCCCTTTCCCCCTATAGGAGGGAGGAGGCAGTGTCAGCGCCAAGCCCTCATCTAACAAATATTACACAATACGAACTGACAAGAAATGATAAGATGGACTCTTTTTTAAAGTAACAGCACGATCACTCATGATTAATATATTATTAAACTGTAGCTAAAGTCAAACAATAATGCAGAAACACATGTAAAAGCTTAAAACAATGAATGGGTTGCTGATAAAGTAGTAGACCAGTCTTTTTTTGTTGTATCACGGTGCCCTATAGCACCAACATTTTATGCATGGCACCCCTAGGCCAAAAGTTCATGAATTGTGCTTATAGATCACCCTTAGGGTCAGCTAAGAGGTGGCAGACAGGGCTCCGATTCTGCTTGCTCATACATTCTAGAACCGGCACCGTCATCAGCACTGGTTGCACCTATAGGGGTTAGTCAGACCTGACTAAAAAGCCGTATTTTTTTTCTCAAATGGACAAACCATGCTGCACTGCAGGAGGGGCAGATGTAACATGTGCATATAGAGTTAGGGGAACATTTACCAAGATGTTTCACATGGGACGATGTTGCTATGGACAGCCAATCAGAAACTACTTATTTAGCACCTTCTGGAAGATAATAGATATCTGAATGGTTGCTCATAGCAACATTAGATTTGGGTGAGGTGTGTTCCAACTTAAATCTATATTGCAGTGTAAAAATAAAGCAGCCAGTATTTACCCTGCACAGAAACAAAATAACTCACCCAAATCTTACTCTATCTGCACCGGTTACATCCTCCCCACCTGCAGTGCAGCATGGTTTTGTCCATTTGAGAGAAAAAAAAAAGCAGCTTTGCAATCAGGTCTGAAAAACCATGTAAAACATTGACCATACCCAATCTGATTTGGTCGTGGACCATAATAAAACCTGTGCCACCCCTGTAAGTGACCCATGGCACCCCAGTTTGGGAACCTCAGAGATAGATGGTATAATTAGGTGCAGATTGGAGCTTCCTTAGCCCCTAAAGAACACTGTTACGCCAACAGTCGCACCCATCTGAAACAGATCTATGTTTGTGACACCTTGACAGCGGCAGTAATCCATTATTATACCCCACATGATGCTGCCACGGTGTCAGATTTAATAGGTGCACTTATCTGAATTACACTTCTATCTGTGACAACCTGACGGCGGCATGAATATAATAGAGGTGGTTATACCCTATATAATTGTGATATCGTCCGCCGTGTTGCCACTATTTCAGATTTAATAAGTGCACATCATTTAACTACATCTCTATCTGTGACATTCTGATGGCGGCAATAATATATTCGAGGTTATTACACCCTATATAATTATCATATCACCCGCTGAACTGCCAGCATTTCAGATTTTAAAGGTGGACCTGTGGTCTACCAGTCTGTATACACTAATTCCAATGTATTGGACAGACATCATAATAAAGCCCTGTAGACACACACACACACACATCGATTTGCTTTTGATTCGTTGATTGTTAGATTCAAATTTCTATCAGATCTGGCATTAGATCTTTCCATTCGATTTGGCATTAGATCTGTACTTTTGCATTAGATATCGAATTCGATATACATTCATGGTACATTGCACACATTTGATTTACTAGATCGAATTCGATATTTCCTTGGCTGCACAGTAGATTCTGTGAAAACGGGAGCGCGCATCGAATCGAATGTAGATCGAAAGTGACACAAAAACCATTCGATTTCGCTTCTATAAGCAAAATCTAATCGAACATCTGGAAAAAAAAAAAAAATAACAAAATCGATGCATGTGTACAGGGCTTAAGCTCACCACTGGTAGTCCGTGCATAAGCTATGCTAGGTACAGGCAAGCTCTGCATGGAAACACTTTCTAAGTACCGAATAAAGTTTACTAATTGTAACAAAGTTCTATTCACTAAAGCAGCCCATACACGCTGTGATGCGTGCTGTCCCGATGTGTGCTTTGAGGTGCGCGCTCCCGCGGCATCTCATCGCACAGTACACAAAGTATGTGCTTGCACATACTTTTAGTACTTAGTTTTCATCACATTGCATGCACAACGTGCGCACAGGCAATGCAATGTGATCCCTGCTAATTAAGCACAGAAAGCACACCCGTATCGGGACGTGTATGGGCAGCTTTAGGAAGATGTCATTTTGTCTCCCACATCCAAATAGAAACTGTTGCCACACATAGACAAATCTTGATACGCTAAACTGCACCAACATTATAGAGACTTACCAAACACACAATAAGTCCCCGCACGTGCTGTTTTTAAACACGCACTATTTGCACTTTGTATGTCATTTGTATGTTATTTTTATATTTCGCTACCATAGAGGCTACATTTTATTGCTATGAATTCTTTCTCCATGGTGCACCAAACCACGACACACATTTCTTTTCTTTGTGCATGTTCCAATAGGATAGTGTCAGTGGTAGCACACCCCTGAAAGATACGGATCACCATTGATTATACAAATAGGGGGTCATGTTATTCATCATCTGATTGTGATATTAAATCCTGTGCGGCAGACTCCTCCACTCTGTCTCCCCTAGAGAAAGCAAAGCCTGGGAAGTGGCCATGACCCTTGTAACTGGTGAACAATTAGGTGCAACTGAAGGAAAAATAGCACTTCGGGACGGCATTCTCTGCTCTTGGTGAAGCAGCCTTGGTTAGGCAGAAGCACACACAGATGGAGCGCCCTTCACTCAGCACTGGGGCTACCCAGAATGCCCTCTCTGGCGAGCCGACGCTCCATCTGACTGGGACGCGCAAGCATTCCACATGCCAGCGCGTCGAGACGGGGGGGGGGGGGAGCAGGGAGGTGGGATCGGGCAGCAGGGACCGGAGGGGGGCTCCGTAGTAAGGGGACGCTTCCGGCGGCTGGCGAATCTCCACCGCCAGCCCCTGCAAAGATTAGAAGCACTACATCTGTACCTCTGGTGTAATGGTAAGATGGGTGTTGTCTACACATTACCATGTGGACTTTACATCCAAGGCCAAGCCGTGGGCAATCAACTGACCCAATTATGCCAATCATACATAAAATGCCCACAAAAGGTTACCCAGTTAAGGCTCATTCGCCTATCACCTCAAGTGCGCTGCGCATGCTCTGGCCACATGAAGTGTGCACCTAAAACAGAGCAGATACTCAGGGTAGATGTATGAAGCAGTGATAAGGGAGGAGAAGTGAGCCAGAGGAGAAGTAGCCCATGGCAGCCAATCAGCACTGAAGTAACATCTAGGATTTGCATAATATCATACAGAGCAGCTGATTGAGGGAATGCACAGTGCATGGCAACCAGACATCACTTGAGTGCTGATAAGGATATCTGGGATTTTCAGTGCTGGTAGTGGAGCGTTGAAGTTTAGTTAGAGACCCTTGTGCAGATACTCACAGGCAGTACTCCCCACATCGGAACCTGCGGACAAGGAGTACAATTAAGCCAACATAGCAAAAATTAACACAAATATCCAGCTAAAATATATATCAAATTAAGAGACACATGGGGCAGATATAGGGCCTTATTCTAGTTCACTCTCTGACAAGTTCCTTCTTAGATGGACAAAACCATGTGCACTGCAGGTGGGGCAGATGTAAAATGTGCAGAGGGAATTAGATTTGGGTGAGTTATTTTGTTTCTGTGCAGGGTAAATACTGGCTGCTTTATTTTTACACTGCAATATAGTTCTCACTTTGAAGTAAAACCCCACCCAAATCTAATTCTCTCTGCACAAGTAACATCTGCCCCACCTGCAGTGCACATGGTTTTGTCCATATAAGAAGGATTTTGTCAGAAAGAGTGAACTAGAATAAGGCCCATAGTCAGGGGAACAAATATTATGCAGTAGAATTCTATGGAGCCCAGAGCAACATTCACGATGACCTACTCACCACCCATAAGCTGTTGTACCCGAGGGAAGCCATTCTGCGTTCCCAGCATAATTCCAGCCAATATCCATGTCAGACCCACCGTGAGGAGAACCACAATGATACGCACAGGACCTGCAGAGAAAAAGCCAGGCCAAATACAGCGCTTGCCAAGGTTGCAATGCTTTTCATGCAGAGCTGAGCAGCCTTGTAGTAAATGCAAAACAACTAGGGGAGCCTATAAACATATTGGACGCTGGGCTTCAGTCAGGTTTTTTTTTTTTTGTTTTTTTTTAAATAAAGCAAAAAAAAAAAAAGTCACTTGGGTCTGGAACAACCCATGTTGCCATGCAAGGGGAGCAAATGCATTTATATTTTTTTTCTGTGTAGGGTAAATAACAGCTGCTTCCGCATGTAGCCTACACGTTATAACAGCGTAATTTTTATATTGAGAAAACAATGATGGTGTCACACTAAGCGATCCCACACATAAATGGAAAAAAAGCAATCTTTCTTACATAAATATTTTCTATATAAGGAAGAGGGTTTGGAATGGAGTCCTGATGATATTTTGAAAGAACTCAGAAAAGACAAATATAGTGCAGACGTTATGGTCACCATAGATAATTAAAGTTTTGTTATCCCACTCACACAGTTGTAGGTTTTATAAAGGCACAATGGGGACACTTAGGTCCTGCATAGATCCCTCTGATACCAATGGTGGAATTCAGGAGGTATCTGGAACTTAGAAGGTGTATATAGTGCAACACTGTATAGGTAAAAATACACACTTTTATTCCAGGTTTACACTCACAATAACAAATTAAAAAAAGGCATATAACACCACAGCGGGTGTATCGCACAGGAAGGTGGATATCAGCCAGGGATAATACTTGCTGCTGGTTGATATCCACCTTCCTGTGCGATACACCCGTGTGTGGTGTTATATTCCTTTATAAAACCTACAACTATGCACTAACGTCTGCACTATATTTGTCTTTTCTGAGTTGTTTCAGAATATCATCAGGTCTCAATTCCAAACCCTCTTCCTTATATAGAAAATATTTATATAAGAAAGATTGCTTTTTTTCCATTTATGTGTGGGATCGCTTAGTGTGACACCATCATTGTTATCTCTGTACATCTCAAACTTTGGTGAATTTTTTTTAGAGCTGCACCCCACCAGGTGGCGCATTTAGGAAATTTTTAAATTTTTGTCTTTTTTTGTTATTTTTATATTGCAACTGAGATTTTAGTTTGATTTTGCACACAAAACTCTTTGCATGTTACGGCTCCCCTGCGGTGCTTCGTGGTCTTGCCCTTTTTTTTTTTGCTTAGCTA
Source organism: Crinia signifera (assembly GCF_055691185.1). NCBI lineage: Eukaryota > Metazoa > Chordata > Amphibia > Anura > Myobatrachidae > Crinia > Crinia signifera. The sequence continues at coordinate 38,035,377 of NC_139225.1, read as the reverse complement.
ACAAACATGAATCAGGGGGTTATGGTAGATTAGATCTACAATGTCTAGGTCTACAGTCATAGTCCACTAATGGTCGACATGGTCCAAAGGTCGACATGAGGTTTCATGTTTTTTGGGTGTCTATATCGACATAGGTTGACATGGACACTGTAAGTGCACCGCATCCCCTCGCATGGCTCGCTACACTCACCATGCTTCGGCCTCTGTGGCTCGCTGAGCTCGTCACACTACTATATTCTCCCTCCAAGCCGTAGTGGATGGTAGGGCATGAAATACCACCTGTCGGCTCACAATTTTGTTAAAATATGCAAGTCGACCTAGAGTCAATCTATCATGAGTCCTGATACTGAATCAGGCCCAGTGTCAGAAGTACAGTAGGAGAAGACCGCATTAAGGGCCTTAAGCAGCCCATACACGCTGCGATGCGGGCTGTGCTTTGAGGTGCGCGCTCCCGCGGCACCTCATCGCACAGTACAAAAAGTATGTGCTTGCACATACTTTTTGTACTTTGTTTTCATCACATTGCATCGCATTGCATGCACAAGGCATGCACAGGCAATGCAATGTGATCCGTGCTAGTTAAGCACGGAACGCACGCCCGTATCGGGACGTGTATGGGCGGCATCATTCAGATCTGAGCTCAGTACACATTTGTTTGGAAAATGGGCAAAACCATGTGCACCGCAGGTGGGGCAGATGTAACATGTATATAGAGAGTTAGATTTGAGTTATTTTGTTTGTGTGCAGGGTAAATACTGGCTGCATTATTTTTACACTGCAATTTAGATTTCAGTTTCAACACACCCCACCCAAATTTAACTCTCTATACATGTTAGATCTGCCCCACCTGCAGTGCACATGGTTTTGCCCATTTTCCAAACAAATGTGTACTGAGCTCAGAACTGATTAGGCCCTAAGAGTGATTGAGTCACATGTGGTAGGACTTATTGATCAACCTGCAACTTTGTATAAGGGCTGTGTACATCCATGTGGCTGAATGTGCAAGGTCTGAGACAGCCACCTTGAATATCTATGCACAATTTAATACAGACCGGAGGATACTTAGACTCCACCCTGGTTCTCGCCTTCAAAACTTATACCGGCTCTACTGCAGGGGCAGTGTCTCTGCGTGGAGGTGGCCTCCTATACCTGCGGCTGTGCCTCTTAATGCAGACATGTCCATGACACACCCACATTATTTTCTAGCCCCTCCCTGCGGCTGTGCCTCTTAATGCAGACATGTCCATTACACACCCACATTATTTTCTAGCCCCTCCCATTTAAAACCTGCCCTCAACCCAACAACGCCTTTGTTCAAAGTGTTCAGATATTTTACACGTGCGCAGATGCAACAAATGGCTACGTGAACAACGGCGCTGCATAGACGCACACTCAGGAGCAGCATCTCTGGAGCTCGTCTGCACAGGTGTATTCCTTTTCCAATTACAGAGAGATCGCTGCAATCGGCTGATGAAAACAATACAGAAGAACCCACAGTCAATGTTGGCAAGCTTACCTGCTAAGCGCATATTGCAGCTAGAAGGCACAACACCGGCCAGGTACGCTGGGCTTACTCCCACTTCCAGCCGTCCCTGCATAATAACAAGAGAAGTTCATATAAAGCATCTACATCCTATTTTGTAACTTGCTAAGGTCACAGTGTTTGTATATGCAACATTCATCAGATAAAATCAGGTGGCAAAAAAAATAAAAGGGGGAAAGTCAAAGTAAGGTCAGCTACAGCAATGGTGGAGTACAGCTATCAAGGGCTCAGGTTAGTGGTGAAGGATCAGGCGTCAGCATCGCATGCCTTCAGTCATTTCCATCTCTTACGTCTTCACAAAAGACCACTAGAGTACGCACTTAAGCCCATACACACTAGGGGACCCAGGCTGCAGCAGATATAGTTGACAATAATGGTCGCAGGAGCGAGCAGCCGATATTGCGTGTACAAACTGAACGAAATCTGTAAACTACATCGTTCAGTGAAGTCACCGGGACCTACTGAACTTGCTGGTCGTTTGGCTATATACCCAAATTGACCTGCATGTTCAGCAGACAACAAGGGACGTTAACAACACGCGGGAGCGGACATCGTTAACGATATTGAGTGTACAAACTTGACGATATTGTGAAAGATATCGCTCAAAAGGCCCTATGTAAGCGATATCTTTCACAATATTCTGCAGTGTGTATGGGGATTTAATAATTGTGTCAATGTATTAGGCATTACATAGTAATTATAGACACTTGAAGCGCGATCCTCTCCATCCATAGTTACAGGAGATATTCTGGCAACTCTAGACACTTGCTGGACAACTTATTGGGCAAAACATATAATTAGCATTTTTGCGTAACTTGTGATGATAGCACAACCTTAATTGTCAGGTGCAATGTGGCTGTGAACTGAATCTGTCCCATACTTTCCGCACATTCAGTTTAAATATATTTTTTCTACAATGCTGTAAATTCACTGTGGAGGTAGTCCAATGTTACCGCCCATACGCACTCGCCTGCCAGCTTTATTCACCTGGGGGTGGTGAGCTGAAATGCGCGAAAAGTCACTTGTTTGAGCACTCAAATGGGACTTTTCACATTGCGCCCATTCGTTTGGCTAGGTATCCAACCATAAAAAGCAGGACATGCGCTTTCAAAAGGATCAACTTTAGATGGGAGATCGGGAACGATTCATTAATTGAATACGGCCCAATGAATAAACATTATTAGCATTAACTATGTTGACCATCCTATACTTTAAAAGGCTTATGTAGGGTACTGATAACCCTTTGTATTGCAGTATGTGCATTATTATTTTTAATGTCTGTAAAGCGCCTTGAGTCCTGTTGGAGAAAGTGCGCTATATAAATAAAACTTACTTACACACCAGAACAATCATGATCAAATTGTAAGACAATCGTATGATGGACGAACGATCTGTTGAAGCACATGATCTGCATACGATCTGATCACAATCAGTACCCAGTTGAAGGGATCTTTTACAAATTATGACTACAGCATGTAGGATCTCCAAAACGACCAAACGTCCAGCAGGGACGCACATCAGATCAGAATCAGATCTAAACCATGCCCAATTTACATACAATCGGTCAAATTGCATCAAATTGATGGGATTGAGGCCAAATCGTTCTGGTGTGTACCCAGCGTTATGCTGCTCTTTACCTCAATGGGTGATTCAAGGGTTTTGTTTGCTGGTGGCCACTAGTTGTGCCTAATGGGCCCCATACATCAGCAATCACAATTTATGGATTTTCAGATATAGGGATATTTTGGCCAGATAAATGGATTTTACAATCTATCTGACTTTGCCCACACATTACAGATTTATTTCAGTGATCGGCAGATTTTTTTATCTAAAGATTGCATATTCATATCTGGAAATTGCCCCAATCGATTGTCATTTCAGCTGTTCATAATGTAAATAGATGAAGAAGACAAATTGGGAATGCCCACACATCTAAAAAAGATCTGCAGATAATACCAGATTATTAAACATGTTTAAAAACCTGATTAAGCAATCGATTGGCGATTTTGATTGCCAAAAGGGGGAGCCCACACATCTAAAATTAATTGTGGCAATCATCTCCATAACTTAAAAAATTGTCACAATTAATTGCTGATGTATGGGGCCCTTAACAGTGAAGCTGTGGGAGCGCACACATTACGGATATGCTGTTATTTTGATGAGTTTGGTAATCCATTTAGTAAGTTAAAATAAATAATAAAATCTCAGAAGGGCATTGGCCTGATTATTATTATTTTTAAATAGTGCCTACTTGTCATCCTTGGGGTCAGTCAGCACTTGGGCCACCGAAGACACCACCACCGGAGCTATCCAACACACACACGCACGCACAGATGGGTCTAGCACACACCAGCACCTGGGCTATCCAACACACACCCACAGATGGATCTTGCACACACCAGCACTTGGGCTGTCCAAACACACACCCACAGATGGGTCTTGCACACACCAGCACCTCGACTGTCCAACACACACTCAGATGAGTCTTGCACACACCAGCTCCTGGGCTATCCAACACACACCCACAGTTTGGTCTTGCACACACCAGCACCTCGACTGTCAAAAACACACCCACAGATGGGTCTGCACACCCCAGCTGTCCAACACACACCCACAATTTGGTCTTGCACACACCAGCACTTCGACTGTCCAACACACACTCAGATGGGTCTGCACACCCCAGCTGTCCAACACACACCCACAGTTTGGTCTTGCACACACCAGCACTTCGACTGTCCAACACACACTCAGATGGGTCTTGCACATACCAGCACATGGGCTATACAGCACACACCGGCACCTGGTGCCAGCCAGCACACACCAGAACCTGGCCAGCCAGGGCACACCAACACCCAATGCAGCCAGAGCACATCAGCACACAGGCCAGCCAGGACACATATGTAAAAATGCTGTTACTATGATAATAATATATAATAGCTACCCAGTTACAAGTAGCTCCTGTACATACATCACAAGCCTGTGTTGTTTTGCAGCTGCAGTAGAAAATATAGGCAGCAGCCTGGTGTTGGGGCTGTGTATGTACTTACCTCCGCAATATCACGCTATAGCCCCCCTACTGCTTCCTCCTGTGACATACCCGGATGTGTTTCGGTAGCAACCAAGGTAGATGCTATTTCCTAGTGGTCTAAGGGACTTCTGATGACGTCATCTCCATGTGACCCGCTGTCCTCATCAGGGGGAGGAGTCGCAGACAGTGTTCCTATTGCAGATGCAGCACGGTCTGTCGTTTCATGTGATTGTGAGGTGATTTCAAACATAAAACATACATGCACGGGACTCACAGTCACACCCGCCCTGCCCCCCGTCACAGCCGGCAGCGGACCACCATCATCCCCTTCACACAGATTGCACGGCACCGCATGTATTCAAGTTACAACAGAGACTGCACATTCACAACCTGTATTTTATAGTAACAGTAGGGATTGTGCAACCTGTATTCTAGTAACAGCAGATATTGCACCACCTGTATTATAGTAACAGCAGATATTGCACCACCTGTATTATAGTAACAGCAGATATTGTACCACCTGTATTATAGTAACAGCAGATATTGCACCACCTGTATTATAGTAACAGCAGATATTGCACCACCTGTATTATAGTAACAGCAGATATTGCACCACCTGTATTATAGTAACAGCAGATATTGCACCACCTGTATTATAGTAACAGTAGAGATTGAGCCACCTGTATTATATTAACACATACCTCCCAACAGTCCTGATTTTAGCGGGACAGTCCCGATTATCAGGGCCTGTCCCGATGTCCCACCCGCGGGCGGCAGTGTCCCGCGGTGTGGGGGGGCTGTTGGGAGTCCCCCCCCTGTCAGCTGCTAAGCAGCGGGGAATAAACGCTGTGCGCATGCTCACAGCGTCTATTCCCGTAGCCAGGGGGCTGGGGGCATGGCTAGAGGCTCACAGAGCCTCTGGGTCATGCCCCCATAGCGGCAAAATGGGGGCGTGGCCTCGCGGGAGAGCCGCGTGTATAGGCCACGCCCCCAAATTAGGCCACGCCACCGAAAATGTCGACGCGTCTACGGCGCGCAGCAGCGACCCGCCTGCTGGTCACACAAAGTTGGGAGGTATGTATTAACAGCAGTGTATACGCCACCTGTATTATAGTAACAGCAGAGATTGCACCACCTGTATTATAGTAATAGCAGATATTGCACCACGTGTATTATAGTAACAGCAGAGACTACACCACCTGTATTATAGTAACAGCAGAGACTGCACCACCTGTATTATAGTAACAGCAGTGTATATGCCATCTGTATTATAGTAACAGCAGTGTCTGCACCACCTGTATTATAGGAAGAGCAGTGTATATACCACCTGTATTATCGTAATAGCAGAGATTACGCCACCTGTATTATAGTAACAGCCAGGGCCGGGCTGGCCAGGTGGGCCGAATTTCTGCTCTGCAAATGGCCACCAGATAAAACATAGCTGCCGACCTCCTGCACTGAGGACATTTCTAGTGCAGGAGGCCGCTACAGAGAGGTATTGTGGGCCGGATGCAGTGGCGTCACTAGCGGGGGGTGTGGCCTTCAATGGGGATGACACCATGTCCGCACCTAGGGTGACCAACTCATCCCTTTAATCCGGGACACATATTAATTACACAGGTTCTGCGGCTGGGTTTCACCTGGTTTTAAACTGCCACACCTCAAGATTCCATTTCACCTGGTTTTAAACTGCCACAGAACCTGTGTAATTAATATGTCCCGTATTAAAGGGATGAGTTGGTCACCCTGGGGGTTATTCTAGTCCATTCTTTCTGACAAAATCCTTCTTAGATGGACAAAACCATGTGCACTGCGGGTGGGGCAGATGTAACTTGTGCAGAGAGAATTAGATTTGGGTGGGGTTTTTCTTCAAAGTGAGATCTATATTGCAGTGTAAAATCATGCAGTCAGTATTTTCCCTACACAGAAACAAAATAAATCACCCAAATCTAATTCTCTCTGCACATGTTACAAGAATGAACTAGAATAAACCCCCCTATCCGCACCTCTTGCGGATATCCAGACCGAATACCGATAACATCCGCCAGCGGCTGCCGCAGCTCCTCCCTGTACCTTTGTGGGACGTGTGAGTGACAGTTCACAGCTCCAGTACTCTTCCGATCTCTTCTGCAGGCCGGGAAGCAGTGTGTGCGGGGACTCATGTAGGAATAGCATGTGCAGCTTGTCACCAGTAAGTGCGGATCCCCAGCATCTTCTGACACCACCAGCACAGGCTGCATGAGAGGGATTCCGGGAACTGGAGGATTGCACTGGAGGTATCTGCAGTCAGAGTGCCAGGTTAGTAGCCACTACACCCCCCCTCACAGCCTGACTCTATCAACCCCCCATTCCACACCTACTACAGCATTTACTGTAACCAAACCAACCAGCTTGTGGTGTCCTGTGATTATTATTATTATACAGGAGGAGAAACCTGTTGTGGCTGTTATTATATAGGGATCAGCCTGTGGGGTCCAGTTATTATTATAATACAGGGGGAGCAGCCTGTTGTGTCCTGTTATTATACAGGGGGACCAGCTATATGGGGGTCCAGATTGTGTCATATTCTGTAATGGGCTTTATGGTGTGTTCCATAACGTGTAATTCCTCCTTTATCTGATGCCACGCCTCCTTTCCATGAGACCACACCCCATTTTGCCACGCAAGGGTCCCGCCTACTGCGGGTGGGCCTGTGGGCTCAAAATGCCAGGGCCGATTTCTGGTCCCAGTCCGGCCCTGGTAACAGCAGTGTATATGCCATCTGTTTTATAGTAAGAGCAGTGTATATACCATCTGTATTATAGTAACAGCAAAGACTGCACTACCTGTAGAAACATAGAATTTGATGGCAGATAAGAACCACTTGGCCCATCTAGTCTGCCCCTTTTTTAAACATGTTACCTCAAACCATATTTGATCCTTATTTTTTTGTAAGGATATCAATATGCCTATCCCAAGCATGTTTAAATTGTACTACTGCATTTGCCTCTACCACCTCTGATGGGATGCTATTCCACTTATCTACTACTCTTTCTGTGAAGTAATTCTTCCTCACATTTCCCCTGAATCTTCCTCCCTCTAGTGTCAGTGCATGTCCTCGTGTTCTGTTGCTCCTCTTCCTGTGAAGAATGTCTCCCACCTGCACCTTGTTAAAACCCTTGATATATTTGAAAGTTTCTATCATGTCCCCTCTTTCCCTTCTCTGTTTTAAAGTATACATATTAAGATCTTTTAGTCTTTCCTGGTACGTTTTGTGATGTAGGCCATGCACCATTTTAGTTGCCCTTCTTTGTACAGTCTCTAATGTATTTATATCCTTCTGGAGATATGGCCTCCAGAACTGAACACAATATTCTAGATGAGGTCGTACCAATGACCTATACAGAGGCATTATTACTTCTTTCTTTCTACTGCTGATACCTCTCCCTATGCAACCAAGCATCTGACTTGCCTTCTTCATTGCTTTGTCACATTTTCCTACTTGCCTTTAAGTCCCCTGAAATAGTGACACCTAGATCCCTCTCTTCCTCAGTGAAGAGGCGCCCTGTATTATAGTAACAGTAGATATTGTGCCACCTGTATTAAAGTAACAGTAGAGATAGCACTGCCTGTATTTAGTAACAGCAGAGATTGTGCCACCTGTATTATAGTAGGACAAACAAAATCGTAAAGCAAAAGTCCAGTGCTAAAAATCTGGTGGCACTATCTTAAGGTATTACAGTATAAATACTGAATTGTAACATTATGTAGTCTAGTCAATGCTGCTGTTTTGTTTAGGACCGCTCATCGTCCCAACTTTGGAGAAAAAAAACCACAGTAGAAAGGACAAAACTGTGCAGAGTTTGGGCTATTTCACACGCTCCGGCTCCTGCCGGGTGGCGAAGCCCCGCACGGCCAAGAAGCCGTGCCGCACTCAGGAGTTTAGAATGGTGGGGATGGCTACAGCCCGACAGCCGTCCCTTCCAGTGGTGGGATCTGGCTGCAACCAGGGCGGCCGGGCCAAGGCCGTCCCGTTTGAATGGACACAATTGTGTCCATTATTAACTACGGTGTGCGGCACGGCTTTTCACCGTGCGGGGTGTCGTCGCCAGAGCCGAATTTCCCATTAGGCACGTGAGGCACCGGCCTAGGGGCGGCACATGTTTGGGGGCGGCACTTGGATGCCTGTGATAGTACTGTCAGCCCAAAATGTACCAATAACTGCAAAATATCCACTGTACTGTACTATATTCCATCTTAAATAGAGTGTAAATAGATATTACATGCAGATACTGCCCCTATAAACTGTCCTACTTAGTAAACATTATTGTTGTGCCTAGGGGCGCCCTCATCCCTAAATCTGCCCCTGGTCGTCGCCCGGCAGGAGCCGGAGCATGTGAAATAGCCCTTAGAGTACTAATTAACAGGTATAGATTTATTACTGAAAGTGATAAAAATAAAAAAATAAAAAAATCTAAAAGACAATATATGCTGCACAGCTAATTAGTGACCACAATAATAAAATAACTTATAACAACACAATATTAAAATAGACAATAGCAGACCCTTTGGATAGAACAGCAGGGTATAGAACCCCAGTGTATACGCTACCTGTATTATAGGAACAGCAGAGACTGCGCCACCTGTATTATAGTAATAGCAGTGTCTACGACACCTGTATTATAGTAACAGCAGTGTCTGCGCCACCTATATTGTAGTTAGTGTTTCATCTAGGAAATAGGGCAGGCAGGGCGCCTCTTCACAGGGGGCAGCGTGAAGGGGGCGGACCGGGCCCGCCGACGACACTATTTTGGGTGGTCCCGTGCTGCCGACGTCACAAAAGGGGCATGGCCACGCTGTGACCAAAAGGGACTTTGCACTGCTGGGGAAGTGCCGGGCATCGCTATCTACAGCGGCTCCAGGTTCCCCGGTCTCACCTGCAGGGAGGAAGGCAGGCTGTTTTAGCGGGGCACTGCCAGAGGGGCAGGGCGAATTTTGCCCTTTAAAAATCAGGCAGGGTGCAGCGCTCCGCTAAAACAGCTTAGCAGGAACACTAGTAGTAACATAAAAATTCCACATCAGGCCCTTTGTAATGTGGACTTCTGGAAATCAATTTACGAGTAGCACCTATACCCTCTGCATGTGGTATACAAGTGTACAGGGAACTAACATTGATACTGCGCAACAGGTAATTAGATGGAATATTGGTAAGCTTGTTTAAAGCAAGCAGCAAAGATGTGGTATCCTGCAAACTGTATTTGGATTGCTGAACTACAGGTTATCTGTTCACAGTATTGTTGATTGTAACTATGGTGACGGGCGCACAGTGGGTGACGTCATCAAGAGATGCCGCTGCAGCCACGCTGCTGTGCGGCATGCCGAGACGTCGTGGTGAGGTTGTAGAACACTTAAATACTACCCGCATTGAAACGTTGGTAACAACAGGTCTGGCCAAATTAACTAAAAAGGTAAAAAAAACACCAGAGGGAGCCCTGTTATATCTTTTTTTTCCAAAATAAATTTGTATTAAGTCAGACAGCAAAGTGTATCACAATTACATTGTAAATGCACTGTAATACCATAATCAGTAACAGATAGCTACAGTTGAATAAAGGAAACAGAATACGATGTCCAAGAAATCAAGAAAACTGTATTAACTTATTTTATTTTTTTTAGAGAGAAAGGATATGGGGGGGGGGGAGGGGTCTGGGACGGATATTAGACAGCACTTACATCGACAGCCATTACATCGACACCATTAGTTCGACAGCTCAATAGGTCGACATGGTTTTAGGTCGACGGTCGACATGTCATTAGGTCGACATCTCATTAGGTCGACAGCTCATTAGGTCGACATGTTTTTAGGTCGACACTACCATTAGGTTGACAGTGTCTATGTCGACAGTCAAAAGGTCGACATGGGTTTTTTCACTGTTTTTTGGCCGAAATGTCGACACAGTCGACATGGACACAGTTTGAAGTGTACCGCAGCCCCTCGCATCGCTCGCGATGCTTCGGGCACGGTGCCTCGCTGCGCTCGGCACACTATTTTATTCTCCCACCACTCCCTAGTGGATAGTAGGGTATGAAATACCGCCTTTCGGCACATGTCAGCTCAAAAAACAGTGAAAAAACCCATGTCGACCTTTTGACTGTCGACATAGACACTGTCGACCTAATGGTAGTGTCGACCTAAAAACATGTCGACCTAATGAGCTGTCGACCTAATGAGCTGTCGACCTAATAAGCTGTAGACCTAATGACATGTCGACCTAATGGTATGTCGACCTAAAACCATGTCGACCTATTGAGCTGTCGAACTAATGGTGTCGATGTAATGGCTGTCGATGTAAGTGCTGTCTAACAATAGTCCGGATACCGGGGGGAGGAATGAACTCAACAAAACAGAAACACAAGGAAACAGGTACACAAATACAGGGGGGGGGGGTGCCTCAGATTTGTGACACATTCATCAGTAGAGCATATGGAAAAATAAAATAAACCTCGTAATTAACCAGCTCCTGTATCACTGACTTGGGTAGGGGATAGCAATATAGACATGATCTGTGAGGGGGAGACCCTGCCTTTCTCTACTCACTCCATCTGAGCCATTTGATATGGATTGATGAGGCAGAGGAGGAGTACTTACAGTCAGCCATCTCAAAAACAAAATGTTTATTAACTTTATTACCAATATGTTGTATGTCAGGTATAGAGGGTGATTTCCAGAGCTGTCCGAGAGCAGCCTTCGTGGAGACCAGAATATGCCCCTGGAGAAGTTGTGTATTGTGATGGAACAGTGCTACCACAGGGTCTGTAGGCACACTCATCCCCAAGACCTCTTCTATGAGGGAAAGTACTTCAGCCCACAGCGGACGCAACATCGGGAATTCCCAAAATATATGGAGGATAGAGCCAATACATCCGCATCCTCTCCAACAATATTTAGATACAGCCCTGTTCTATATTAAAATAGCATTATCTGGGACTCCCTCTGGTTCCTAGCTTTCCCCGTCTGCAGGCTGTGCGCAGATCTGGACCCTGCAGAAAAAAATCCCAGTAACACTTACCTGCACCCAATGGTCAGTGAGCTTCAATTATAAGTTCCTGCTGTGACCCCATCATCTGTTCAGTAAAGGGGTGACTGCTGCAGCATAGGAGTCCAGATGACCAGAGCGCACCGATCACCATTCCTGGGTGCAGATTCATGGGGAGGGGGGGGGGGGATTCGCGCAGGGACTAGTATGGGTCATAAGCATCGACACTATGAAGTTCAACGTACATTAGACACAAGCATTAGGTCGACAGTGGGTCTGCAGTGAAAAGGTCGACATTTTTTGGTCCCGAAGCATTGGAGCATAGCGAACCATGTAAGGGGACGTGGTACACTGATACGGTGTCCATGTCAACTTACGTCGACATTCAGGACAAAATGTGAAAACTCATTTCGACCTTTTGACTGTCTACCTTTCCATTGTTGACCTAATGCTTGTGTCAACCTTCTGACCCTGTCCACCTTAGCTATGTCGACCTAGTTCATGACACCAGTGAAGCCCCGTCCCTGGGTTCTGATTGGCCCGCAGGCTATTCAGTCATAGAAAATGGATGACTATCGATAGGTAAAACCATCGATGGTCATACATTACATAGTATGCTGCCATCGATGTCTGGTGGCACTATTGCCATCGATGTCAATCATCAGTGGCAATGGCAACGATGGCCATCCCTACTATATATTCATTTTAAATGGCATGAAATAGCATCAGTTATCAGAGGGATGGTGTCTGTGAAACTTATGGTGCCCATAAACTTGTCCGATTTGGGCCGATTTCACCCTGTGCCCAGGGCCGCCACTAGAAATGTTGGGGCCCGGGACTGACCTACAGTCTGGGCCCCCCTGCGCGTGTGGCAGGATGGACATGGGCGGCAGCAGCACGGCAGCGAAGAGGACGGCAGCATTGCGGGAACGTGGCAGCGCAGCGCTGGAGTCACCGGCTGGGGGTGGAGCCAGGAGCGGCAGATAGGGAGGACAGAAACCCTGTCACAAGTCAGTGTCCAGAACCACCCCCACCCAGCACCTGTTCATTGCGGCATGCTATGGTCACATCTGCTTCCTCTCCCCCCCCCCCCCAGGCTTTGAGCATGCACTGCAGCAGGCTGCTGGGGAAGCTGCCGGCTGTGATCTGTCTTATATTGTAAGCGGCTGGGATCCTGGGCTGCTGTGGAGAATCAGCTGGAGATTCAATTAATGAAGTGCCCAGACTGCTAGTGTGAGTGTGGGTGTGCAATGGAGCTTTTTTGAACGCTCCAACCCCCTGTCGCTTTTTTAGAATTATATTTAAATCCCTACTTGACCTGCCATCCATTTTGCCAGCCCTCTAAGTGCCAGTGAGTTTTATCTCTTTCTTGGCGGTGATGTATATAAGGTGCAAAACGGCTGTGCTATGTTATGTCGCTGGCATTTTGGGCGACGGCTTAATAAAGCACGGTACCATGGTATGTGGTAGTCCGTGCCCCCTTTTTCGCCACGCAAGAGCCCCACCTGCTACAAATCGGGGGGGGGGGGCTCGAAACATGCCCTTGCTCCGGGCACCTAGCTACACCACTGCATTCCCCTTGGGTGTGATGCATGGTCCCATACGCACCGGACCTGCTGTCCATTTGACCTCCGACTCGGCCCCCTCCCAGCGACAGGGAACAGGGTTGTATGCAATATATCGCAAGTGAAAGGACTGCATGCGATCCTGACACCCAGTAAAGTCCTGGCCAGCTCAAGGGGGTCAGGTGGCCGTTCACTGCTGCAATACATTGCAGTAGTGTATGGCCATCTTCACATTGCTGAATGCAAGCAATCCGATGCTGGCATGTGGCATCCTAATGCTGCATATGACCTCTAATACCCCTTTCACACTGCACTTGTTAAACGATATATTGCTGTTTTTTTCCCATTTCAAAAGGTTTAAGGCTGCAGTGGGAAAGCGCCAGAGTTGATTTATCGGTTAAAGATAACCAGTATTTCAAAACGTTTAAAAAGCAGAGTCCTACACGTTTCAGAGCTGTTTTTATGCAGTGAGAATGGCTCTGAAACGGTATTTAGTAAAACCAACAGTTTACAGACCTGTGATAGGCTGTCCCCTGCATTCTGCCTTGAAACATGTTCAGGGGATTAAACGAGTTGACTGATGTGAATTATGATTCGAAAACCGCAATTGTTTTGTCTAATTATGTCTGATCACTATGTTGCAGCCAAGGCCGGTGCTAGGGTGTCCGGCGCCCTCCTGCAAACCAAAATTTTGCGCCTTGTCTTTGCAACAAGCTGCAGCCCGATTGTGGGAACGTATGCAACATGCAATCCTATGGAGGATCTCAGGTGCATGTACATGTATGCATACACTATGCTGTGTCGGCAAAATGTTGCAGGCACTAAAAGTGCCCATACACGCTGCGAGAATCGCATACGTTATGGGCTAGATCACATCGCACGGCATGCATGCAATGTGTGTGCGATGCGATCCGAAAGCAGTACAAAAGGTATGAGCAGCACATACTTTTTGTACTGTGCAATGCGATGCCCGCGGGAGCGCACATCGCATAGCACGCTGCTATTGCAGCGTGTATGGCCACCTTTAGGCACATAAACTAGCCCATTATTTAAAAAGTGTCTAAATTAATATAAAAAAACCTACAATTATTAAATTGTACAAAAAACAACTAGCAAGGGGCGCTGAAGTGAATAGAAACTCAATGGGGGGTATTCAATGCCGCAGCGAGCGGCCGGCGAGGGGGTTAAACAGCGAGGATTGCTGAAAACCAGCGATCCTCGCTGTTTAACCACCGCGCCGGCCGCTCGCTCTATTCAACGTTCTGGGGAAATCCTCACCGTCACAGGACGGCAAGAATTCCCCAAAACAGCGAGACCCGCGGCTACTGCAGAAAACTCGCAGTTTTTAGCCGCGGGTCTCGCTGCTTCTGGAGCCGCATCCGCCAATTCCCCCTCGCTCAAAAAACGGAGCGAGGGTTAATTGGCGGATGTGGAGGCTGTGTTGAATGCTGTCAGGGTGAGTGGTGACAGCGAGCAGGAAGCCCTGCTCGCTGTCACCACTCGCAAACAGCATTGAATACCTGCCACTGTATTTAAGTAAAATTTATTGGTACACAAATACAGTTAATTCTGTGCAAATGCACACTAATATAAATCCTTTAAATCTGTTAACACAGCCTACACATGAACATTTACTACAAATTGAAAAATAATAGAAAATACTAAAAAAAAAAATGTAAAGAATGAAAAATAAATTAAATAAAAAATAAAAAAGGGGAGGGAAAACAATGGACAGACAAATAAGCAGCCTATATTAGGCACAATATCTTGAAGCTTGGCCGCCTGGTTCACCGACACCATCTAACAGGTCCCGTGTGTGGTAACATCATAGCACAGGTGGAGCAGTGGCAGAGCTCCCCAAAGTGCTGCTACACCACGAGAGTCCGGTGCACAAACGGCAAGGAGCCGCCGGGATACAGCAAGGCTACGTCTTCCACACGCTGACAGACGCGCCGGAGAGACACCCACAGCAGTGGTGCTACTCACACTGTAGCCGCATCGTCCACACTGGGTCTCCGTGTCTCAGGTCCAGGCGAGGACGTTTCACCCAACCAGCGCTGTTCAGCCCCCAAAAAGGACCGGTAATATAAAACACACTGCTGCTATACTGTATCATGCAAGTTACCAGACACCTGGCCCTGATCATTTAATATCGGATATGCTCAATATTCTAGCAAAACTTGAATTCTTTTA
This sequence comes from Crinia signifera, assembly GCF_055691185.1. Lineage (NCBI taxonomy): Eukaryota > Metazoa > Chordata > Amphibia > Anura > Myobatrachidae > Crinia > Crinia signifera. Next base: position 38,020,032 of record NC_139225.1, on the reverse strand, counting down.
ATCTATGGATATCCCTAACTAAGCCTCACGAGTTTAAGGATTTATTCTTATACCCGGACGCGGGTAATTTTATCACACTTATGGACAAGATATTGTGCCTTATATAGGCTGCTAATTCAGTGCTGCTTATTTGTCTGTCCATTGTTTTCCCTCCCCCTTTTTCATTTTTTATTTTTATTTAATTTATTTTTAATTCTTTACATTTTTTATTTTTCGATTTTTTTATTATCTTCTATTATTTTTCAATTTGTAGTAAATGTTCATGTGTAGGCTGTGTTAACAGATTTAAATGATTTATATTAGTGTGCATTTGCACAGAATTTACTGTATTTGTGTACCAATAAATTTTACTTAAATACATTAAGTTTCTATTCACTTCAGTGCCCCTTGCTAGTTGTTTTTTGTTCTATTGGATTTTGGAGGTTGGCAACCCTCCAGCACGGAGGCAGCAGAAGTTGAATTGGCCCGGTACACACTAAGATATTCCCTAACGCCAAAGACATTTGTTGTTAATTATTAAATTGTAATAAACATGTATAATAAAAGACTCACTGTTCTTTTGCTGTTTAACTCTTGTGCAGTCCCTCCTCTTCTATCTGCATAGGCAGGACGCTGAGGAACGCTATTACACCCCTCTCGTGACGGAGAGGGAAATGAGGGGAGAGAAGGAGCAGATGAAAGAAGAGGGGAGGAGATAGAGGGGCCGGAGTGTTGAGGACTGGCAGTGGCACTGGCACAGCACACTGAGAAGAGGGAAGGAAGGGGAGGTGGCGCTGCTGCCTGTTCGTCATTTGATTGACAGCTGTCAGGCGCAGGGAGCAATGGGTAGGGGGCGGATCCGGACATGACATGTCATCCAGGCATTCACAGACAGCTCTACATGCCTCAGCACAAGTGTCCGTGAGGAAAAGGGGGCAGGTCGCAGGAGGACAGTGTGTGCGCGGTGCAGGGAGCTGCTCAGCTTCTCCATACTGCCGCCCGTTGTCAGACAGGCACTGCGGGCGGCTTGCAGGCTGTGTGCACTTGGGGTGCAGGGAGCAAATCTTTATACTGCCGCCCACCCGCGGACGGTGTGCAGGAGGCAGTGACAGTGAGGGCTGAGGCAGCTTTAGCAGAGCAGGGAGGGAGACAGTGCCTTTTCAGCATGGCGCCTGCCTGCTTTGCAGGAGCTGCTGAGTGGGTAGCGCTGGCCCTGGTTGCAGTGTAACTTCTTCTTTACTTATACTGCTTTCACACTGCCTATACGTTTCAAAAACTGGTATTTTTAAACGGTATTTAAAACTGTAATCTACTGCAATGTGAAGGCTCAGACCCGTTTTAAATACCGTTTAAAAATACCGGTTTTTGAAACATATTGGCAGTGTGAAAGAAGTATAAGTAAAGAAGAAGTTACAATGCAACATAGTGATCAGACATAATTAGACAAAACAATTACGGTTTTCTAATCATAATTTCAGTTGATGCATTTATAGGTTTACACTTTTTCTTATTTGAATAACAAATGTATGAATGTTCATATAGATGTATCATCATGAATTAAATCATTAAGCGGTATCTAATACTTTCCTCCCCTTATGAATGTGTGTCAGGAAGAATTTATCACCTAACACTCCCATATCTGTACTGTGTACGGTCAATGACACTTGTACCAGTTACCAAAGGATCATATTCAGTCATAATCATCTTCATATATGTCTAGTCTGATTGTGTGTCTCTGAAACACTGCCAACTGTTGGCAGTAAATTAAACTACATCTCTTTCTCCCTCACACATACAGAAACACAGAGGCAATGACAAGGTAGCAGACTAGCTTACAAGCATTATCTATGAGCAGGCTTACTAGTATTTCCATATGAAAGCATCGGTAAGGCAGCTCCAGAATAGCCAGTCAAGGTATTGATGGGAGATGTTATAGTATTAAAAAAACACATATAGGGGTAAATTTGTAAAAAATAGGTGTATTTATATTTATAAATACACTTATTTTTGACATTTACAATCCTGAAAATACGGCAATTCGTATTTGTATCGATAGCACATCAATACGAATATGAATTGCCGTATTTTCGGGACAGTAAATGTCAAAAATAAGTGTATTTCTAAATACAAATATACCTATTTTTTTACAAATTTCCTTTAGTAAATTCCCCCCATAATTGTTTGTAAAAATGCTAACAATTAATTGCGTAGTAACCAGGGCTATTTTTGTGCAGGCTCTAGCAGGAACTGTGGCCCTTATTCTAGTTCACTCTTTCTGACAAAATATATCTTAAGGTGTGTAAACACGGGAGCAATATTGTGTGAAATCGCTGGGAATATGGTCGCTGAGCGACCATATTGCCAGTGATTTGGAGCGCAGGTGGCGATAAATCGCCAGCTGCGCGCTCCCGTGTGCACTGCCTAATGGTCGCTGGTCGCAGGAGCATGCTCCTGCGACCAGCGGCTTTCCCCGCGATCGCTGTGCCGGGAGGTCAGCGCCGGGGAGATCAGCGTTGATCTCCCCAGCCCCGTGCGGCTGCTCCCTCCCTCCTCCGTTCAAAGTGACAGCAGCAGCGTCTGCTGCTGCTGCACTCCCCCTCCGCCCCGTAGCAGGGTCTCCTTTTCATTGCTGATGAAAAGGAGACACTGAGCAATATGATTGCTGGGGATATATTGCTAGCAATATATCCCCAGCAATCATATTTCCCCGTGTGTACACAGCATTAGATGGACAAAACCATGTGCACTGCAGGTGAGGCAGGTGTAAAACCCCACCCAAATCTAATTATCTCTGCACAAGTAACACCTGCCTCACCTGCAGTGCACTTGGTTTTGTCCATCTAAGAAATATTTTGTCAGAAAGAGTGAACTAGAATAAGGGCCACAGTTCCTGCTGGAGCCTGCACAAAAATAGCCCTGGTAGTTACCTATTTATGCAGCTGAGAAATTAATGTGTTGGCGATGGTGATTTATAATCTCTATTGTGACTGACCATAATTATTCACATCGTTTCTAGGAATCGATAACCAGGTAATCAATGAAACACTGCGCATTTCCATGATGCATCGCCCCATCAGCCCCCTCCCTCCCATTACCCTTATACCGTGAATGATGTCTAAAGAGCCTTATTCATGTAGTAATGTCAAGAAAAAAACAACATAATTTGGTGTCTGGAACAAACCATGTTGCCATGCAGGGGGAGCAACGAGATGTATATTGTTTCTGTGCAGGGTAAATACAGACTGCTTTTGCATATGCCCTATTTTTAGTGGACAGTGATAGATTTCCAAATAGGCAGAGTAGGTACAGGCTTATGGGCCCTGCAACAATGGATTCATATAGTACAATCAAGGATAGAAAAGTACAATCAAGCTTTCTTAACCCCTTCAGTGGTGTTTTTGTTTTAGGAACTGCTCCCCAGTGTAAGAGTTTTTTCTGGGGAGTGCTCCCTAAAACAAATCCCACCACTGTAACCCCCGGCAACCCGGCTGTGTGCAGTGTGACATCACAAGGTCACACCGGGGAAGGAGGAAAATCCGGGCAGCCGCTAGAGCTGAACAAAGAGCTGATCTCAGCGGTGCTGCCCGTCAGGACGGAGCGCAGGCAGTGGCACTCCCGAGAATTTTCCAGGTTTGCCAGTCTGAGCACTGGAGTATGACCCGGAAAATTCTCGGGAGTGCCACTGAAGGGGTTAATGTGTTTCCAGAAGATAGAAAAAATAATCAACTCAAAGTATTAAAACTTAATAAAAGTTGAAGACTCTATGTAAAAATTACTATATTAATGTTATGTGCCCTCTAACAATTTAAGGTGCATAAACCATAGACATCAGATTCACATTACAGTTTTCAGATCGTAGACTTGTGGTTGGTTAACTAACAAATGTACTAGGAGATAATTTGCAAGGGGACCCCGAGATTTTGACTTGGAAGTAGAAGAAAGATAAAAGTCTGCACACTATTGTTTTATGCCTATCAATAATAGTATCCGCAATCCTAAACAACCAGATGTCAATGGGTATAGGCAGAGAAAAAAATTGTTGCAGATACTGGATGCACCATAGATAATTTTTTTTATAGTCTTTGATATTGTTGTATTTAACTTTTAGTTGGTTCTCATAAAGGGGCAGATGTATTAACCCCTTCCCGACAATTGACGTACATTTACGTCATGGTCGGGAAGTACTTCCCGACACATGGCGTAAATGTACGTCATGGCATTTAACTGTCACCGCGTCTATAGACGCGGTGACAGTTTCAACATGTCTGCTGTCCCTGACAGCAGACATGTCCGTGCATGCCCAGGGGGGGCTGCGATGCCGCCCCCCCGTCGGCGATCGCTGTGATTGGCTGTTCAGTGTGAACAGCCAATTACAGCGTTTTCTGTGTCACCGGCGAATAACGTTCGCCGGTGACACGCGATCGGAGGTGATTGGTGCTGTAAAGTACAGCACCAATCACCGCGGGGTGTAAGGGTGACACTGGTGTCACCCCACCTCACCCCGCCCGCCCCCAAAGGCCGTGATTGGTCCGTCGGACCGACGGACCAATCACAGCCATGGAGGGGGGTTTAAACTAACGGTGACTGCACTGCAGACGCCATTCCGGTCTGGAATTGCGTGCAGTGCGGTCACCGTGCCTAGCTGCCGCAGTATACTGACCTGAACCTTGCCAAATACTTACCTGATCCTTGCAAATATCTTGCCTGCTTCATCACTGCTTGTAGTGTGCTGGATGCTTCCTGGATCCTGTTACTTGTGACTTCCTGTGTTGTGAACTTGTGCTGCTGCAGTGTAATAGCGTTAGTTAGATAGAGAGAGATAGAGAGAGATAGTGTCAGAGAGTGCTATATTTTGTGCTGCTGCAGTGTGATATAGTTATAGATAGAGACATAGAGAGAGAGAGATAGAGAGAGATAGAGAGAGATAGAGAGATATAAAGAGAGAGATAGAGAGAGATAGAGAGGCCTAGTGACAGAGAGTGCTATATTTTGTGCTGCTGCAGTGTGATAGTTATAGAGAGAGAGATAGAGAGAGAGAGATAGAGATAGTGACAGATTGTGCTATATATTTTTTATATAACTGACTGCTGCCCCCCCTTTTGTGCTGATCAGTATAAATTAACTGATCAGCAACTTTTTGGGGGCGCAGGTTTTTTTATATATATATATATATACCTGTCACTGCTGCTGCTGCAGTGTCATAGAGTGTTAGATAGTGAGAGATAGAGAGATAGAGAGAGATAGTGACAGAGAGTGATAGAGAGTGCTAAATTTTGTGTCTGCTGCCCCCGCCTTTTGTGCTGATCACTATATCTGAGGTGATCAGCAACTTTTTGGGGGTGCAGAGGTTTTTTTTTTATATATACCTGCCAGTTGCACTGTCAGTTGCACCAAAGGTTGTGCACCTGCTGCCCCTCACTGGTAATCAGTGTCGCATCACTGATCACCTTTTTTTTTTTTGTGTGTGCTGTGGGGTCTTTTTTTTTTTTTTTTTTTACACACACTGTGATTTTGTGGGTGTCCTGTGGCCGCTGTGCGCTGATCAGTGACGTACATCACTGATCATCTTTTTCGGCACAGGGTTGATCTATTTTTTTTTTTTTTTGATCAAATTCCTGTTGCCTTTGAGCGCTGTTCAGTGACGGACGTTACTGACCAACATCTGTGCTCAATTTTTGGCGCAGGACCTTTTTTTTTTTTTTAACCCCTTCAATTTTTTTTTTTTTTAACCCCTTCATTTTTTTTTTCTGCACTACATACACACTACACACTACATACCCCCCTGGTTGAAATAAAGTTTGTACCCCCCCCTACACTATACACGTGTTGAAACATTTCACTACCAGTAACACAAAAATAAAAATGGCATCCCAAATGTCATCCCAAATGTCATCCCAGTCATCCAGAAGAATGTATTCAGTGGAGGAGGCATATGCCATGCTTGCTTCTGACTCTGACACAGCCAGTGATGCAAGCGGGGAATTTGAAGGATTCGCCTTAAGCTCCTCTTCCTCCTCTGGTGATGAGGGACCCCCTCAAAGACGCCCCCGTAGAGCAGCTGAGACCCCCCCCCAATAATTGATCTCGTATGGACCCCACCACCAGACAATTTTGAGCCCCAGGTTCCTGAGTTTTTGGCCATGCCAGGAATCCAATTTGATTCCACAGGTCTCAGAGAAATTGACTTTTTCAAATTATTTTTCTCTTATGATTTTATAAATTTAATGGTGGACCAAACTAATTTATATGCCCAGCAGTTTATTGCTCAAAACCCCACGTCATCATTTGCTAGGTGGACCCCTGTAGATGCAGTAGAGATGATGACGTTTTGGGGTCTGGTGTTTCATATGGGCATAGTAAAAAAGCCAGAAATTAGGCAATATTGGAGTACAGATGTTCTGTACAGCACCCCATTTTACCGTATGGCCATGCCCCGGGCTCGATTTGAGACGATCCTTAAATTTTTGCATTACAACGATAATGCACAGTGCCCACCCAGAGATGATCCCACCTTTGACCGGCTATTCAAAGTCAGGCCGGTCATTGATCATTTCAGTGCCAAATTTGAAGACATGTACATCCCAGATAAATTCATTTGCATAGACGAGTCCCTTATACATTTTAAAGGAAGGGTTAAATTCCGCCAGTACCTTCCCAGTAAGAGGGCAAGGTATGGCATAAAAATGTATAAGCTGTGTGAAAGCACCTCAGGGTACACTCACAGGTTTAGGGTATATGAAGGGAAGGATTCAAGAATTGAACCGCCAGAATGCCCCCCCTCCCTCGTAGGTGTTAGTGGAAAAATTGTCTGGGATTTAGTGCACCCCTTCCTGGATAAAGGTTATCACCTCTATGTGGATAACTTTTACACCAGCATCCCCCTGTTTAAGGCCCTTGGTTCAAGATGTACAGCAGCTTGCGGTACTGTGCGCAAGAACCAAAGAGGCCTCCCAAAAACGCACATTGCCCAAGTAATGAGAAGGGGTGAAAGCAGGGGAATATGCACCGAAAATATGTTGTTGGTCAAATATAAGGACAAGAGGGATGTCCTTATACTGACAACAATTCACGGAGACAGTACCACCTCCGTCCCTGTACGAGGTACCAGTACCCACACCTCAAAACCTAATTGTATCCTGGATTACAATAGGTACATGGGCGGAGTGGATCTTTCAGATCAGGTACTGAAGCCGTACAGTGCCCTGCGGAAAACAAAAATCTGGTACAAGAAGCTGGCCGTGTATATCATCCAGATGGCACTGTATAACGCTTACGTGCTATTCCGTTCTACCGGCCAGAGGGGGACATTTATGCACTTTCAAGAGGAAGTCATAAAGGGCCTAATATTTGGGAACCAGCAGGCAGAGGGCCCCAGTACTTCTAGTACTGGCCCCCGTATTGTACCAGGGCAGCATTTTCCTGATGAAATCCCCTCCACTGGAAAAAAGGGCAGGACACAAAAAAGGTGCAAAGTTTGCTATAAAAAGGGAATAAGAAAGCAAACTATTTTCCAGTGTGACACTTGCCCCGACAAACCCGGCCTATGTATAAAGGAGTGTTTTAAAATATACCACACATCTATGGATTATTAGGTTCATAATTTCACCGTGCTTCGGGGGTCTTGCTAATGCCACATAGCACCCACCATTCATCCCACCAGAATCTGAGCCGCAAAATCCAAAAATCACTCCTTCCCTTCTGAGTCCTGCCATGCACCCAACTGGTATTTTTTGGTCACATGTGAGGCATTGCCGTACTCGGGAGAAATTGGGGCACAGATTTTGGGGTGCTTTTTCTCCTTCATACCTTCTGAAAATGAAAAATTTTGAGCCAGAACTGCATTTTTGTGTAAAAAAATGTAATTTTTCATTTTCACTGCCCACTTGTATCAAAATTGGTGAAACCCCTGGGGGTTTGAAATGTACACTATACCCCTAGATGAATTCCCTGAGGGGTGTAGTTTGCAAAATGGGGTCACTTGTGGGGGGGTTCCACTGTATTGGTGCTTTGGGGGTCTTGCTAATGCGACATAGCACCCACCATCATTCCACCAGAATTTGTGCTGCAAAATCCAAATATCACTCCTTCCCTTCTGAGTCCTGCCACTTTTTGGTCACACATGAGGCATTGCCGTACTCGGGAGAAATTGGGGCACAGATTCTGGGGTGCTTTGTCTCCTTCATTCCTTCTGAAAATGAAAAATTTTGAGCCAGAACTGCATTTTTGTGTAAAAAAATGTAATTTTTCATTTTCACTGCCCACTTGTATCAAAATTGGTGAAACCCCTGGGGGTTTGAAATGTACACTATACCCCTAGATGAATTCCCTGAGGGGTGTAGTTTGCAAAATGGGGTCACTTGTGGGGGGGTTCCACTGTATTGGTGCTTGGGGGGTCTTGCTAATGCGACATAGCACCCACCATCATTCCACCAGAATTTGTGCTGCAAAATCCAAATATCACTCCTTCCCTTCTGAGTCCTGCCACTTTTTGGTCACACATGAGGCATTGCCGTACTCGGGAGAAATTGGGGCACAGATTTTGGGGTGCTTTGTCTCCTTCATTCCTTCTGAAAATGAAAAATTTTGAGCCAGAACTGCATTTTTGTGTAAAAAAATGTAATTTTTCATTTTCACTGCCCACTTGTATCAAAATTGGTGAAACCCCTGGGGGTTTGAAATGTACACTATACCCCTAGATGAATTCCCTGAGGGGTGTAGTTTGCAAAATGGGGTCACTTGTGGGGGGGTTCCACTGTATTGGTGCTTGGGGGGTCTTGCTAATGCGACATAGCACCCACCAAAATTCCACCAGAATCTGAGCTGCAAAATCCAAAAATCACTCCTTCCCTTCTGAGTCCTGCCATGCACCCAACTGGTATTTTTTGGTCACATGTGAGGCATTGCCGTACTCGGGAGAAATTGGGGCACAGATTTTGGGGTGCTTTTTCTCCTTCATACCTTCTGAAAATGAAAAATTTTGAGCCAGAACTGCATTTTTGTGTAAAAAAATGTAATTTTTCATTTTCACTGCCCAGTTGTATCAAAATTGGTGAAACCCCTGGGGGTTTGAAATGTACACTATACCCCTAGATGAATTCCCTGAGGGGTGTAGTTTGCAAAATGGGGTCACTTGTGGGGGGGTTCCACTGTATTGGTGCTTGGGGGGTCTTGCTAATGCGACATAGCACCCACCAAAATTCCACCAGAATCTGAGCTGCAAAATCCAAAAATCACTCCTTCCCTTCTGAGTCCTGCCATGCACCCAAATGGTATTTTTTGGTCACATGTGAGGCATTGCCGTACTCGGGAGAAATTGGGGCACAGATTTTGGGGTGCTTTTTCTCCTTCATACCTTCTGAAAATGAAAAATTTTGAGCCAGAACTGCATTTTTGTGTAAAAAATGTAATTTTTCATTTTCACTGCCCACTTGTATCAAAATTGGTGAAACCCCTGGGGGTTTGAAATGTACACTATACCCCTAGATGAATTCCCTGAGGGGTGTAGTTTGCAAAATGGGGTCACTTGTGGGGGGGTTCCACTGTATTGGTGCTTGGGGGGTCTTGCTAATGCGACATAGCACCCACCAAAATTCCACCAGAATCTGAGCTGCAAAATCCAAAAATCACTCCTTCCCTTCTGAGTCATGCCATGCACCCAACTGGTATTTTTTGGTCACATGTGAGGCATTGCCGTACTCGGGAGAAATTGGGGCACATATTTTGGGGTGCTTTTTCTCCTTCATACCTTCTGAAAATGAAAAATTTTGAGCCAGAACTGCATTTTTGTGTAAAAAAATGTAATTTTTCATTTTCACTGCCCACTTGTATCAAAATTGGTGAAACCCCTGGGGGTTTGAAATGTACACTATACCCCTAGATGAATTCCCTGAGGGGTGTACTTTGCAAAATGGGGTGACTTGTGGGGGGGTTCCACTGTATTGGTGCAACATAGCACCCACCATTCATTCCACCAAAATCTGTGCTGCAAAATCCAAAAATCACTCCTTCCCTTCTGAGTCCTGCCATGCACCCAACTGGTATTTTTTGGTCACATGTGAGGCATTGCCGTACTCGGGAGAAATTGGGGCACAGATTTTGGGGTGCTTTTTTTTCCTTCATACCTTCTGAAAATGAAAAATTTTGAGCCAGAACTGCATTTTTGTGTAAAAAAATTTAATTTTTCATTTTCACTGCCCACTTGTATCAAAATTGGTGAAACCCCTGGGGGTTTGAAATGTACACTATACCCCTAGATGAATTCCCTGAGGGGTGTAGTTTGCAAAATGGGGTCACTTGTGGGGGGGTTCCACTGTATTGGTGCTTGGGGGGTCTTGCTAATGCGACATAGCACCCACCAAAATTCCACCAGAATCTGAGCTGCAAAATCCAAAAATCACTACTTCCCTTCTGAGTCCTGCCATGCACCCAAATGGTATTTTTTGGTCACATGTGAGGCATTGCCGTACTCGGGAGAAATTGGGGCACAGATTTTGGGGTGCTTTTTCTCCTTCATACCTTCTGAAAATGAAAAATTTTGAGCCAGAACTGCATTTTTGTGTAAAAAATGTAATTTTTCATTTTCACTGCCCACTTGTATCAAAATTGGTGAAACCCCTGGGGGTTTGAAATGTACACTATACCCCTAGATGAATTCCCTGAGGGGTGTAGTTTGCAAAATGGGGTCACTTGTGGGGGGGTTCCACTGTATTGGTGCTTGGGGGGTCTTGCTAATGCGACATAGCACCCACCAAAATTCAACCAGAATCTGAGCTGCAAAATCCAAAAATCACTCCTTCCCTTCTGAGTCCTGCCATGCACCCAACTGGTATTTTTTGGTCACATGTGAGGCATTGCCGTACTCGGGAGAAATTGGGGCACATATTTTGGGGTACTTTTTCTCCTTCATACCTTCTGAAAATGAAAAATTTTGAGCCAGAACTGCATTTTTGTGTAAAAAAATGTAATTTTTCATTTTCACTGCCCACTTGTATCAAAATTGGTGAAACCCCTGGGGGTTTGAAATGTACACTATACCCCTAGATGAATTCCCTGAGGGGTGTACTTTGCAAAATGGGGTGACTTGTGGGGGGGTTCCACTGTATTGGTGCAACATAGCACCCACCATTCATTCCACCAAAATCTGTGCTGCAAAATCCAAAAATCACTCCTTCCCTTCTGAGTCCTGCCATGCACCCAACTGGTATTTTTTGGTCACATGTGAGGCATTGCCGTACTCGGGAGAAATTGGGGCACAGATTTTGGGGTGCTTTTTCTCCTTCATACCTTCTGAAAATGAAAAATTTTGAGCCAGAACTGCATTTTTGTGTAAAAAAATGTAATTTTTCATTTTCACTGCCCACTTGTATCAAAATTGGTGAAACCCCTGGGGGTTTGACATGTACACTATACCCCTAGATGAATTCCCTGAGGGGTGTAGTTTGCAAAATGGGGTCACTTGTGGGGGGGTTCCACTGTATTGGTGCTTGGGGGGTCTTGCTAATGCGACATAGCACCCACCAAAATTCCACCAGAATCTGAGCTGCAAAATCCAAAAATCACTCCTTCCCTTCTGAGTCCTGCCATGCACCCAAATGGTATTTTTTGGTCACATGTGAGGCATTGCCGTACTCGGGAGAAATTGGGGCACAGATTTTGGGGTGCTTTGTCTCCTTCATACCTTCTGAAAATGACAAATTTGGAGCCAGAACTGCATTTTTGTGTAAAAAAAATAATTTTTCATTTTCACTGCCCAGTTGTACCACAATTGGTGAAACCCCTGGGGGTTTGAAATGTACACTATACCCCTAGATGAATTCCCTGAGGGGTGTAGTTTGCAAAATGGGGTCACTTGTGGGGGGGTTCCTAACTTTTAGCATCTTATGGTGCCTAGAAACCTACATGGTGCCTAAAAAATAATCTCATAAAAAGGAGGCTCCAAAATCAAGTAGGTGCTCCTTCTATTATGAAGCCTGTGGTTTGGTCAACGTGCACACTAGGGCCACATATAGGATATTTATGAAAACAAAAGAATTGGGGGAATCAATTTTTAGTCACATTTCTCTAGTAAAATGTACTGTGTTCCTTAGAAAAATGTATTAAAATTGCAAATCTGCAAAAAAAATGAAATTTTGAAATTTCACCTACACTTTGTTTTAATTCCTGTGAAACACCTAAAGGGTTAACAAACTTCCAAAATGCTGTTTTGAATACTGCGAGGGGTGCAGTTTTTGAAATGGTATCATTTATGGGGGTGTCTCACATACAAGTCCCTCAAAGTCACATCAGAACTGAACTGGTCCCTAAAAAAATCAGTGTTTGAAATTTTCTTGAAAATTTGAGAATTTGCTATTCATATTGTAAGCCTCCTAGTGTCCAAAAAAATTAAAAGGAAGTTGAAATAATGATGGAAACATAAAGTAGACATATGGTCTATGTTAGTTATTAACTATTTTGAGTGGTATGATTATTTGTCTCACAAGCAGAAAATTTAACATTTTGCAAATTGCTAAATTTTCCATTTTTTTACGACATTTTGGTATTTTTCACAAAAAAACACAGACTGTATCGACCCAAATTTACCACTAATTTGAAGTACAATGTGTCACGAAAAAACAATCTCAAAATCACTGGGATAAGTAAAAGCAAAAAAAAGTTATCCCCACTTAAGTGAGACATGTCAGATTTGAAAAAAAGGGCTCTGTCAGGAACGCAAAAACTGGCTCTGTCAGGAAGGGGTTAAGCCTTAGCAAGAGATAAATGCACGGTTGATAGAGAGATAAACGTCCAGCCAATCACATCCTAACTGCCATGTTATAGGCTGTGTCTGAAGTCAGTAAGGAGCTGATTGGCTGGACGTTTATCTCTCCTTATCACCCTTGCATTTATCTCTTGTTAAGGCTTAATACATCTGCCCCAAAATCCGTTTTATTTTATTTCCTTCATTTATTAGGGCAAAAGGGGAAACGTCATATGGGGTGAAATATAAATGGGATAAAATTACAGATAATACAACATGTAACAAACTGTATGTTAGTCCTCTAAGAAAAAATAAATAGGGGGACAAGATGTGTATTCTACTTCACATGTGATGTTGCTATGGGCAACCAATCAGAAGCTACTTCTTATTTATTTAGCACCCTCTAGAACTGGGGTAGCCAACTCCAGTCCCCAAGAGCTACCAACAGGTAATGTTTTCCTGATCTCCTCACAGAATCACAAGTGACGTAATTAGCTCCACCTGTGGATCTTTTAAAATGTGTTAGTGAGTAATGAGTGCACCTGTGCAGCAGCTAGGTTGTCTGGAAAATGTGAACTGTTGGTAGCTCTCGAGGACTGGAGTTGGCTACTACTGAAGATAGTAGACCGGATCTGATTGGTTGCCCATAGAAACGTCACATGTGAAGTAGAATACACATCTTAAGGTGCGTACACACGGGTGCAATTTCAGCACATATTGCTGGGAATATGGTCGCTGAGCGACCATATTGCCAGTGATTTGTGTGTGCTGTCGGCGATGAATCGCCGGGTGTGCGCTCCCGTGTGCAGCCCCTGATGGTCGCTGATCAGCTATTTCCCTGCTGAGCAATATATCTCCCCCGTGTGTATGGGGCATTAGTAACTTCCCCCCATAGTCAGAGGTGTAACTCTGGGAGGCAATGGAGTCATCTGCCGCCGGGCTCCTGCTCCCAAGGGGGCACCTCTTATGCCCTGAAAGTTTGAATTAGTTAATTGAAAGCTGTTGATATCACTTCTGTGGCTGACTCCCCCTCCAAACATCATTTTTGCAAGTGTCACACCCTGTATTAGACCCATTACCTGTCTTACTGGTGACAGACACCTTACTGATTGAGGTATTTGGGGGGCACCAATATTTATCCTGCCTCCGGGCAACTAGGACAAACTTACGCCACTGCCCATAGTGTTTTAAAATTCACTGACGTTTGAGCCTTCCTGTGCCACTGACTATCTGTCCATTTTATTTGGAGGAGAATGGACACTGTTCTCTCTACTGGCTTGCTAAATTGCAACTTATTATTTCAGTTATGCTGTGTACACACGGGGGAGATATATTGCTAGCAATAAATTGCTCAGTGTACTTGCAATATATCTCAGCAATATATTTCTCAGCAATATATTGATCAGTGTCCAGTTTTTCAGAGGGACCAGCAATTTTCCCTGAAAATTGCTAGCAATTTTGACTAGATTTTTTTTACCTTCTATTTAAATTCATTTATGATTGACATGGGTTGTGGGAAGTCCTTCTGGAAAGGTGCAAATCACCATCGATGGGCAGCATGAACATAATCATGCTGCCCGACACCAATGGCCTCTACTACAGCCTATGCACTTACTGGATAGTGCGGCTGTGCAGTACTAGTGTGCTGACACAATGGGGGGAGATGCTGCTGTGTGCGCGGGAAGAGAACAGAGCAAGAAGCAGGGGCTGGCTCCGTGACAAGGGGGGTGGGCGGTGACTGACAAGGCGGGTGGGCGGGTCCCGGCCGGTGCAGGAGGCTAGTGTCGCTGGTCGCTGGTGCACAGTGCTTTGTGCACCAGCGACTTGCAATTTTTAAGCAGAATCGGAGGAGCAAGCTCCTGCGACCATGAAGGGCTGGCCGCGGGAGCGCGCTCCCAGCCATTTATCGCTGGCTGCACATTAAATCACTGGCAATATGGTCGCTGAGTGACCATTTTGCCAGCGATTTCATGCATAATTGCAGCCGTGTGTACACAGCATTACAGTTACAGCGTTTTGCCCAGATTACTTTCTCCAAGGAATGGTTTTATTTGTTTCAATTGTTTTCCTTCTCGAAGAACAAAAAGGTAATACAATATTGTAACAGTATCTTCATGAGCTTATTTTCATTATATGTACGTGTGAGGGGGATGGTGAGGGGAGAAGACGTGCAGATAATCATTTGTTATGCAGGTTTATAATTTGCAGCCTAATATGTATAACCATATTTTTGTCTAATAGGTAATTACTGAGTTATCTGTCTCAGCAACAATGTAAGGAAAGATTTGTGTTGTATCTCTATTGACTCCTTTTTAATTATTTATTGGTTATTTCACAATAAAAGTGTTTTCATATAAGCTGATTTCATTTTCTGAGGATGTCAGGTGGCTTCTACCTGGACAGGCAGTAAGCCACAATTGAACCTATACTTGTGTTAAAGTTTTATTACAGTAATTCCTTATTTGGATTATTTCTAGGTTATTATTTGCAGATAAGGTAGTTTGCTATTTCCTCTCATTTAGGACTTTATTCAGATCTGATCGCAGTACAAATTTGTTTGGAAAATAGGCAAAACAATGTGCACTGCAGGTAGGGCAGATGTTACATCTGCAGAGAGAGTTAAGGCCCATACACCATACTTGCCTACCTGACCCTCTCCATGCGGGAGAAAATGCTCTGTTCCTGGACTTCCTGCTTATGTATGATTGCCATCACCTGTGGGGAGCTAGGTAAAGGTGTTTCAACACAGGTGATGGCAATCATACACCAGGGAAGTCCAGGAACAGAGCATTTTCTCCCGCATGGAGAGGGTCAGGTAGGCAAGTATGCCATACACACTGGGCGACTTTGAACTGAAAGCTGCTCAAAACAGCAGGTTTTAGCTCAAAGCCGCCCAGTATGTATGCCCCAGCGATGAGCGCTGCTGCGCGCTCCCGCATCATCGCTGGGAAAGCCGCTCATCTGCTGGTAATACCAGCAGATGAGTGACTTTGAGGACGGCTCTGCATAGCTCTGCGCTATACAAAGCCGTCCTCCCCCCTCTTTCGGCGCCGGGCAGGGGGAAAGACGCTCTGTGTATGCACTGAGTGGCATTCCCCACAGTGGTGATTGTCATCATCGATGTCCATACACGCTGGGCCTAGTCGCCCAGTGCGTATGGACCTTTAGATTTGTGTGAGTTATTTTGTTTCTGTGCAGTGTAAATACTGGCTGCATTATTTTTACACTGCAATTTAGATTTGAGTTTCAACACACCCCACCCAAATTTAACTCTCTCTGCACATGTTACATCTGCCCCACCTGCAGTGCACATGGTTTTGCCCATTTTCCAAACAAATTTGTACTGCAATCAGATCTGTATAAGGGCCTTAAGCTGAGTACACATGGGGGCGATAGGGGCTGAAATCGCTGGAAATATGGTCGCAGGTGACCATATTGCCAGTGATGGGAGTGTGCCCTGGCGATAAATCGCCGGGTGCGCCCTCCCGTTTTCAGCCCCGTTCTAATCGCTAGTCGCAGGAGCTTGCTCCTGCTACCAGCTAATTACCTCTGCGGCACCGCCGGCAGAGGTTCCCTTTCATCAGCGACCATCTCTGGTCGCTGATGAAAAGGAGAAACTGAGCAATATATTGCTCAGCCATATATTGCTAGCAATATATGGCTGAGCAATATACCTCCCCCGTGTGTATGGGGCTTTAGAGTGATTTCACATGGGCTAATAGTTTGTTAATATTTCTGAGGGTATTGGGCAGCCTCTACCTGGACCGGCAGTAGGCTGCAGCTATTCCATTAATAGGCTCCCCGTCACATATATATATACATTCCTCAACAATCTAAATATTTCTATTCATATATATACTGGCACTGGCAGGCTCTACACCACCGACACGTGTTTCACCACATACAGAGAGGTTTTTTCAAGACTTAAGGAAATAGCTACAGGCTACTGCTGATGCAGGTAGAGGCTGCCCAATACTCTCAGAAATATTAACAAACTTTTTTTAAGTAGAAATAAAATTACCCGTATATACTCGAGTATAAGTCGACCCAAATATAAGCCGAGGCACCTAATTTTACAACTAAAAAACTGGGAAAACGTATTGACTCAAGTGGGACCCTCACTCGAGTATAAGCCGAGGGGGGGATTTTTCAGCATAAAAAATGTTCTGAAAAAGTAGGCTTATACTCGAGTATATATGGTATGTGGTTTTGAAAGTATATAAGGTATGTGGTTTTATCATTTATGGTATCTAGAAGTTGACAAACATAAGATAAGCCTTTACATTTTTGTCTGACTGAGCAACATAATTAATGATATTAACACCTATTGAGTAGATTATTTCATTTTGATAATTAACTACTAAACAAGATTGATGACACACAAGTTCTAAATGAATGGCTTTTAATAATGATATAGGAATGCTGGAAGTGCTACTGGCCTCCACTGAAACAGGTTTGGGTATAATTTTTTGGTTCCGGTTGATAGATCTACAGTGTCTAGACAGACAGTCAATAGGTCTACCCCAAAAGGTCGACGGGTTCAAAACGTCGACATGCAAAAGGTAGACGCATGACAATGGTGACATGAGTTTTTCGTGATTTTTTTTTTAAACCGGCTTGTTCTTACTTCACCATCCATGTTGGTAGAGTTGGAGAATATAATTTTGCAGAGTGCAGAGAGCCCTGCAAGGGTACGCGTTACACTAATTGGAGGTCCATATTGACTGTTTTCATTATTGACACCCAAAAAAATGTGAAAAACTCATGTCGACCTTTCTCTTTCTCTACCTTTGTCATGCCAACCTTTTGACCGTGTTGACCTTTCCTGTGTCACCTATAGGTGGACCTATTGACTATCTATCTATACACTGTCTATATAATAACCCACATCTGAATTATTTGGGAAGAGAGTGCACTTCTGATAAGTAACGGTTACTTACAACACAGGATGCAGATTATATGTGCAACAGTTCAGGGATGGCTCTACCCAATTACGGATTCAGTATTGAATCCCGGCGGTTGGGATCCCGGCGTTCAGAATCCCGACGCCGGAATCCCGACAGCCGAAATGCCGACAAGGGGGGGACGTGGATCGCCCCCCCTTGCGGGCTCGCTGCGCTCGCCACGCAGCGGGCCCGGTGCCTCGCTACGCTCGGCACACTAATTTATTCTCCCTCCAGGGGTGTCGTGGACACCCCAGGAGGGAGAATGTGTCGGCATTTCGGCGGTCGGGATTCTGAACGCCGGGATCCCGACCGCCGGGATTTTAACTGCATCCCCCAATTACAAATGAGCTTTAGCAGTAGTCGTAAGAATGTATTAGAATTATTATTATTATAATACTATGATTACTGTTTCTATCACCATTAAAGTGTAGCAATGAGGAAGGCTGTAAGGGGCCAGTAATGATCGATGTAGGGAGCAGTGAGGGTGTATACGGATTTGTGAGGAACGGTGTGGGCAGAGGCAAATTAAGGTGTCAAGCTGCCCCTAGGCTAAATACCCAGGGGGTAATTCAGACCTGCTCACTAGGCTGTGTATGTCCGCTGCCTAGCGAGCAGGTTAATGCTGTCCCACCTAACACATGCCCACCCCATCACCCGAATCCCTGCGCTATGATGCATGAGGATGTGTATGCTTACCGAATGATTTCCCCTCT
>NC_139225.1:37776658-37996658 GCF_055691185.1 Crinia signifera | reverse complement strand
TCCTGTGGAGGGTCCTGATGCTATCAGCGATGTGCTAGATGGTCCTCTTCGCTCCAGCCTGGCTCCACAGTGCGCGGCGAGTGCGCGGTGGAGCCTGGCTTCACAGTGCGCGGCGAGACACAACTTCTGGGGGAATGGGATCATTCGTCAGACTGCATTTAGGTCGACCTGACTTAAGGTCGATGTGCTAGATGGTCCTCTTCGCTCCAGCCGCAGCTCAGTCAGCATGGCAGCTGCACAGCGAGCCTGGCTCCACAGTGCGCGGCGAGACACGACTTCTGGGGGAATGGGATCATTCGTCAGACTGCATTTAGGTCGACCTGACTTAAGGTCGACATGGGTTAGGTCGACAGGGTCATTAGGTCGACATGGGTTAGGTAGACAGGGTCATTAAGTCGACAGGTGTTAGGTCAACATGGTCATTAGGGCGACCGGTATAAGGTCGACAGTGAAAAAGTCGATATGGTTTTTTTTTGTTTGTTTTTTAAACATTTTGTTTAACATTTTTCAAAGTGTCGACACAGTCAACATAGCGTCGCCTCGCATGGCTCGCTGTGCTCGCAATGCTTCGGGCCCGGTGCCTCGCAACGCTCGGCATACTATTTTATTCTCCCACCACACCATAGTGGATGGTAGGGCATGAAATACCGCCTGTCGGCACATGTCGACTCATAAGACAGTCAAATAACCCCATGTCGACCTTTTGCCTGTCGACCTTCCCCATGTCGACCTAATGACCCTGTCGACCTAATGACCCTGTCGACCTTCAGTCATGTCGACCTAAATGCTTGTCTACCTAAATGCAGGTCGACCTTAATGCAGGTCGACCTAGTGGTGTAGACCTAATGCTTGTAGACCTAAATGCTGTAGACAATATGACCGTATCCCCTTCTGGGTACCGTCTCCCGGGGTCATGATCTCGGCATTGCTGCTGTGAAGGAACTTAAGGCCCCCATACACTAGCCGATTTTGGTCAGATTTCAGCCAGATCAGTCGGATCTGGCCGAAATCGGACCAAAATCGGCTAGTTTTGATGTCCCCTCAGATCCGATGCGCGATCCCGTGCGCATCGGATCTGCGTCGGGTGGTCGGACCTGCTGCACGTCCGACCACCCGACTTGGGACCTAGTGGGGCGGCGCTGCTGCGGTAGAGGGAGCAGGGGGGCTGGGGACGCTGCGGGGGACACAAGCGGCATAGAGCCGGGCAGGGGGAGCCGGCGGGAGCTGTCAGTGTTGAATAAAAAAAAAAGCCCATACAATGCATGGGCGGCCTGTGATTGGCTGAGCGCTCTCTCAGCCAGTCAGCAATTGGCTGAGAGAGCGCTCAGCCAATCACAGGCCGCCCATGCATTGTATGGGCTTTTTTTTTTTTTATTCAACACTGACAGCTCCTGCCGGCTCCCCCTGCCCGGCTCTATGCCGCTTGTGTCCCCCGCAGCGTCCCCAGCAGCGGGGGACACAGACGCTGTCCCCCACAGCGTCCCCAGCAGCGGGGCACACAAACGCTGTCCCCAGCAGCGGGGGACACAGACGCTGTCCCCCGCAGCGTCCTCAGCAGCGGGGCACACAAACGCTGTCCCCAGCAGCGGGGGACACAGACGCTGTCCCCCGCAGCGTCCTCAGCAGCGGGGCACACAAACGCTGTCCCCAGCAGCGGGGGACACAGACGCTGTCCCCCGCAGCGTCCCCAGCCCCCCTGCTCCCACCTCTGTAGCCCCCCCCCCCCCTCTGCTCCCCGGGTTTTTTACATGTGATAAATCGAGACGATTTATCACATGTAAAAAATGGCACATCAAGTGCCAATCTAATCAAGCTCCCCCGGGGAGCAGCCGGGGAAGCTCAGGGGGAAGTCGGGGGCGACTTGTCCTAAGGACAAGTCGCCCTAGTGTATGGGGGCCTTTAGGCTTGCTTAGGATGCACTCATTGCCCTTTAGATGACAGCCAGGACACAAGGTTGTGTCCTGGCTGTAATGCTTTTTGATCGTTGGGATTAATTGCACCACAATTCCACACTTGCATCGTGTTATGTAGTTGTGTTTTAAACAGACTCACCATTTAAAGTCTTTATGCCCTGATTTTTAAAATGGGAAATACTGTATATGTTTTACATTTACAATTCATTCTGCACGTATACACGAGTGCCCCAAAACAGAATCACGTTTATTAGCTTAGGCTGATGTGTTGACCAGCTGAAGTACCCAGTGTTGCCTGGTTTTAAACCAGGCATGGAGAACCTTTGGCCCTCCAGCTGTTGTTAAACTACACATCCAAGCATGCCCTGCAACAGGTTTAGCATGGCTAAATAGCAAAACTGTAGCAGGGCAGGCTGGGATGTGTAGTTCAACAACAGCTGGAGAGTCAAAGGTTCCCCATGCCTGGTTTAAATCTTCAAGTTAATAAGTTGAGTTCAACTTAATGAGTTAGATGCCACTGTCATCATGTTAAGAATAATTATCAGTTTAGCAGCTCTTCCAACACACCCGTGAGGTGTCTGCCTGGTGTCGTTTTTGTTTTTGGGGTATCGCCAGTAGCCCTAATCCCCAGTTGTCATTCCTGTTCCGTCTGAGCAGGTATTATCACAGACGAGTAGCAGTCCCAGCATCTGAAGCAACCGCAGGATCTGAGCTATGGTATCGGCTTGCTGGAGTTAAAAGCAGGTGACCAGTCTCACCAATACCAGCTCTAGGAAGCCACAGCAGCACCAGGATTAAGATCAGAGATGTGCAGGCTAGGATTTACTCGGATTTACACGGATTTTAAAACGGGATTTTATTGGCTATATGCTGTCACATGTGACAGCTGGAAAGCCAATAATATCCTGTTTTGAGATCCGTGTGAATCAGGGTAAATCCAAGCCTATTCCGACCTCTTGGCTCTCTGTTTAGCGCCTGGATTTTTTGGCGGCTTTGGAGATCTTTTTTTTTGTCGGTTTCTTTGGTGCTGCTTTTTTTATGTGTTGCTTCTGGACGGGCTTCTTTACCATCTGGCTTGTCACAGGCTTTTTTTCTTTTTTAGCTGGCTTCTGGTCTTTTTTGCCGCGCTCTGTGTGATGTTCTGCCTCGTGTTCTCTGTGCTGGTTCACTTTTTGGTGGTGTTTTCCATGCTGGTAATCTCTATCGTGGTGTGCTACATCATGTTGTCTATGGTAATGATGCACTTCATCTTCCACATGATATTTATCTTCCGCGTAATGTTCTGCGTCATGATGTTTAAATAGAGAGTCCACCAGCATCGCCTCAATGTCTGTTTCTGGGCCTGCCACCTTTTCCGGCACATTCTGTTCTATGTCATCCAGCTGTTGGCATCTTTCTTGGTAGCTGAAATATAACAATAATGAGAAGATGTTAGTTGATAATAGCGCACACAGCCCAGCCCAGAGACCTGTCCCCCCAGTTTATCCATCACTGTAGTAAATATTTCAGGCCAGAGACCTGTGTAATGTGTAGAGAACGTTAGTAACTTACAATGCATGGATGCTCTTGTACAGTTTGTACAGTCCCACCAGGATCAGGATGCATACAAAGATATATCCACATGTTGATACTATGTCTAGGATTGATGTTGCTGTTCAGGAAAGAAAGACAGATGAGATAAGCACGTGATACATGTATGTATAGAAACAGTTTATATGGGTAAGGCTGGGATGTCTGTACAGAGCTTACATGTGCTGTGATACTGCAACCGCTATCCAGCCATTGGCCAGTATCACAGTATATGTAGTCTGAGCACAGCTCTGGGGAAGTAGATGTGCACATGACTGCTGTCAGCCTATTACGTGTGGTTATCTAAGGTTGAGAATGGCTGACGCTTGTGTAATGCACAACCTGCCCAATATTCACTGGCGTGTGAGTGTGTGTGTGTATATATATATATATATATATATATATATATATATATATAATCTATATCCTGTTGTGCTGATCTGTAGTGCATTATAGGCAATTCTGTTGTGTAATATACTAATATTACTATTAATGTAATTTCCAGCCAGAAATGTAACAATCTCTTTTAGACTTTTACATCAAAACTTTTGTTACAGGCCAAAAATGAAACAAGTCCTGTACCTGATCTCCAGCTCCTTTGCTCCATAGAACTGGTCTCTGTAGCACCTTTAAAAATAAACAAATACATAGAAATGTTACTTTCCTAATAAAAATGCACACATACATGTTATTGTATACAGTGTGTTTATAGTATTTTAATAATTAGACATAATTAAAATGCTATCACATAAGAAAAATCCTAGGCCTAGAATAAAGCAGTGTTAGTCCTCCTACTCTGGCAATGACATTATAAGATGTTGCTACCAGAACATGTAACACCATGTAATATGTAATAATGAAACGCTGTGATACATAGGGCTGTCTCATCAGCAATAGGAACGTCCTACCATAAATATACATGTTATGTTATATACATTCCTTACTAAATTAAATGAATTATTCCCCAGTCCCCATTACCTTCCGGTGTACCTGTAGCCTGGCCTTGGGTTCTCATGGTGAGCAATGTCACCAGAAGAAAAATCATTAAATGTAGATTGTTCATCTCAAATCTATTCTCACTCCTCTTCTCTCAACCACTACTTCACCTATCAAAGCCTCACCTCCCAGGAGCTGCAATTTATTCCCTTCTATTGTCTGTGACATCATAATTCCATCATGTCTATGACATCACAGACACCACTGCATGGTACCAGCTACCTGGGATTAGACCCAGTAGGTTTATATGGTTGGCTTTAAATTACTAATAAAACTGAAAACATGTTTCACATCCATCTACTAATATTTTTTTTCCAATTTGCTAATTCCTTTTACAAAATTGTGGGCACTTTTCTTCCTCACTTGAAGGTGTAGAAAGAAAACAAAGTCACTATTATTAATATTGGATGCATTGTTTATGTATTATCATTGTGTTTATATTATTTAATAATTAAACATAATTATAATACTAACACAGTAAAAACCATCCTATGACCAGAATAAAGCAGTGTTCGTACTCTTTCCCTGGTAATGGCATTATAGATGGTGTTACCAGAGCAGGAATTACGGCGGTACTTGTATTGTAGCGACATGAAATGTGGGAGGCTAAACACTGTGATACAGCAGTATGGCTCTCCAAAGGTAAATACACCCGTTATCCTATGTAAATTAGTTTAGCTATCTTTACTGTTAGAAATTCATAGAAATAATTCTCCATTACCTTCCGGTGTACCTGTAGTCTGGCCTTGGGTTCTCATGGTGAGCAATGTCACCAGAACAAAAATCATTAAATGTAGATTGTTCATCTCAAATCTATTTTCACTCCTCTCCTCTCAACCACTACTTCACCTATCAAAGCCTCACCTCCCAGGAGCTGCAATTTATAACCTTCTATTGTTTGTGACATCATAATCCTGATGACATCACAATCACTGCTGCATGGAGCCAGCTAGCAGGGACTAGATTCAATAGGTTTCTATGGTGGCTTTAAAAGTGCTAAGAAAACATCCATCTGTTAAATTATAGTCCCAAATTACTAATTCCATTTTCACACTAAAGGCTACATTTCTTCCTCTCTTGGAGGTTTGGAGAAAAAATGCAGTCATTAGTATTAACTTTGGATAGATGTTTTGTGCCAGTGACTGTAGTTCCAGTATTCCCAGGATCCTAATCTTTCATGTAAATATATGTAGAAATATTGATTTATAGTTTTTATTTTATTTTTTTAAATGAAAACCACTTCAGCATAGCATTTTGTACGCAGATACAGCTCAGTCCCAAACAGAATGCAGGCATGCCTCATATAATTTTAATGGGCAAAAGCTACGCGTGTGTAATATTTGCATTGTTTTGTGAATAAAAGGGATGTTTAATGTGCTGGATGTAAGTGGACACCATACGCGCACATAGGGAGGTGTACTGAGTACCTGGAAACCCAACCCCCATGCATTGATCCATCAGCCCTGTTTAGGCCTCCAGATCAGTGGGCCCCTCTTGGGCGGCTGCCAGAGGTGTTTCTATTCAACAGCTTTGCCGAGCGGCCACCTGGACTGTACAAAAGAACCTTTGTTCTTTGGACAGTAACTATAACAAAGCGTACAGGATCCTGGTGGTGGCACCATTACTGCTCTATGACGCCTGCAGAGTGCCTGGAACAGTACATTCAATGGATGCTCTTGGCAGGTACCGCTCTGTCCTTAGAATGCTCTACTTCCCAAAGGAGGTGTCCAAAACCGTTAGGCATGATGTTATGATGTCACTGCTTAGAGGGTAAGGCTGGCACAGGATGCACTGACGCCTTGCTATGCCACTGATAGTTATAGTCAAGCCCCAAATTATAATAGTTGCTCAAGGATGCTAATGTAAGCTTCTTCGAACTAAAGCAAAAGGCCTCTACTGAGCATGTGTGGTCCGGCACAGCAAAGTGGTGGCCTTAGGGTGTGAGGCCACTTGGCCAAGGTTGGGAGCTTTGAAACAAGCATAAAACAAGTTTGTTGACTGGGTTTGGGCATGGAATGTTGACAGTCATAGGAGGAAATTTACTAAGATTTGAGTTCTACTTCACATGGAATGTTGTTTTGGGCAACCAATCAGAAGCTACTACTTATTTATTTAGCACCTTCTAGAAGTTAATTGATAGTAGCTGATTTTTTGGAGCCTGTACAATGTGCCCATTGTATAACAGGAAATGTCACTGTTGTGTGGTTGCAAGTTCTGGCCTGTGATGTAATTGTAGCAGCTTTCTCTTCTCGGAACACCCTATTCCTATATCCCTGTTTACTAGAATTGTGATCCACAAAGACAGACTATTTATTATGCATTTTCTTCCATTCAGCAAGTAAATGACGCCTACAATTCGAATTAAGAAGCCCTTGGCTGAATTTTATAGGTACTTCCCACGTAGCGAAGTAGGGGTGTTTTCTGAGCGGTGTACTTAAGTAAAATCACACAGAAAATGCCTGCATATCGCTATGTGTAGGCCCTCTTATTCATTGGGGTTTCCCTCTAAATGCCCCTATACATTAGGCCAACCCTAAGGTCCCTCGGCAGCTCCCCAGGAGAGGTCAAATACAATTAGGCACATTTTTTACATGTGATAAATCACATGCGTTTTACCACATGCAAAATCCCGGGGAGATGCAGGTGGGGTAAGCAGGGCGGGGGGACGGCAAGAGCCGGGAGCAGGCAGGGGGTGCCGGGAGCTGGGCTGCAAGAGAATAAAAAAATACCCATAGAAATGAATGGGCATCCACGATGTGCAACTGATGGCTGCACATAAGATTTATCTTATGTGCAGCCCGTCCAACCTCCGGACTCTGATCCGATGTGCACGGGATGTCAAACGCCTGAGATTTGTTCCGATTTATCCTTGATAATCATACATTTTAGTTAAGCACAGATCGCTCAGCACACAGCGCTGCTGCAGTGATGTGCTGAGCGATCTGTCACTCAATTGAGAGAACACTGGTGATGACTAGATTTGTACTGCATGCAGCATAAATGTAGTCAGGCGATAGTGACATGTGGGACAGCGCATTGCCATCGCCCATACAACAGGGGTCGGGATCCGTGCTTCATTTCTAAGTGATTAGAGATTCTAGAGAGATCGCTTAGAAATAGGGCTGTATTTGCCCTGTGTGTATGGCCTAAAAGCCTAGGATGGAGATAAAGAACCAACCAGCTCCTGGCTGTCATTTTTCATACACTGTGTTGTGATCCTGACTAATATTATTATGTGAATCTGCCATCTGTCCTGTATCTCAGGAGTTGTCTATTGGGTTTAGCCCAGATCACCTGTATCATGATTTTTCTGTCTATTGAGTTCTGCTCTGCATATAAACTGCAGTCTGTGCTGCTAGCTGCTGATTAGCCGTCTATGTTCTGAATTCAGCAAGTCTCTCCATGCTGTTCCTGCACATTTTATTTGAGACAGTTAGGAAGTGGGGTATGGGCAGGGCCGGCACCACCACTAGACAGTTTTAGGCATTTGCCAGTTTTAGGCATTTTAGGCATTGGCGTCGGCCACTGGAGGGCGGCACTTGGGAGCAGCCCCCCTGTGGAGTCAGGTGAGCAGCCGTGGATCTGGTGAGCGGCGGGGCACCCTTCCCCCGTGGAACGGCACGTCGGCAGCCGCATCGGATCATCTCCCCCCGCGGAGCCAGGTTAGTGCGCCCACCTCAATACCTCCCACGCCATGTGTGTGAAGCAGGTTGGACACACACACCCCCCCACTCCCCCTGGACTGATACAGCGGTGGACACATCCAACCCCCCCTCCCCGTGGAGCAGGACAGTGGGGCGCTTGCAAGCCCCCCACCCCTGGAGCAGGACATCGGCGGCCACATCGACACCCGCTCCCCCCTCCCCACCTGGGGCACTGAGGTGTGGGGTAGTGATGGCCATCTGCCATAGATGGTTTATGGCCGAGTTCTTATGATTTTTCCATCGATGGTAGAGAACCAGATGGTTTCCCTCCATTGATGCCATAGATTTTTATTTTCAAAAAGGTGTTGGGACACAAAGCATAGCTCCTCACCTGACACCCATGAAGCCCTGTGCCCTGCTGTGATTGGCCTACGGGTCATTTACTGAAAGAACAGGGATTGCCAGTGATGGCCAAAATCATCGCTGGCATCCCATAGCATATTTGGTTACCATTGATGGACACTAGCAATTTCATCATCGATGGCAACTCTTGATGATAAACCCATGTCTAGCTGCAGTACTGACAGGTGGCCAACCTGGTATGGATAAGGGCCAAATATATTGGTAGTGCTGCACTCAGTTCCTAATGGGTGCTGCGTGGGAATATTATATGCAAATGTATATTAGTGTAACACCTTTTTCCAAGGAAATGGAGAATAGATGAGTGACAAAATGATTTTTATTAATGATCACACTATAATTCTAGGTCACAATGCCAAATTATGTGTGCAATGGGGGGGGGGGGTAATATAGTGGGCTGTCCACTATTTGTTCCCAGAGGGGCTGTGGGTGACCGGGGGTAAACAGATTATCAGTACGCCTCGACGGTGGTATAAGGGGTCTGTTTGCAGAAGCGCACGCAGGGGGGTTTCTGAGTACCTAGAAGCCATCCTAGGATTTTTTTTAAATCGCCCATTGGGAACCGGAGATATCTGACTTCAAAGCAGTGGTCCCCATCCAAGACTGTTAATTGCTCTTCCCAGTCAGATATTTCAGGTTCCGTCTGACATAGAGTTTTTCTGAGGGTATATTACAAAAGCTGGGACTCTCCCCCTTTGATGGACACTAGTAGGTTGTCTCTACTGTTCCCAGAACCAGAGATATCAGCCTTCCAGCAGCTGCTCCAGCTCCACACACCTGCTATGTAGTTTTATATTCTCATTGGCAGATTGCTTTCCCTGCTGAACTCTGATCCCCTAGTCCCCAATACCATTTGGTAGGTGGGATTCTCTCGTTTTTAATTCCATTAAAAGCTAAGAAATCTAGTTCCGGGAACTGGAGATATCTGCAGTCAAGCAAGCTGTCCTCCCACCAGAAAATTATGAATAGTAAGCCCACTCCACTATACACCCCTCCTCTGCATATTAAATGTCCTCTACCACCCTGGAAGTTATGTATCAGGACCCCTTCATTCAGCCCAATGCCCCCTTCTCCCACCATCAGTGCAGTAAAGGGGTAATTAGTGGAAATTACTGATTCAGGCCCTACATGCTGAACGGTTGATATAATACCCCCTACCCCCCACGGGATATCAAAGCTTCCCCCACCCCTAACGCTGGAAGTTCGGTAGGGGCCTCAATACATTGGGCATCACTGCTGTTGATGCCCCTGTATGTATATATATATATATATATATGTATGTATGTATATATATAATATTATTTATATACATTTGGTCTATCTATAATACTTTAACTGACCCGGTATATACTGGGTCACCTAAGTGTCTGTCTCCGTGCTTTGGTCTGCCCCACTGGAAACCCCCTTCTGAATATCCTACGTTTGCCCCTGTAGTGTTCCCTCTAGAAATGAGGGCGGGCAGGGCGCCGCAGCGCAAGGGGGGCAGACCGTCACTAAGGGAGGCGGGGCCGGCACCGCCGAAGTTACCGTGCTGCCGGGGAAGCGCTGGGAATCGCGGTCTAAGGCGGCGCTGCGCATCCCCCTGCACACAGCCAGGGCAGGCACCACGCTGTTTTAGCGGGGCGCTGCTAGCAGGGCAGGGCGCATTTTGCCCTGTAAAAATCGGGCAGGGCACAGCGCCCCGCTAAACCAGCCTAGCGGGAACACTACCCCTGTATACAGTATATTGGCGCTACATATATTTGTTTGCAAAGTACACATTATCTGAATAATCTGCTGATGTGATATTACCCCTAGTTTTAATGCACGATAAGTATGTTTCTACTTAGAGGAAATTATTTTTAAACTGGTAGTTATTTCAGCCAAGCTCTGGGAATTTCTGTGTAGAACGTATTAAGACTGCCGAAAATAGAAAACTGTTAATAGTGGGCAAACAGAAATGCAGACAATGCCTTTGCTTTCTTTTGAAATTAGTCGTCCAGTAAGTCACATGACAATGTAATGGTGACATAGTGACGCAGGACCAGCAGAATTTAGTGTTTTATTACATACAGCAAACCTTTATCCAAACATTGACAAAACAACCTGCACTTGGTAGCTCAGGTTTAAGCCTAACCAAACTACTTCACAAAACTGGAATAATCTAGTTGTTTGACAACAAATAATTTCCATCAAACTTTGTTAGCCATTGACTCTTGGAAACTGTAAAGGTAAGTAATTGGTTCCAATGTAAAGGCCCCCATACACTATGCAATTTGGGCCTGATTCTGTTGAATTGGGCCGTGAAACCAGCATTCGGATAGTAGGTGTGTGCCGGTGGTGCCGCATCGCTGGCTCACACCTATCTGCAGAGCAGGGAAGCGCCAGGCGGGAGAAGTGCTCCACCCGCTCTGCATCCCCTGCAGGCAGGAGAAAGAAAAACACTCTAGACCAGTCAGCATGGAGTTAAGTGATTTATTTTAGATAGTTTGCCGAGCGTAGAAACCGGAAGTAGCTGGCACCGTGAAACTACATAAGTACCCAGACAGACTTGGAGGTAGGAGGGCCCTGCTGCAATCTTGCAATCTATATGGACATAGGAGGGAAACACAAGGACAGGCATCAGTAATGGCATAGTAGTCCCACCAAGTTGCAAGTCCAGAAGAAGAGCTATATAATACATAAGTGCCTCAGAGGGTTAATCATGTGGAACTTAAATATGATCAGCTTGTCTGAAGAGGTGAGTTTTCAGGGAACGCTTTAAGGTTTGTAGGCCTATAGATTGTAAGCTTGCAAGCAGGGCCCTCTTACCTCTATGTCGGTTTGTTTCTACCCAGTTTGTTTAATTACTGTTGTTTCCAATGGTAAAGCGCAATGGAAGATGCTGCACTATGGGGGTTATTCTGGTCCACTCCTTCTGGCAAATTCCTTCATAGATGGATAAAACCATGGTCCTTATTCTGATTGAGTCGGACCGCTGCGTGTGTTTGGACAGCCGATGTTTGGTATTTGCGCATGTGCAGAGGCGTCCGAACATGGTGTGAATTCCGTGCAGAAAATGATCAGTCGGACCCATGCGAGCAGGGGATGGAGAGTGGCGTGAAGGGCTGTTTTGGCTCATTACCATATGCGTACGCCCCACGTTTCATGGGCGTTTCCCATGAAAACGCTGGGCGTATGTATGGCACATATGGTAATGCAGCCGTGGCGCACGTGTGGGGGGTGGACAGCTGACATTGCCGGATGTCAGCTGCCCGGCCATATCCCTGCTTTCATACTGAAAAATGTTAGAATGGTCTGGAGCACTCGGTGATGGCTGACTGTTCGGTCCATCATTCAATGGTCAGCGACCATCGGAGGATGGGGGAGGTTCCCACAGATGGAGGAGGTGTTCACATGAAACATCCACTCGGGGTCCGTTCGCTCAGCATCTTACCGCATTCGGACGGTGTGAGCGATCTGTACGGTAGGCGGGGTTAAGAACGGTTCCTGTCCGAATTACGCATCCGTCTGAATCAACTAGAATAAGGGCCCATGTACACTGCAGGTGGGGCAGATGTTACTTGTGCAGAGAGAGTTAGATTTGGGTGGGGTTTTACGTCAAAGTGAAATCTATATTGAGGTGTAAAAAGAAAGCAGTCAGTATTTCCCCTGCACAGAAACAAAATAACTCACCCAAATCTAATTCTCTCTGCACAGTTTACATCTACTCCTCCCTGCAGTGCACATGATTTTGTCCATCAAGAAGGAATTTGCCAGAAGGAGTGAACCAGAATAACCCCTTATAACCCCTTATATAAGAAATTGTAAATAAATAAATCATAAATAGTGGAGAGTTTTACTGTGCGTGGAAGGGCATTCCATAGGATGGGAGCAGCCCGATGAAAGTCCTGTAATAGCGAATGGGAGCTAGTGATCCGTGCAGAAGAGAGACGCAGATCTTGTGCAGAGCGGAGTGGTCGAGTTGGGAGATATTTTGTGATAAGTAAATAGATATTTGCTGGTGCAGTATGGCTAATAGCTGTATATGCGAGTAGAAGTGTTTTATATTGAATACGGTAAGATACAGGCAACCAATGGAGGGACTGGCAGAGCAGATCAGCAGATGATAAGCACCTTGCTAGTAGCATTTAAAATATATTGCAGATTGTTCTTGGGTGTCGAAACCCCGCATGGCCAGGGAGCCGTGCCGCACACAAAAGTAGACCCCTATTACATTTCGCCCAGAGCAACAGCACTAGGCTGGTGCACTGTTTGGGGGTCCGGCAGCAATCACCGAAACTTCACTATCCGAGATTTTAATACATCTCGTCCTCTGGCTTCCTACTTTACCTTGGCAAAGAGGAGAAGCAGGAAACGTTATATCTGCACATAATGGGGGAGATTTACTAAAGGAAATATGTAAAAAAAAATAGGTGTATTTGTATCCAGAAATATACTTATTTTTTACATTTACTATGCCGAAAATACGGCAATTCGTATTCGTAATGATGTGCTATCAATACGAATACGAATTGCCGTATATTCGGGATAGTAAATGTCAAAAATAAGTGCATTTCTGAATACAAATACACCTATTTTATACAAATTTCCGGTACTTGTGAGTTATCCGGGCGTCCGATTTTGTACTTACGATTTGCATGCGATTTGCATGCGATATCGCATCCGATATCGCATACGATATCGGATCCGATTTGCGATTTACATGCGATTTACATGCGATTTAGCATGCGATTTGCATAAGATTTGCTATTCATTTCATTACCCCACTATCCCCAAAGTGTGTCTATCAACGTGAACCCGAAGCGTGGCGAGCGCAGCGAGCCCGCGAGGGGCGGCGGTACGCGTCCTCCGACCTTTTCATGCCCTACTATCCACTAGGGCGTGGAGTGAGAATAGAATAGTGTGGCGAGCGCAGCGAGCCACCGAGCCCGAAGCGTGGCGAGCGCAGCGAGCCCCGCGAGGGGACGCGGACACCTGTGAAGCCCGCAAGGGCACGCGTATACCTGTGAAGGTGTCCGCGTCCCCTCGCGGGGCTCGCTGCGCTCGCCACGCTTCGGGCTCGGTGGCTCGCTGCGCTCGCCACACTATTCTATTCTCACTCCACGCCCTAGTGGATAGTAGGGCATGAAAAGGTCGGAGGACGCGTACCGCCGCCCCTCGCGGGCTCGCTGCGCTCGCCACGCTTCGGGTTCACGTTGATAGACACACTTTGGGGATAGTGGGGTAATGAAATGAATAGCAAATCGGTACTTGTGAGGCTCCCGATTTTGTACTTACGATTTGCATGCGATTTGCATGCGATATCGCATACGATATCGGATCCAAAATCGGACGCCCAGATAACTCACAAGTACCAAATTTCCTTTAGTAAATTTCTCCCAATGTGTGGGTAGAATACATCCACCCCTGAGTTCTCTGTTGCCCAGCCACCCACTCACTGGCTGATTGCTATTACAGAAACCAGACCCCTGCAGCTGAGTAAATTGGGGGAGGGTGGGTTTCATAGAGATGCTATTTTCAAGTGTGTTTTTCTTCGCTTCCATAGGGAAAAAAACAAACACTTACAAAGTAATCCCATCATCAATAGGAGTCTTTCATCTAATACAGATTTGACCAGTTGACCATCTATTCAAAAGAAATAAATAGATTTTTTACATTTATTGTATATTTAAGAATTAGCATTGAAAGATTGGCATCGTGGTCTGTGTTGGTGATTGCTCAGTGACCACCATGCACTCCCTCCTGCATCAGTGTGTGAAGAATATGTTAAGGGTGAGAGAGAGATCAGGGTGTTCTACTTTCTGAGAGCTGGCAAAAGAAGTGGTTGCAGAAGTATCCCTGCCAAAACATACTTTTGCTCTTTCCTTGTTCTGTGTGTGAATACATTTCCCTTCTTCCGACATAGCACACAGGGCCTTATTCTGGTTCACTCTCAGAGGCAAATTCCTTCTCATATGGGCAGAACCATGTGCACTGCAGGTGGGGCAGATGTAACATGTGCAGAGAGAATTAGATTTTAGTGACCTTTTGTTTCTGTGCAAGAAAATACTGACTGCTTTATTTTTACACTGCAATATAGATTACACTTTGAAGTAAAACCCCACCCAAATCTAAATCTCTCTACACAAATTACATTTTCCCCACCTGCAGTGCACATGGTTTTGAGAAGAAATTTGCCCACAGACTCATTTTGATTCCTCCTCACACCCCTGTGGTGTCTGCAGCTGCTTGTATGGATTGGTTCTATTTGCAGCATGGTCTCCCTAGCAGGAGTACTGAGAGATTAGTACTAATTACCTGGGCACAGCTGCTGAGGGGGACCAATTGCAGTGCCCTGCCCAGTCTTTTCCCCAGGTGGAGGGGCTGCAGTTTGGTCACAGGGGCCCCACAGCTGCCTCGGCTCTCAATATCCCTGCTCCTGAGGCTAACTACTGTACTAATGAAACAGGCGGTGCTACAACTGCTATCCTCACAATCCCCCGCGCGGTCACAAGGAGCGAGTGATGTTTTGCATGTGCGTAGCTTTTAGGTGCATGTGCAGGCTCCATTTGTGAACGGATGTGGTGACTTGTATAGTCGCTGGCCGGTTTGCACAGAGAAGTGCGGGCGTGGGGTGGCAGGAGTGGGTCGCGCCCATGGGAATGTCATGGGCATCCCCATGAAAATGCTGGGCATTCCCAGTGGTAATTCAGCCCTGACGCGGGTGCCAGGGGTGGGCTGCTGACATCACCGGATGTCAGCTGCCCGCCCTGTTCCCGCACCAGGGCACCGCAAATCTGAGTCACCTAAGGTCGACATTGATTGAAGGCCAGCACAAGCATTAAGTCAACATTGGCTGGGTCGACAGTCAAAAGGTTGACATGGGTTTTTCACTTCTTTTTTTACATGTGCCGACAGGCGGTATTTCATGCCCTACCCTCCACTAGAGCGATGGTTCCCAAACTGTTTTGAGTAACGGTGCCCTAGATTATCAGAATGTTTTCATGGCACCACAAGGTCAGACATTTCTTATTTAGAAATTTAGAGTAAAATATGAAATGAAGTAAATATTGTATTTCTCGGTCATCCTTAGGGTCAGTTATTATGTCTGGCAGTCACAAGCACTGGTTATGTCTGCTGCTTTGACCATAAATAATTTGCATTGGTCCTGGACCAGCAATCCAGGGCAACCCTGCAAGTGTCCCGAGGTACCCCAGGGCGCCACGGCAAGTGTCCCGAGTTACCCCAGGGTGCCACGGCACACAGTTTGGGAACCACTGCACTAGGGCATGGAGGAAGAATAGAATAGTGCGCTGAGCATGTCCATCAACATTCGGGACAAAACAAGGGGAAAACCCATGTTGACTTTTGACTGTCGACCTAGCCATTGTTGACCTAATGCATGTGTCGTCCTTCCATCCATGTAGACCTTAGGCATGTCGACCTATTGCAGTTGTTAACCTAATCCATGACGACCTTCATTGATCGACCCAATGCATGTCGACATTTTGTTGGTGTACCCAATGACCCAAACCAATCTAAATAACCACCTTCCAGTCACTACTCAGGAACACCTAGCACAGGAATGGTGGAACCTTTGGCTCCCAGCTGTTTAGTGTGTATGCACCTAAAGATATATATTCGGAATGTGCTAGGCAAGTTAAACTACACATCCCAGCATGCCCTGCAACAGTTTTAGCATGGCCAAATAGCAAAGCTGTAGCAGTGCATGCTGGGATGTGTAGTTTAACTTGCCTAGCACATTCCGAATATATTTCTTTAGGTGCATACACACTAAAAGATTTAGCAAACAATCCAATCTCGTCCTCAGAACTTCTGGACAAACGGTGTCAAATAGTGAACGATTGTACAAACAATTACACATGAACGATTGATCTTTAACGATGGTGGAGGGGAGAGGAAGCCAGTCATCGGCTTTACCAAATCAATCATCGTGCATGCACATGAAATGATTGGTTCACCAGGGGCGTAGCTTTGTTTGGGGCGCCCCCCCGCCGTTAATGGGGGGCCGCCCCCCCTCTCCCCCCCGGCTGCCCGTGCCCCCCATGCCCCCTCCCCCCATTGCCGCAGGCTTACCTGTCCGCCGCGCGTCCCGGCTCTCCTCCTGGCTTCAATTAATTCTATGCAGACGGACCACGATAAAATGGCCGCCCCCATACCGCAGACAGTTTCAGAGAACAGTCTGCTTTATGGGGCGGCCATTTTATCGTGGTCCGTCTCCATAGCATTGATTGAAGCCAGGAGGGGAGCCGGGATGCACGGACACTGGACAGGTAAGCCTGCGGGGGATGGGGGGCGGGGGGATTACTATAGCACCGCAGCCCCCCCATATGCACAGCGCCCCCCCCCCCCCGCGACCGCGGGGGCTGCGGTGCTATAGCTACGCCACTGCGGTTCACATAGATAAAGATTGGTCTATGATCTTTCTGCATGCAGGAAAGACAATAGACAACGACCGATGGGTACGCTCATCGGCATCGATATCGTTCAAACACACGGAATGATTTGAGCGATTGATCATTTCAATCGGTCAGGAACACCCAAATCTTTTGCCAAATGTATCCGTGTGTACGTACCTTTACACTGCTCTTATATAAATAAGAGATGTGCGTAGGATTTATTTATTTTTCTGCTGGATTTGATACATCATCTAGTTTTGGGTTGGATTCTGAAGTTTGTTTGTTTTTAAATGAGAAAAAAAAATCTAAAATCATATAAATGTAGGCCATTTCCTTTGTTCCTAGAGTATTATTAACCTCTATAACAGTGGTTCCCAAACTGTGTGCCGCGGCACCCTGGGGTGCCTCGGGACACTTACAGGGGTGCCTCAGGTTGTTGGTCCAGGACCAATTAAAATTATTTACGATCAACTATTTATGGGCAAAACCAGTGCTGGCGGCTGCCAATCATAAAATATGTGTACAAACAGAAGCAAATCCTGTCCCTCGCCACATAACTGACCCAAAGAAACACATATAAACACAATCTACTTCATTTTATATTTCTTTTTCTACACCTAGGGGTGCTGTGGAAAAATTCTGATATACTAGGGTGCCGTGATTCAAAAAAGATTGGGAACCTCTATAACATTCATTTCCAGACAATGCTGACCACCTCATAGCTAATATTCTTGTTTTCATTAATGCTTGCCAAAGGCAACAGAGCAGCGGCACATTGCCATTGCGTACCGGGGTATAGTGTACAGAACAGTACAAACAAAAGATCAATTTTTTTATTTTATTTTCGCAGCTCGGTTCAAATTGTGTGGAGTCACAGGGCTTTAAACAAAGTGAACTAGGGCATACTTAACTACTTACATACTTTCTGGCAGCCCTTTCCGGGACAGGGCAGCCAGCTCAGGGGGGGGGGGGGCTGCGGGGAGTGAAAACGGGTGGGGCAGAGCCACACTAGTGGCTATTTGTTTGGGGGCGTGTACAGAGTGATCGTGCCGTTTTAGACAAGCCCCAGATGTGCATTGCCATTTTTAATGCATTGTACACGGTGGGCGGGGCTAAAACGGCGCAATTCGCGTCATTTGACCCGCGGATCCCCCCCGCCAAGGGGGGTCGCAGGTACTGGCGGGGGGATCACGGGAGTCGGGCAGCTTTGTGGGAGGGTTGCCCCTCTTTCCGGGGGGTTGGAAGGGGGAACCGATTTCCTTGAGCCTCCCGGCCATTCTGAGAGGGTAGGCAACCCTGAACTAGGGTAAAGCTTGTGTATGAACAAAGCACACCAAACCATACAAAAAAAATATATAGCACTTAAGCTATAATATATACCCTTTAAGAGAAGAATCTTGGAACATGTTGCCAGCATCAGGAATGCCCCCAGGGACAGACAAGCAATGAAAACTTTGACACCAGTGGCCCGCCATTTTTATAAATATCATAACAGCAACCCCAGTGGTCTGAGGGCTTATGGAATGTTAAAGGTGGACCTTGGAATCCGCAGAGGTGACCTGGATGGGGAACTCCTGAGACAAGAAACCAGGTTGATTTTCCTTATGGACACCATGTCACCCAAGGGTATGAATGAGGAGAATAAATTCTCAGCGTTCCTCTGATAAACCTCAACCTGACCCAATTGTGTATCCTCCCTCTCTTCCTAAACCCCACCATATGGATTGTTCCCATTCTGTTCCAAAAAAACCCCCTTTTTGGCCCTTCACCTCTCTCCTTTTTGCTTTTGTTTTTGTCTTTGTTTCTGGTTTTGACCTCTCCAATCCCTATTAATGACTCTGGTCACCATCCCTGGACCACTGACCTGCAACACACGTACTGTCCTCCTCTCATGTGCTCCATCACCGCAGTAACAGTAATAAGTCGCACAATAGACTAAGAAACACATAACATTATGATAGTTTCATTGTACATATTGTAATATCGCTGGTTCCAGTGCTTGATAGGCACTCAGGAATCATCCCCTTTCCTCCACCTTACCCCATATATCTTTGTCCATCTATCATCCTCCAGTAGGCACACGCTATAGTATTATCCCTCCACACGTACTCCACGGCTTTTGTGAGCATTATGCGGAGAAAGGAGTGCTCATTATTATTATTCTTTGTCAATTTTTTGTCAATACAGATCTGTATCCTCGCTATATATTTCTTTACCTGTTAAAGATATAAACGAATTAAAATAACATATATGTTATTTGGTTGCCGGTTGACATTATGACCTACAGCTTCTCTGTAGATTATTATATAACCACCAGTATCAAAATTTATGGGATGACTCATTATATGAGCTGATTCACAGGCGAATATAAGCCTTTATATTTTCATATTCCTTAATATTTCCCTCCCTCCTAGTTTCCTATTCACGCGAGTCTTTGCTTGGTTTGCTGTTCACCTCACTTGCATGAATTCAACACACCTTTTCCCTACACTTTATTTCTCAAACCCTACCTTTTAACTTAATTTATTTAAATAATTTATTTTATATTGTATTTCCCACAAAATAATTAATATCACTTTATATATCATAATTGGACACAGATCCACGTCTCACTGGATTTCATATTTATCTACACCTGATATCCACGCATCTACGATCACAATATTCCGTTGCAATTCTTGACCACCTCTCGTCACACCTATCGCATTCTGATGTACACTAATTTGGTTCATTATTAATTCGGGAATGAGTATTCTACCTACACTTCTCTGACAGTAAAGTGGGCACTGTCAGATGTATACTAGATTGCTCCCCACTATATATAGTTTTTTCTTTACACTCTTTTTCTTTACACTCTATTTATGTAATTAACTTCTTGTGGACCTATCTAGTACGTATACTACACAATTGGCTCCCCATTTTATATATTATATATTATAATTTTATATTTCCCTGGATACTTTAGCAACTATACAAATGTAACTGTCTCCATGGATTCAATCTGGGACAACTGATACTTACTTACCATTAATTGTCTATAACTATCAGAGGTCGTAGTGTCACTAGTTTATATTGACACATCTCATATCGACACACTCTATATTACGGCATACCACATATTCTGTATACCGAATCTACTCTGATTAGTTTAATTATGCTCCGAGGGATTGGGTCCAATTGGACCTATAAAGGCACAGTACCATAACGCCATAGAATCAATAGCGTTAGTGAGAGCGGTGTTCAGGACCTATATGAGAAATGGTACAAAGGCATATACATTACAGTACCTACTATTCTGTACGATATGGAGGAGGGGAGGACCATATCCCAGCGATATTTGAATGCGGTGAGAACCACGATTGGTCACACGCGAGACACGGGGCTGGGAGATACGTGCAGAAGCCCTATCATTTTGCGGCACTCATGAATAAATAATGAGAGCCGGGATTGGTCACATACCACAATCGTCAGTGGACAGGGGGAGTGTTACCATCAAAGAACTCATTAGCTACATGCGGCAAGAGCCGTGATTGGTGAACCCTGCCGAACGGCGGGTTTAAAAGGAGCTTCCGGGTATCGGGTCTGGTTGGCCTTGAAAAAGCTTATTTGCGAAGCGTACGCCGGCTAGCGGTGTGCTGTCTGGCGACGCACTTGTGTTAGAAATGTATTTTGATCTGTAATTTTTTCCCACAGGTTATTCGTTAAAAAAACCCGATTATAGGGTTCTGCCTGCAACACCGTAGATTTACAAGGTGTATTGCCGCATCGCGATATATAATCCTGGTAGCAGACTGATTTCTAAGTCTACCCAGGTGGCAGTTTCTCGATACAAACTCCGTGATTGAATGACTTTAGCTCGGGCATTTACTAGAGTTATCTCTGGAACATGCTACACTGTGGCACTGACTCATAGCCACGGTATCGACATTAACAGCAGCTTTGAGTCATTGCCAATTCAAGTGCCGACACTACATGGTCGACTGCTGATATATCCCTAGGGGGTTATTCGAAAAATTTCTCATCTAGACAGCAGATTCGACATGCAGTCAGGGTCACTATATCTCTGAATTAACACAGCGCTGCAGATGTATTATTGATACTGTCACTACACTATGTGTCCTGCACAAAATAAAACAGCATAACAAGTATAATAATCACTCTGAGGACTCTGCAGGCGCAGCCACGGTGCTGGAACCTACAGCCTGCTACGAGTCCCAGCCAACATTGTGTTAGTTGTGTTAGCTCTATTCAGATCTATCAAACAGATATGTAATTGTGAATTATTTATAAATTATTATGTGTATCTGAGGGACAGTGCGTCCACTTGCCCATACCTGAACATATACATGTGACCGCGCCAACATATTAAACTGTGTTCTATCTCTGGCTTTCTATAAAGTGGAATTATAACCACTCACTTCAGTATTTTTCTGAACTGTTCTATACTTTTTTGAACATCACGCTGTTACTGTGGAATTAAAACCACTCCCAGATATAATTAAATGTGGAATTAAAACCACCCATTAAAATAACGGAACCCGGTTTAACGGGGTCACCCCACATGGGATTACTACAAACAGTTATGATTATGTCCTATGTCAGCTCTTTCCCTCAAGGGTGATTGTGACCAATTTCTTTATTAAAATTTCTTTATTAACATTGCAGACTGTGTATTAGCGCAATAATCGCCCCTTGTGTGTGGAATTATAACCACCCCTTGACATAGTGATACCCGCATATTAACAACGCTGGAGTGAACCTATGAACCGGGGCCATGCTAATGTGGAATTATAACCACTCCTTGACACAGCGATATCCATACACTGCTAACGCTGGAGTGACCCTATGAACTAAGGGTCGTATTGACACAGTTATTTTGGTGACACACATATACAAATTTTGAACGCGGCACAGACATACGGGCACAGTATTGCGAGTAATAGGTGGCTGCTTCAAAATATATTTGCAGCTCACCATATTCACACATGTAGAGCACTCTGCATTTGACCTATAGATTTGATGACTCTAGCTCCTTCAAACCCTAGACTGTCATTTCTTGCCACAATCTGACACTGGTTGCGTGAGATTTCTATGTCAGGATATTAATAAGCAACATAGCATCCACCCTGACGAATAGGATACGCAGAATACACAGTGCCTAGGCAGACTGACTCACGATTCAGATAGCCAGATATGAGCATCCCTCTCTCTGAGGAGTTATAACACTACAAACCTGTGAGGATATACTCTGATAAGAATTAAAATAAAACAATTGACAGTGCGTCGCCACCCAGCCACCTTATTTTAAACACACTTATTCTATCTTTTTGTCTATCACTTCTATTTAGTGTTTTCTGTGTTTTATATTTCGCAAAATAATTTTAAATGATGAATTAAAAGTTAAATATTATTGTATCATTTTTGTAATAGGTGCACCACACCAGGGACAATCTTTTTTTCTCTTGTTTCTTCTGAAACATTGTGTCCATATAATATATAGCACACGGTCCGTTTAACGGATCCGTTCGGCACTTAATTAGCACGCATCGAATCGGATCGCATGCCTTGTGATCCGATGAGATGTGTAGCTAGTACAAAAAGTATGTGCAGCACATACTTTTTGTACCGTACTATGTGATGCGCGGGAGTGCGCATCTCATAGTACCGAACGGACGGTCCGGGAACGGACCGTCTATGGGCACCATACATGTAACATTTTATTTATTCTTTTGAACTTGCAGCTCGATTTAGGTGAACAAGAACTTTGTCTATGTATGTGCAAATCTAATAATACACAACGAATCCTAACATCTTTGTAGAGCTCAGGAGAAATCACAAGTGTAAGAAATGTGATCCCTTACACACCTTGCAGCAATAGCACCTGTAACATCTGAGTCTACTTCCTAGCGTCAGTTGCACGTCATGGAACAGTTGTGGACAATCGTATACAGTACTTTGAACAATGAATGTCCTGTTAACACCTTCCAGCTGCAGACAGACAACAGAGTAAAATCTGTTCCCACCACTTTACCTGATGTAAGCTAGGAGCTTACCTGTAACAGGATGTGTGTAGTGTCAACACTTAGCACATGCAAGCATACAATATTACCGCCTATCATCAGAACAAATGCTGTCCTTCTGCATAACCGAAAACTTGCCCACATTCCTTATCTGCTGTCTTCTGCTATATACTGTAGGTCATGGACATAGAACTGCCCTTTCCTCTGGCCCTGATTTCCAGGGCCCGAATAAGGTTTGTGGGGACCCCAGGACCACTAATGTGTGGGGACCAAACCAGAATGTGTATTGGCTTGAGACACCTACCGGCATTGTCTTCTCCGCTGCTTGCGTACAAAGAAGCAACCGTCAGACATTGCCTTGTGGACAATTCGCCTCTGTGCGAGTGCGTCGGCAGTTACATTGGAGCTACTGCATGTATTTATTTTAAATGTGTCTACTGTAACAGTAGACTTGGCGTGCACACCCGGAGCGGTACTTCACCACCGAGGTGCAACATTGCTCCCAATAAAAGAAAGGGTATACGGTTGTTGGGTTGACATACTAAAAGTCGACATGCCTTGGGTCGATTACTAAAGGTCAACGCAGCTTAGGTTGACACATGAAATAGGTCAAAATGCTCAAGGTCAACAGGGTTGAAACATCGACACAAGCATTAGGTCGACAGTCAGACATCGACATGGCCTACAGGCAGTATTTCATGCCCTACTATCCACTATGGTATGGCAGGAGAAAAGAATAGTGTGCCAAGAGTAGCGAGGCACCGTGCCCGAAGCATGGCGCGCGCAGCAAGCCATTTGACGGGACGTGGTGCACCGATATGGTGTCAATGTCGAATGTGTCGACATTTGATACAAAAAAAACATGAAAAACCACTGTCGACCTAGACACTGTCAACATAATGTTAGTGTCCACCTTCCAACCCTGTCGACCTTGAGCATTTCAACATATTTCATCTGTCATCCTAAAATGTGTCGACCTTTAGTAATTGACCCAATGCATGTCGACCCAATGACCCATACCCAAAAGCAAGCACATGATTTCCATCAGCTCTAATCTAGTAAACAATTCAGCTTTTATTTGTGGCAACAACTGGTGTATACCACAAGAAGCCCACCAGAAATACCCCCACTTCAACCCTTTATTTCAGAGTCTTGTGCCACAGAAGGTGATTCTTGGTTTTGAAAACAGAGGGCCTTGTTCATGTTTCTACGCAATGGCCAATGCTCCCACAGACTGTGCATGCGCTACGATTACACTGCGCATGCATGACGGTGCCGTTGCGGGTGTAATAACAAAGAAACCGAACCTACGTGGCAAGATAGGTAAGTACAGTATGTGTAAATGTTGTGTGTGTTAAACTTTTATTTAAATCAGCCTGTGTGCTTTAGTGGGACATTGGTTTTGTTATAGAACTGCAAGACCGATTAGGCCCATTAATGCCCCGCATGCTGGGACTTGTGGTTCGCCAAGTCCCTGCATGCGGGGGAGACTTGCTGA
Organism: Crinia signifera; assembly: GCF_055691185.1. Classification (NCBI taxonomy): domain Eukaryota; kingdom Metazoa; phylum Chordata; class Amphibia; order Anura; family Myobatrachidae; genus Crinia; species Crinia signifera. The sequence goes on along the minus strand of NC_139225.1, from coordinate 37,972,217 downwards.
GACTTGTTGTTCGACAACAAAACCCAATAATTATATTTCTATTTTTTACACTTTTACTGCCTTCAGCCCGTGCCCACCGCCCAGGGGCATCGGGGACAGCCCCGATCTTCATCCCAGTAGGTGGGGACCCTTTTATTGGGTGGGTCCTCAGCGACCTGGTACGGGCTGACCAGTCCGAAATGCAGGGGACCCCCACTCATTTTGTCTCCGGTATTTTGGGAACCAGGATCGGGGCCAACAGCTAGGTGCTGGTTATAGAAATACAGGGGACCCCAGCTCCCCCCCCCCCCTGTATTTCTACAACCAGGACCGTCTCAATGAGCCCGAGGCTGATTATTGGCAGGCAGGGGGGCCGCATGCCAGTTTTTTTTAATATTATTATTTATTTATTTTTCCACAAATCTGACTGACCCGTGCAGGATTCAGTCCAATAGGCCTGGAAAATGAGGAATATTATCCAGGCGTACGTTCTACTGAATTACTAGCTGTATTCAACAAATGACCTGATAGTAAAATTGAATTCAAGTGTATGGTGAAATACATACTTGATCTTCCGATGGTGTATGTATTTGTAAAAAAAATAAAAAATACAATGACTATACCGGTTGAACACACACGTATTTTAGGCTTAGTAAATTAGCAAAAGCTAATTTACGGCCGGTAATTGACATTGAATGGCTACAAATACATGCATTCGTAGCCATTCCATCTTACTAAAGTTTGCCCACTACCCCACTAGTTGCATTAAACCGTACCCAGTAATGCGTATGTCGGCTGTTTGCACCACATAGCCCAGCTGAACCATGTTTGTTGCCGTGCGTAATCCAAGTACAGTAAGTGCTCAGTTTAGTTTACGCTGCTGCTTTGACTAAATGAAATACACGTTATCCATCTAATGTTTATTAGACAAAGCATTATGATCAACTATTTCCTGTCATCTTGAAAAAAAGTGTCAGGCTGTCTCTGTTCTTCCTAATGCTTACACAACACCTCTATTCAAATGCAGCCCTTCATATAATCATCTCCTTACACAGAGCTGTGTTTGGGATAAACAATAGAAGAGAGTGCAACCGGCAAATTGCTCCCATGAAACTGATGGGAGGAGAAGGAGGAGGAAGGAGCTGGAGGCAGAACTTGTTGGACAGCCTTGGACTGTACTTTGCCTGCTATCAGCAGTGTGACACTATTATTTCCCAGAAGCCGGGGGAGAGGACAGCAACAGGCAGAACTCTGGCACAGTCCCTGTACTGAGGCTGTACAGAGGCACAGATCATAGACACAGTAAGAGGATAGCATGCCAAGTCCCATTCACCTGCACTCTGCTCTGTGCGACATACAACACGTATGATGGAGAGAGACAATCCCATGTGCTTGCTGAGGCTGCAGGGCACAGAAGTTTATGTGACACTAGAACATGGAGTACTTAGTTGGACATTTGATAAGAAGAGATGGACATGGAAGCGTAAAGGTAAGTGAGATGGCGGGGAGGGTGTCCAACTTCTGTGTACCCTGTGTTGTTCTGATGTGTGCCAAATGTACGGCCTGCCAACCACTTGTGGCACCTTATAAATAAAATGTAATACTAATATAGTATGATAGCAGCAGACCAAGATAGTGCCCCTAAAGCATTAATATAGTGTAAATCAGGCATGTCCAAACTGTGGCTCTCCAGCTGTTGAAAAACTACACATCCCAGCATGCCTTGCCATAGTTTTAGCATTCTCTAACAGCAAAACTGGCACGGCATGATGGGAATTGTAGTTTCACAACAGCTGGAGGGCCATAGTTTGGACATGCCTGGTGTAAATGAATTATTACAGAGAGTAGACTAAAGTTATCATGCATATTCATCTTCCACAGTTAAGCCCCACACAAAGGGCGGGATGTACTAAAGGGAAAATGCGGTAAAACAGGGGTTTTACCGCATTTTCCTATGTACCAATACCCGTCCGCCCCGTCTCCGCTGGGCAGGGTATCGCCACCTCTGGGTGGCAATACCCTATAGAAGCCTATGGGCTTCTATCACAGCCCGCCATCGCACGCGACCCCCCCTCCTGTCCTCCATCGATCTCCTCCTCCCCCAGCAGGTGTCACAGCCGGGAGGACATCCGGCTGCAGGGGGGAGGAGGAGACGCCAGGGACACTGACAGCCGCCGGGATGTGACGGAGACCCCCGCACACCACATTACAGGTATCACGGGGGTCAGTACATATGCGGTAGCATCGCGGCGGCTGGTTGGCGAGGGGCGGCGATGTATATTAATACATCCCACCCACAGGGTGATGCTTAATGGGTTTACGCACGGGGAGATTTGCTGAGCGATGCTAGATCATTTAGAACACTCAGCAAGATCGCTCAGCACACAGCTATGTGTCAGCGCTGTGTGCTGAGCGATCTGTCAGGGCCAGGGTACACTGACCCTGACGAGATTAACTAGATTTATCCAGCATGCTGCATAATAATCGCAGGGTTGATAGCCACATCACATCGCTATCGCCCCTACACACGGACCGATGTTGGGGCATTTTCTAAGCGATCTAGTGAGATCGCTTAGAAAATATCCTGATATCACCCCATGTGTAGGCCCCATAAGAAATGTGTATTCTATTCCTATATAAGTGGGATTATGATCAGGAAAACTACAGTGTGAGTGTGTTGTGACCTGGGGGTCTGGTGGAAAGGTGAATGGAGAAAGAGGGTAACTCCCTCCTGTACTTTCCCCAGTCACACTTACTCCGAACCCCCATTGTGAGACCTGAGATGCTTTAAATCTGTATACCACAAATATATATTACATCTGTCATACGCAGCATTTATATTCTGTTTGCGCATCTCCGGACACTTATCCTCCAGTAGATAATTATTCAGAGCTTGTAAGGGTAATTAGTGAGCTGAACAGTGGAATTTACATTGTTGGTAAGTACAAAGGGCGATTTCAGAATGTCAGGAAGCAGCCACCCACATCTGCAAACAGTTCACACAATGCAATCTGCTGTTCCGTGCTAGGAAACACAGAAGGCAGCTCTGGTGAATGGCTCAGATACTAACAGCAAATACACATCAGATTCAGGAGAGATAGCCAGGTCAAAGAATAGGCATTTAGGATTTTGGGATAAAGTGATGACATCAAGACTCCAGGGTATGGGTAAGGACCGGAACCGGACAAGACCACAGGGTATCCTGTCTGGGGGGGGGGGGGGGGGGTTTCAGGTGACAGCTGTAACCAGGGAGAGGAGGAGAGGGGGGGGGGGGGGGGCTTCAGGTGACAGCTGTAACCAGGGAGAGGAGGAGGGGGAGAATAAAGCCTCCCTGTAGGGTCTGGGCATGTAGCAAAAACCGTAATGGTCCGGACCACACGGGGAGGCTGTAATCTTTCATTCCCCATGTCCCGGTGACAGCTATCACAAGACACCCCTCAGATCAGACACTACAAGCTCTGGAATGCAAATTTTGATGTCTGGTTCGGCGGTCCGGGGTCTTATCCGGATCCGGTTTTACATAGTCCCCAGGACTCCATGTTGGCAATACCATGTACAGACATTGCAGACAGCCTCTCTTGGGGTCATTGTGCTTTGCCTTGGAGACAGATAAAATAGTCCGATAAAGTCCCAACCAATCAGTTCCCAACAGTCACTTTACAGGCTGTGTTTGAAAAATGACATTTAGGAGCTCATTGGTTGGTAACTTATCGCCTTCCATTTTATCTCTGTCCAAGGATTAGTACATATAATTCAAAGTCAATGTTTGCTGTTAAAGCATGATAACAGAACAATAGCCTTTCACTTTTGTACTGCACACGCATCCGACTGTTACCGCATCCGAAACGCAGCCTCCCCGCACCCCCGCCTAATCCTGCTCATCTCCCTGAAACAGAGACGGGCAGGATTCACGTCCCCTGCCACCCAAAAACTGGGATGGGTGTGAGACGCTCGCGTGTCCCAGTCAGATGGCGCACCATCTGGCCAGCGGGAGCATTATGGCGAGCCCCGGCACTGGCTGAGAGATGCTCCATCTGTAACAAGAGGGTGCCCAGGCAGGTGCCGGATGATGGTCCGACATTATACCGATATCGGAATACCGGTTTTAGCATGGCCAAATATCAAATTTGTAGCAGGGCATGCTGGGATGTGTAGTTCAACAACAGCTGGAGGGACGAAGGTTCCCCATCTCTGGTCTACATGATTATTCTTAATAGTTATGGATATACTGAGCACTTACTGTACTTGGATTTTCATTGAATGCAATTATTATTATTTTTTTATTTATTAACAGTTATATAGTGCATACATATCCTGCAGCGCTTTACAGAGAATATTTGGAGCCAATTTACCTACCAGTATATTTTTGGATTGTGGGAGGAAACCGGAACACCCGGAGTCAACCCACAAAAGTACGTGGAGAATATACAAACTCTGCACAATCGAGCCATTGTGGGAATCGATCCCATGACCTCAGTGCTGTGACCATTACTCCATCCGTACTGCAAATGGCGGATGTACTAAGTAACGCATGCGATTCATCTTGTCACTTATCGGCAGCGGCGTAACTATAGCACCGCAGACCCCGCCACCGCGGGGGGCGTTGTGCATATGGGGGCTGCGGTGCTATAGTTACACCCCCCCAATCCCCCGCAGACTTACCTATCTCACTGGTCCCGGCGGCTCCGTTCTTCTGCTGAGAACCACCACAAAATAGCCGCCCCCATATAGCACACAGTTCTCTGAAACTGTCTGCTGTATGGGGGCGGCCATTTTGTGGTGGTCCTCAGCAGAAGAAGAACGGAGCCGCCGGGACCAGCGCGATAGGTAAGGCTACAGGGGATTGGGGGGGGGGGTGCTTGGCGGGGTGGCGGCGCCCCCCCCTAACGGCGGGGGGGGGCACCCAAAACTTAGTTACGCCACTGCTTATCGGATACATAACAGCATTTACAATACCAGTATGTACTAAGAAATATGTTGAAAATCACAAAGGACAGCCGTCTCGATAAGATATAAGGACTTCTGGCTTTAGGACCGGGGAGACCTGCACATGCATAGTGTGATGCAGTCACTGTAAGGGGTAGTTTGGAGGGATCGGATTGGATTTGTCTCAGGGTAAAAGGCAAAAAGAAGTATGTATGCTTCCATATTTTATTTGTTTAAATGGTGACTTATTTGTGTTGTTATGTTGACTTGCATGATACAGGACATCAGTTCCAATTCGTTATTAGACTTTACTTTCCTACTTTTTGCAGCATGTCCCTTCAGGGGGTGGGTGGATCCAGAATGTCAAACCAGCCTCTGCTGCCCCAGGTGATGGCCGCGGAACCCTGTAATGAGAGACAGTGATGCTGACCTCACTGGTTCCCTGAGGTCACGTCTGTACAGAGCAGTTATGAAGGATACAAAAAGATGAGCCACCAACTGACGAGTCACCCTCCTCTATCACATGTATAATGTAAACTGGGGGCACTACAATGTGGCATAATGTTAACTTAGGGCACTATAATGTGGCATAATATAACTGAGTACACTGCGACATAATACTTACTGGGGGGGCACTGTTTGTCATAGTTTGAACTAGGGCACTACCATGGCACAGAAGATGAACAACTGCGGATGGTGCTGTTTCTCTAGAATCATTTAGGTGGGAACCTCTTCATAATGTTACTATGGGCCCCTCAATATTGCCATATGTACCCAGCAGGATTAGCTAAGTGGTGCATGATTTTTCTATTGTCTGATGTGTTGGGCACGCTAAGCTGCCTGCTATGACGTGTTGTACTCGCTAACAGTGGAAAACGCAGGTTTTTAGAGGGTGTTTCCAAATGTAACCCAAATATATCCCACTCTGCAGCACATTGGAGTAAGTACAGGAGTCTGGGGGAGAGGTAACAGCCCTGAAAATGTGTATTTTTATACATTGGATACTGTATGGAATGCAGTATTAATATTTTACAGTGCAGATGGTCTATAGTACAGGCTGTTTCAAACATTTAAATAAGATTAGTGGTCAGGAAAAGGTTTAACATATAATAAATAAATACACATAAATAAATACACAAACATAATAGAACCAGTACTGCACTTTCTAAGCTCACAATCTCCCACTTCATGGTAAGGCTCCTGTCTCTTCCTCCTGGCAGCTGCTCTCTGATCCATTGCGATGTTTAAGGGATCAGATCCACACATACAGTAAATGTAGTAGAAGAAGCTGGTACACTGGGCATGTGCAGCAGCTCTGCTCTGTCCCTTACACTGCATGGTGTGATGGCAGCTCTACTGATCATATTATATTCCAGCTATTGTTGTCATAATTTAAGGCACTTGCCAAGAGGAGGGGGGTTTCTGGGCAACCAGAACCCCCCCCCCCCCCCCCTGCGTTTGCCTATGCAGGCTAAGCTGCCTACTATTTGCGATGTGCTCACTGTTCTGGAGCAGACTAGAAATTCAGCATGTGCTATTGTCACAATATAGGCACAAATTATCTCACAGATGTCATTCCTTGTAAGGTCATCATTCACAAGGTGAACATTGACAAAAGGTTGACACAAGCAAAAGTTCCACATGACAATTGCTGACGCATGAAAATGTTGCCTTGAGGTTTTTAGGATTTCTTCAACAGTTTTTGGACTTTTTTTATGCTTTAGCATGAGCACCTGGCCTGAGGAATGGCGAGCGAAGCAGTGCACAATTTGTGGGTCAACGTGCCCAGGTGTCATGGACACCAAAAATACCCATAAAAAAAACTTGTCAACCTTTTATTATGTGTTGATCTTTTTGACCTTTTATCACTTATGCATGTTGACCTTTTGATAGTGTCGTCCTTTGGTGTTGACCTATGACCGATCTGGTCCGTTACTTCCCTATCTTGTGACCTACTGTTACCCTTTAGGGCTTTTACAGAAGGGCATAAAGTTCACAGTATATTCTCAGAGATTTCCTGCAGCAAAATGTGCTGTGTACATAATGGGTGCGCCTATAAATCCATTCTACTGCTCAGGAGCATTAACACTCCATTCACCACAGGTGACATTGACATTGATGCAAAGGTATCGCTTAGCAGAAAGTGGGTGTACATGTCATGTCTTGTAAAAAAACTGTAGATATAAAACACGACAGGGGAGACACGGGGTACAAATTTTGGCTGGGTGGTACAGATCCTAGGCAGCCATCAGCGGCGCCATCTTGACTTCGCTACTCACAGGGCCGCAGTGGAAAGGCTCAACAGGCCATTTCCCCTACAGCACACCACAGCCAGCATGTATGGATCCAGAGGTTGTCCTGCTGTGGGTGGGCCAGCGTGCCGGGGCCCTGGGTAAGCCCTGTGGTCTCGCACAGAGGTGTCTGCAGCGCCGACATGTAGTGCAGGAGGGGACTGCTTAGCACATATAATGGATGTGATTATGTATTTAATATTTGTGCTGGAAGGTTTTCCCGGCGATCGGCAGGGCTGAATACAGCGGCACCCAACAATCAGCATGCTTCACACATTACTAAGCCTCCCATTGGCTAATTTCACAGGTGTATGGTGGCAGCCTTAGGAGTGCGCAAAGACTGCTGATTCCGGATCACCGCATGGATCATGTTATATACAAAGCTGCCTATCCCCAGAACTGTCCAGCACACATAATATATACATGATCGAATGTATGCTTAAATGCGCTAAGCATACCCCCCCCCCCCCCCCCCCCACCCGCCTGCACTACGTGGCTGGTGCTGCATCCTAAAATAATTGCGATACTCCTGATTTTTTGTTTTCACCGCTCCCCTGTCATCTCCCACAAATTCTCCCTGAGGGGTAAATGTATGAATTTTGGAGAAGTGGTATATACAGTACCCCCATTTATTATTATTACTATTATAATTTTATTTATAAGGCGCCACAAGTGTTTCGCAGCGCCGTACAAAGGAACAATACAGGGAGATAAAACTTGGCATAACATTGAATAAATAACAAAAATACAGTACAAATAAAGAGCACCACAGTTCAATACACATTACAGCTTAAATGTAAGTAGTGAGGACCCAATCAACATACAACTAGAGGCTTGAGGCCAATGATGGAGAGGAGTATGCAGACGAAGATGGTCATTGAGTGTTGGAGTAAAGGAGAGCTGTGAGTGAAATGTGAAGAGAAGAGGGCTTTGACAACAGGAGGAAAGAGGGCCCTACTCGGAGGAGCTTACAATCTTGTGCATTATCTTAAATTACATTTAATGATAATGCACTAGCCAATCAGCTCCTACCTGTCAAATTACATATTGGAGCTGATTGGCTAGAGCATTATCACCTTGCACTTTATGGGCCATAGATACCACTTCTCCAAGCTTCATCCATTTACCCCTGTGTGTCAGTCACGCTGCAAATAAATCCGATCTGCGACCACCATCGCAGCACGCGCACAGTCAGTAGAACTTAGACTCGATAGTCGATGAACTGTGTAAACATCGAAATAGAGTCCATCTCCTATATTCTCAATGTTAATCCTCTGTGTAATCTGTCCGTAAGGCTCAATTGTGTGAATGTGGTTTTAAAAGTCTTTCTTTTTTCACAGATGCCACCATCTCTATTCCTGTCGGGGAAATTGTCACCGTTCAGCAAGGTGACGGAAAGCCACAAACAAAGGAGATGGGTTTCCCCAGCCACCAGTTCACAGGTAACATCCTGAGAGTACAGGAAATACAGTATCCGAATCCTATAGCGGCCTCTGTGCAAGCCTGTAATTAGCAAGTAGGTGACTGAGAGGAGTCACACCTAAATTGGCTTCTATTCCTACGGTGTATTGTTTTATTTGTTACTATAAATACCTGATGTTAGGGACCTGTTTGTCTACCCGTCACATGGCATTGTAAGCCTCATGACTGCAGTATATGTAACATCTAGCTAACCCATTTAATTACCGACACTGCGCACTGGCGGCTTCGGATAGACTGATTAAAGGCCCCCATACACTATGCGATTTGGGCACGATTTCACCCGATTCGGATGAATCGGGCCGTGAAATCGGCCCAAACCGCACTTGCAGACACCCCGTCCGATCCGATGTGCGGTCCCGTGCGCATCGGATCGGGGTCGGGAGGTCGGACGGGCTGCACATAAGATTTGCTAAATCTTATTTGCGCATGTGTGAACGCCGCACACGTCCGAATACGGCGTGAATTCTGTACAATCCGAACAGGGGGTGGAGAGGGGCATGAAGGGCTATTTGGGCTCATTACCATATGTGTACACCCCGCATTTCATGGGAGTTCCCATGAAACCGCTGGGCGTACATATGGTAATGCCGCCGTAACGCTTGTGTGGGGGGCGGACATATGACATAGCCCGATGCCAGCTGCCCGCCCATATCCCTGCTTTTGCATGGAGAAATGCCCGAGTGGTCTGGAGCACTCGGGGCTGCCTGACCACTCGGTCCAGCATTTGATGGCTGGCAACCATCGAATGATGGGGGAGGATCCCACAGATGGAGGAGGTGTTCACATGGAAAATCCACTCGCCGTCCGTTCGGTCGGCGTCTTACCGCATTTGGGCGGTGTGAGCGATCCGTACGGAAGCTGGAGCTCGCCTCGGTTCCAGTCCGCAAATACGCATCCGTCTGAACAAACCAGAATAAGGCCCCCTGTGACTGCAGCATCTCACTATGAATGTACAGAGGGACTCCTGGGTCCGGAACCCATAAGTCCAGTGATCGCAGAGGACAGCACTAATCGGGAGAGCAGTACTTTGCAATACTAATTGCATCTGTAAGTAGTAAGTGATGGGATGTACCATATAACAGATGGGATGCTTAGTACATCTCACCCTCATTGATATCTATATATTGCTAGATTATATATAATAGTTTTTCTATTACAAAATAAATAAAGTTGAAAGTATCAGTTATTTTTTCCCTCTGTAACCAGGAAGCCCAGTGGGGTAAATGTACTGGGCCTCTAGGTTCAGTGGGGCTCCACATATTGGAATTTATCTTGATACATCTGTTATTCGGAAGTCACCTTTCTCTTTGAGTGTGGCTAGGGTTTTACTTTTGCATGGCAAAGGAGGTCATCTTGTAGAATAACAATGGACATAGCAGAACCTTGAGCTTCCCTGAGGACATTACAAGCAGCTCTCATCACTTCGCCATGACAGCTGGTTGCCTAGTGTTACAGTATTTTGTGACAATGACATGGAAAGAGTTACACCCTGTCTCAGTCAGTGCATTTACGGAGCTCTGTCTGTAATGTGACCTGCTGAATTCCCAGAAAACGAGTCTAGTTCCCATTGATGCATCATGTTAGCTAGTAACTGCGTCACCATGGCTCTTCAAAGCTGGTCAAGCGATTGTCTTTCTCCCCTGCCTGGGGGTAAATGTGAACTTTGCTTATTACTGAACGTCATTTGTCATGGGAGAGAGAGATATGTTAGTAGTGGCAGAGAAAAACAGGGATTATGCAACAGGCCTGGCTCTGTACAACCGCATACACATACAGGACTGGGACAGATGTACAAGTCAAAAGAGTTTTTTTATTTATTTAGCTCTATTTATTTTATTTAGCTTTATATACCTGTACAAACAGTTCTGGCACAATGTAAATTTTGTACACCAAGGGCCTGATTCTAATTGACTACAAAGATTGCAGCTTACCGAGTCCTTGTGATGCTCCCCTGCCGAATACATGCCCCCCCCCACAACCATGCAAGGGGATGTGTTACAAAGACACATCTCCTCGCATCAGCCCGCAGCATGAGAAATCATTCGCCGACCATCGAAAGATTACCCCAGCCATATATATAAGTCAGTGCAGATTGATTTATATTTTTGCGGGCGCCGACAGAGTGGGCGGCTGACGTCATGTGACATCAGCCTCCTCCGGCAGACTTCCCTGAGAACGCCTGGCATTTTCAAGGCGTTCCCTTGGCCCAGCTACGCGTCCACCCCGTCCCTCCCTCCCCGCTGCGAACGGCCTGGCGACATTGTAAATTGTAGAGGCCGGTAGCAGTCGGGGTTTGCATGCATGCAGAAATGCATATGCGCATACCTCGACCATCGGGGCAGGGGCAAATTTCTGTTTACGAACAGTGAACCAGAATCGGCCCCCAAATACTACTTACACAGGCACTCTTATGGGATGAGGTGTGAAACCTTGTAGAGAGATAAAGGGCCTAATTCAGACTGGATTGCAAAGATCTGCCCCACCTGCAGTGCATGTTTTTGCACATTAGAGAAAGAATGTGCTTTGCGATCCAGTCTGAATTAGGCCCAAAGTAACAACTAATCAGATTTGCAGCCAGTAAAATAGCAGTTAGAAGCTGATTTGCTGGTACGGATCACTCTCCACCGTATCGCTCTCTCCTAGATCTGACACCTCTCCCCTGGTTGCTCTGACAACACATTGGAATTATTGCGTAATCTGAGGATTAGGGCACACATTTTAATTACGTGACTCAGGCACGTTTGCACGAGGAGTTCATTTATAATGCACATGTTTATTAAGATAGGAATTTCCTGTTGTCTTAATTAATTATACACTATGGTTGACAGAGCCTGTTCAGATAACTGCAATTATCAGGGCTTCTGTGCGATGGCGCCCGCACAGAAGCCCTGCACATGCGCATATGAGAATATGCACATGCGCAGAGGCTTACCATCTGCCCCCCGGGCGAACACACTGGGGACCAATGGAATTAGAATCAGGCCCATTGGCTGTTCTAACATGTGTCCATCTCTAAACCAGGCTCTTCATTTTGGTTTATATACTTCTTATGTCACTAGATCCATTCAAACTGCAACTGAGGCTTTATTAGAGGTGACCTCACTGACATGTGCTGCCTACTATAACTGGCCTAATGGGCTGTACCTCACAAGTATTGGTTCAGAATAGAAAATGGCTGCCGCCTCCAGCTTAAGCTGATTGGTTACCTCACTGAGATACATGTACCACCTTCTATAACTGTCCTGATGGGATTTACCTCATGTATAATGGCTGTGGTCTCCACTGCATGAAGCTGATTGGTTTATGTTAAGTGGTCTATGTTACACTAAACTCTGCAGTATATTTTGTAGAGCGATTATTTCTGTGTTACTGCGCATGTACATAATACTTACTGTATTAATGCATGTCCGGCTTCTATATTGTTATGTATGTGTACATATCGTATATCAGAATATATCTCTAGGTCTGCTTTCTCCAGTAACTCGTATGCTGTCTATCTTTACATCCCAGTGTTCCATGTCTGCCGCAAGTCTTCTCAGCGCTGGTCCCTGCAAGTGGTGACATTCACAGCTCCAGATGCCCAGGTGGCTCATAGCTGGGTGCAGAGGATTCAGGAGAGAATACAACAGACAGGTGAGAATGACCAATCACAAAGCAGAGTAGGACTTTTACTTTGTTTTCTCAAATAGTCCCTAGAGAGACTTTTTATAGTGCCTCCCTAATGGCTGGTTGCATATAGGCCTCTCCACTATGAAAGCGGTTACTTCTAACAATGCAGGTTCTTTGATAAAGAGGGTAGAGGTGCTAAGCCTTGGAGAGTGATAAAGTGGAGAAAGAAAAACTACCAACCAATCAGATCACTTTGTAAAAGCCAGCCTGTAGCATTTCAGTTTGGAGTGGATCAGATGGAACATTGGAGGTCATTTTGGTTGGCTTGCTAAGAAGCGGTAGTTCGCTGCTTTCTAGCCTTGTAATGCCACCTGCCGGGCGTGCGAATGCCCATCCCCCGCTGCACAGTGTATGGGCGAGATGTACTAAGCCATGAAAAGTGATAAAATGGAGAGTGATAAACCACCAACCAATCAGCTCCTACCTGTCATTTTTCAAACACAGCCTGTGACATGGCAGGTAGGAGCTGATTGGCTGGTGGTTTTTCACTCTCCATTTTATCACTTTTCAACCTGAGCTGATTGGCTGGTGGTTTTTCACTCTCCATTTTATCACTTTTCAAGCTTAGTACATCTGGCCCTATGTCCCCACCGTACTGCTGACCATTGAATGATTTCTGTAGTGCTCGCAAATCTAAGTCAGTCTTTGCTGACTTAGATATGCGGCATCCTGCTATGAGACCTGGGCGTGCAGCTGACGTCCGGTGATGGCAGGTGCCCACCCACGTTCACTTGGAGACACCCAGCGTTTTACTGGGCGCACCTAGCATTTTCCTTGGTGCGCCCAAGAAATGCGAACACCTCCTGCTCGCCTCCTACACACCCTCCTTTGCCAGCGCTTCGGAGACTATGCAAGTCTCTGAAGGCGCCCGCATAGAAGCCCTGCACATGCGTATAAGCGAATATGAACATGTGCAGAGCTTCAATAATGAACTCCCCGTGCGAAACACGGGTGAGTTCGCAAACCAGAATGAGGGCCATTATCTCCACTTTCCAGAGCTTACTACATCTGAGTGCTTTGCATAGTAGCTATTGATGGCATTATATGGATAAGGTGAGATTCTGGCTCGTTACTTTTTATGTGTTTTTCTCTCTCTGGTTTATTTTCTATAAGCAGTGCCCTGTCATCTGTGTTATACAAGGATATGGTCACTCGGTCGACGGGGCATAAGTCGACATGGTTAAGGTTGTCAGGTCGAAACCAGCATTAGGTCAACAATGGGAAGGTCGACAGTGCAAAAGGTCGACATGATTTTTTGCAAGTTTTTCTTGAACGACATGCGTTACTTCATACCACTACAGCGTGGTGGGAGAATATAATAGTGTGCCCGAAGCATGGCGAGTGTAGTGGTACACTATGGCGGTGTTCATGTCGATTATGTTGATATTCTGGACAAAACACATGAAAAACTCATGTAGACCGTTTGACTGTCAACATTCCCATTGTCGACCTAATGCTTGTGTCGACCTTCCAATCCTGTCAACCTTAGCTATGTCGACATATTTCAGGTGTCGACATAAGCCCTGTCGACCTTCAGTGGTTAACCCAATGTATGTGGACCTAAAGTGTCGGCATCCTGAAGAAAGTCGATATTTTGCAGTCAACATAGTAACTGTGGACATTGTGATTGTTGACATGGTTGTTGCATCCCAACTTCATTATTTTTAATGAAATACACTGGTGAGATAATGACAGAAAGCTTTGTCTATACACAAGTGGTGCTGTTCTATTCCTCTATGCCCTGCTCTGTATACTCCGCTCCGTGCTTTACATTGAACCCCTCTTTTTCCAATAGGACACGTGAGGCCAAAGAAGCTCCTGGTGTTTATCAATCCCTATGGAGGCTGTGGGAAAGGATCAGAGATTTACTACACCAAAATAAGCCCCCTCTTCCAGCTGGCGGGAATTGACAGCGATGTCATTGGTATGTTTGTTATGGAAGTGACATTTCACCAATTTGGAATACAAGGTTTGCATGGTATTTATCAGCAGTTATTTATAATGTGCGCACATTGGTCCTCATTCGTGTTGGACCTGCGGTTTCCCAATAATCTGCAAGCTGCCTGTGCGCAGTACCCATGTGATGGGTCCTGCAAATGCCTTATTCCTGATTGACAAGCAGATTGCATCATAGTTTTAGTAATCATACTTGCAGGCAGGGGGTGGTATGCACCTAGTATTGTAATTGGATCGCATATACTAAGCTGCAGTGAGCATCTTAGCATATACCTGAAAATGGGCCATACAGTGGCAAACGCAGGATTTTTAGGGGGGGTTTCTAAATGTAATACAAAATCTCCCACTCTGCAGTGCATTGGGGTAACAACAGGAATCTGGGGGAGTGGAAACAGCCTAAAATTGCCCTTTACTACACTAAATACTGTATGAAATGGAGTATTAATATTTGACAGTACAGATGTAGTATAGGCTGTTTCAAACATTTAAATAATATACAGTAAGTGATCAGGAATAGTTTAAACATATAATCATAAATAAATAAACAAACATAATAGAACCTGTACTTCACTTTCTAAGCTAACAATCTCCCACTTCATGGTAAGGCTCCTGTCTCTTCCTCCTGGCAGCTGCTCTCTGGTCCATTGCAATGTTTGTGGGCTCAGATCCACACATAGGAACTTATTCTGATTGAGTCGGATGACTCCGAATGCGGACGGCCAGCCAATGGTTGGTGTTTGCGCATGTGCGGAGGCATATCTGCGCATGTGCAAACCCCGTGAGTTCCGTGCAGAATATGATCGTATGGAACCATCCGAGCAGGGGGTGGAGAGGGGCGTGAAGGGATGTTTGGGCTCATTAACATATGCGTACGCCCCACATTTCATGGTCGTTCCCATTAAAATGCTGGGCGTACGTATGGTAATGCGGCCGTGACGCACGTGTGGGGGGCGGACAGCTGACATAGCCGGATGTAAGCTGGCCGCCCATATCCCTGCTTTCATTCGTAAAAATGTCCAAGTGGTCTGGAGCACTCGGTGCTGCCTGACCACGGTCCATCATTCGATGGTCGGCGACCATCGGAGGATGGGGGAAGTTCCCAAAGATGGAGGAGGTGTTCACATGAAACTACAATAAGGGCCATACAGTAAATGTGGTAGAAGAAGCTGGTGCATGTGCAGCAGCTCTGCTCTGTCTCTTAAACTGTATGATTTGGTGGCAGCTCTATTGATCATATTATACTAGTGCTATTCTTGTCATAATTTACCGCACTCGCCAAGAGGAGGGGGGTTTCTGGGCAACCAGAACTCCCCCTGCGTTTGCCTATGCCTATGTCATATTATGCAACGTTTGACAGAGATTAGTTAAGAGGGCAATTTTTAAGTTTCTTTACATATCTGTTCCAATGGGCCTTATTCTAGTTCACTCTTTCTGACAATATCCTTCTTAGATGGACAGGTGGGGCAGATGTTACTTGTGCAGAGAAAATTAGATTTGGGTGGGGTTTTACTTCAAAGTGAGATCTATATTTCAGTGTAAAAATAAAGCAGTCAGTATTTACCCTGCACAGAAACAAAATAACTCACCCAAATCTAATTCTCTCTGCACATTTTACATCTCCCCCCCTGCAGTGCACATGATTTTGTCGATCTAAGAAGGATTTTGTCAAAAAGAGTGAACTAGAATAAGGCCTCGTGTCCTTTAGTATTCAGATATGTCAGCAGCAGTTTAGCGTTGAGACTACTCACTGGGCTGCGAGTGTTCGGAACCCAGCGGGAAGGTAGTCCCGCCACCGTGCGCAGACCCCTTCCCCCACCCCACTCCCCTACACTTGTCCTCCATATAAGGATTTAAAAATCTCCAACATTTTCCCAATGTATGCATTCAACTCCAGCGGGACCATTCCACTCTACCTAAGAAAGCTACAGACCACTCGGTCATAGTGATCTCTTTATATGCTCCTGAGCCCATGTAGCTGATGCACTGATTGGCTCTTTGGCACCACTAATCCATTGCTGCTACCCTGTGTGAGCTGTCATTGGACAGAAATAACTGTTGCTTCAGTGGGATCCAAGCTGATGTAATGACACATACAGCACAAAATTGCTTCCAAGCTGTAATTCATAGCCATGGAAAGGTATATAATGTGCATTCTGACTGTTCAGTTCTCACTGGTGGTGAATCAGCTAAATGATTTCCTCACAGCGACAAAGTTTACCTCAGGTTGATAATAAGAAGAAGCATATACTCCCAGACTCAATAAAAACTGTAATAATGACGTCCATTAAGTCAGTTTTACTTTTGTTTGGGGACAAGTATTTATTTTGTTGTTTTTATGTCTTTTAAAATTGGAAAAGTACATTAAAAAGATGTGTCAAAGGTATACATTTTTTTAAAATGGCAGTAAAATCTTTTAAAAGCAAAAAAAGTAGATAAATAATTTTAACTTTTAGTATACGGTAATAAAAAAAAAATCACAAAAACTATAGTGGACGTATCAGCTGTACAAGACAAAAACAAACCACGTTCTTGCATATTTATTTGATTTTAGTTTTCAACTCCTGCCATCGGTGCCAGTAATCCCCATAGCTGAACTCCAGACATCACAGGAAGGCCACAATGTACCAGATCATTCCTTAAAAAAAGGGACAATTATGAATTACACAGGTTCTGTGCTTAATTAAAGCGAAATGAGGATTTGAAGTCAGCCACCTGTGTAATTCTTATGTGTGCCTTAATAAAGGGATGATCTAAAAAAACAACAAAAAAACCTTTATATGTTCCATAATATCGGCTCAACTTCCCCTCACTAACTTTTGCTGTGTTTTTTTTTTTTATAGAAACAACGCGAGCAAATCACGCCAGAGACTACATAATAGCGGAAGATCTACAGCAATACGACGGGTAAAGTATAAGAGCGCTTCATGGACACTGTAGTGCAGTGACAGCTCCAGAGGAGGGGCTGCTGCACAGTTCAAAATTAAAACTGAGGAGCCCCACCGACTGCCAATGAGTCAGTGTGGAATGGCAGTTGGTGGCAGTGGGTGTGGCTCCCCTATGTGAATTTTGAACTGTGCTGTAGCTCCTCCTCTGGAGCTGCCACATCTGTAGTGAATCTCCGTATAGCCGAATCCATATACAGTGTGAACTGGAGAATAAAGGGCCGACCAGCGGAATTTTGTGTCAGGGGCCCATATGTAGAGGTGTGACCAGCCTCTATAGGGGGTGGGGCCAGCTACCGCAGTGGCTTGGCTGTTCATTGGAGCAGGCATTCCCAACCACGGTCCTCAAGGCACACCAACAGTACAGGTTTTAGAGATATCCAGGCTTGAGCACAGGTGACTTAATTAATACCTCCTTAATTAATACCTCCGCCGTCATAAACGCCCCCAAACTGACAAACACAGATAAGCGCAGTGTTCCTACCATATTGATGATCGTTTCCGCCTCTCTTGGTCTACAGGGTGGTCTGTGTTGGCGGTGACGGGATGTTCAGTGAATTACTTCATGGTCTGGTGAAACGTACACAGAGTGACAATGGGGTCTGTGAGGACAAGGAGGATGTGGCTCTCACGCCGTGTAATCTACGCATAGGGATTATTCCTGCTGGTAAGTATGGTGCAAATTACTGTGTAAACACACAGGATCTAATTTCTATAACAGAACTTCAATTTAATTATGAAATATGTTACACCAACTGATATTATCATTCTGTGTTCCTCTCATAGGGGAGATGTGTCAGACCTTGAAAATAGATGAAATAAAGAGAGAATAGGCATCAGCCAATCAGCTTCTAGCTGTCATTTAACATGCTGTGATTGAAAAGTGGCAAAAGCTGTTTTTTTTACTATGGGGTAGATGTATGAAGCAGTGATAGGGAGAAGAAGTGAGCCAGAGGAGAAGTGACCCATGGCAACCAATAATTATAATAATAATACTCTTTATAATTTAATATTATGCAAATTATAAATGTTACTTCAGTGCTGATTGGTTGCCATGGGCCACTTCTCCTCTGGCTCACTTCTCCTCCCGTATGACTGATTCATACATCTACCCAATAGTAAAAGCCAGCTTCTGCCACTTTTCAATCACAGCATGTTAAATGACAGTCACTGCTTCATACATCTAACCCTATATCTCTTTTCACTTACAGATTTGGCTCATTGTCAACCACAGTCCAATGCATCTATTGCATGACAGAAATAGGGGCCCATTTATCAATGATGGCATTTACAATCTGGGTGAAATATTACTGGCCAGGATTGTAAAATGTGATCCTAACGGCCGGATGTATCATCCCCTGCTCGCAGAGACAGGGCTCCAAAAGAGGCCTGTCCCTGCGATGTGCTGAGCTGGGGATTAGCGTTGACCCACCGCCTACCCCGCTGACCGCCCCTGCGGCAGTGCAGTGTGTAGCCCATAGTCTACCATCTCAGAATGTCGGTAGCCGAGGGATGCTATGCGCTGCTGCCCAATGTTGATACATCGGGCAGCTTCACATCCCCCATAGAAGCTATGGCGGAGGCGGCGCAGGAGGGATCCCTGCTGCGGTCCCTGGAGATACATTCATGGGATACTTAATATGTGCGGTTAGCCCACGAAAAGTGGTGTTTCTGGGATTTAGACGCAAATATGGAATGATAAATGGACCCCATCCATAGTCACCTAACATCTGCCTACATTTTGTGAAATTATCCCAAGTATATTTGTGATTCATATCTGCATGTATATTAAAGCAGACGTTAATATTTTATTTAGGCATCTGCATAACCATTATATTGCTTAGAACAACAGATTACACACAGATGACTTTGTATTGTATATTCTCCTGGGGGGGGGGAGTTGTCTTTCTGTCACTGATGGGAATGTTCACACTTCTGATCTGAGGTGCATGTGCGAAACATTCTAATGTCCTGTCGCTGTGTTTCCAGGCTCTACAGATTGTGTGTGCTTCGCCACAATGGGAATCAATGACCCCGTGACGTCAGCCCTGCATATTATTATAGGTAATTAAGGAGCGGCCACATTTGTACATGGTATTTTCTTTATGTTGGGTATTATTTTTGTATTATTATTATGTATTAACAGTTTCTTATATAGCGCACACATATTCTGCAGCGTGTTACAGAGAATATTTGAACATTCACATCAGTCCCTGCCCCAGTGGAGTTTACAATCTATACAATCTATATTCCCTTCCACATGTACACGCACACACAGACATTCTAGGGTTAATATTTTTGGGGAACCAATTCACCTACCGGTATATTTTGGAATTAAGGGGGGAAACCGGAGTACCCAGAGGAAAACCACGCAAGCACGGGGAGAATATACAAAATTCCTCACAGTAAGGGAGACGGTGGGAATGGAACCCATGACCTCAGTGCTGTGAGGCAGTAATGCTAACCATTACACCATCTTGGCTTAAGAATGTGAAATCTAACAAGATACACTTTGTAAAATGGCATTCTCTCAGCTGGCCCGAAGAGTGCTACCATCTCTGCTCTGATAAAGCTTTCAAAGTAAAAATACATGGCGTGCTTCATCAAAACCAATGGCGCTCGGTAAACTTCGTGGTCTTGTGTATATACATTGTGTGGCTGCATTAATTTACCTGACTTTGTGTTTTGCGCAGGAGACACGCAACCCATGGATGTTTGTGCTTCGTACCACAATGGAGAGCTCATGAAATATTCTGTATCTCTGATTGGCTACGGCTTCTTTGGGGATGTTCTAAGGGAAAGTGAAAACATGCGTTGGGTGGGACCTATACGATATGATTTAGCAGGTGAGACATTAGGCTTGGACCTTATTATAAAAGGGCTGTCACAGTAACCCATTCCAGTGCTTTATCCTACTGTCTGTGTGCTGATGGGTAGTATGGATTCTCTAAGGCAGGGATGGGGAACCTTATGCCCTCCAGCTGTTGTTGAACGACGCATCCCAGCATCAGTTTTATTATGGCCAAATAGCAAAGCTGTAGCAGGGCATGCTGGGATGTGTAGTTCAACAACAGCTGGAGGAGCGAAGATTCCCCATCCCTGCTCTAAGGTCTGAAAGTACAACTTGTGCACCAATATAACCAGCTCCTTAACATGTGTAATCCAGTTTGTGCTGACCACTAAATTTATCAGGGGATTTATCTAAGGGGGTAGGAGGGTCTGACAACTATGGAGTGGTCTTCCTGAGTTGTCAATGACTAAACATAGAAGAGTGGCCCATGTAAACTAATGGCCTGATTCAGACCTGTTCGCTAGGCTGCGTATACCCTTAATCGGTCTGAATCGGCCCTTAAAGGTTTTCACAACCATTTGCAGATTGGGATTTTCTAGGAAATAGATCTATTGGTGTTGCAACTAAATTACAAGAATATTCCTGAAGCACAGATGGATTTGATTGATGGGTATCCAAAAGTGTCTTGCGCTTTTTGTAATCTTTGATAAAGTTTTAACATTCAAAATGATGGGAATTCTGCTGCCTGGATCCTGATTTGCAGTAGTTCAATCACACGGACCAAAAAAAGTTCGGCTGGCCAAACCGGGTTTTCAAGTTCTACCAACAGGTCACTCTTTCCAGACCACCTAGCTGGTGCACAGGTGCAGTCATTACTCACTTTCACATTTCAAACATGTGCTGCACTCATTCCGAACTGACACTGAATCTGCTGATCAACAGGTGGCATGGAAAACATGGACTGTTGGTAGATCTCGAGGACCGGTTTGGCCACATCTGATTGAGAGTCATAAATGAATGTGCCAAACCTGTTTTGCATGCATTTGTGATGCCCATGTAGTAGTTTCCTAAACTTCTACATACCTAGGGGGAGATATATCAAAGCTTGGAGTGAGATCAATTGGAGAAATTGCAGAAAGCAACCAATCCGCTTCTAAGGGGGAAAGTTACTAAAATGGGAGTTCTATTTCACATGGAATTTTGGTAACCAATCAGATACTATCTATTAGTATTAGTATTCTGATTGGTTGCCCGTAGCAACATTCTATGTAAGACTGAACTCCCATCTTAGTAAATGTTCCCCTTGTCTTTGAAATGAAAGAATCAAATTGGTTGCTTTGGGCAACTACTCCACTTTGTCTCTGCGCAAGGCTTGATACATCTCCCCCAAAGTGTCTTCATTCAGCTGTACTCCATATGTACTAACCTCTACCTTTTCCCTTCTTAGGGTTCAAGACTGTGCTTAGCAATCGGTCATATAGAGGCAGAGTAGAATTCCTGGAGGCTGCTGACCAAGACTCTAATCCAAGAGACAACACTCGCTGCAGGACGGGGTAACTCTCCTTATTCTCATCTCTGTGGTGTTATATGTATGTGTGTATAGGGTAATCGATATGGGGCACTGACGGAGAAATGCGCAAATCACTATTCGGCATCCAGGAGCGCACATGCGCCAGACCTGAAACTGCAATCACAGACGATGAGATGAGATATAAGATGCTCTAGCACAGTGGTGTCAAAGTCATGGCCCTCCAGCTGTTGTGGAACTACACATCCCAGCATGCCCTGCCACAGATTTTATATAATGGATTGCTAAAACGGTGGCAGGGCCTGCTGGGAAGTATAGTTCCACAACAGCTGGAGGGCCATGAGTTTGACACCACTGTTAGTAGAATATGATGGGCCAGATTCAGGGCAGGATGTACTTACAATTACCGCCACGTTGAATGCGCCTTTCCGCTGCGCTTCTGTCTTCTGTAATGTATCATTGTAGTTTATTTGTTAAAAAAGCTGCTGCTCCCTGCACGCGGGAAATTCTGCGATACCTACGTCACACTTTTCTCTCATAGCTGAGACAGGAAACATCACGGCTTGTTATGCTCTAAGACAGGGATGGGGAAGCTTTCGCCCTCTAGCTGTTGTTGAACTACACATCCCAGCATGCATCTTGTGTAAATAGAATCTTCCGGCCGACTCATCTGATCCGCTGTTACTTCTGAAGATGCAACATCAGATCAACCGCGTACCTGCCAACATCATAACTATGGAGATCGGGACGCTTGCGAGTGTGCCTGAAAAGGAGGTGTGTTTGCGGTCAGTGGGGGCGTGGCTTGCCTGTGCAACATCACCGTGAGGCCATGCACTCTTTGACTGCAACCACGCCCCCATTTTTGTCACTATGGGGGCATAGCCAGCACTGTGTGAGCTCCTGGCCATGCCCCCAGCCCCTCTGTCTCTCTGAATAGACGCTGTGTGCATTCTCACAGCATCTATTCTCCGCGGCTCTTTTGAGTAGAGCAGTGGCAGACAGGGGGGAATCCCAACTCCCCTACCCCGGGTGGGCCGCTGAACTGTCTAAAGAAACCAGGACAGTTGGGAGGTATGCAACTGTGTGAGTATCTGCTATCTGAGTAACCCTCGGGTTACTCAGGATCACCGGGAAATTCACGCTGGGATACTTCCTGTCCCAGCTCCACCCACAAATCACCACAACCTGTCAATCCGGCTGCAGAGTCCTGGTCATTTGCACAATGGTTGGCACATGGTTGGCATTTGCCCATGTACACATCTCACGCCATCAGATTTACGTACAGCTTCAATCTGTTGATCAAATGCCACAAGCAAAGGCCTTACTGAGTTCTATTTCCATTAGTCAGCCTCTTCATGCTCCGCTGGGCTCCTTTTCCAGCCATGGCCTCCAATAGACTTGTATTTCCTTGATAAAGCAGCTAGAATTAAAACAACAATTTGTTTCAGGCACAAAAAAAACAACAACCTGGTTTTGCATGAAATAAATGGCTGCTTTAATTCTCCCGGTTGTATCTCTGGAATCGTGTTGGGACCTGGGAATCTCAGCCTGTTATATGTCAGCCAGTGTCTCCTTTTATCCTCCTCCTATCGGAACATCGCTGAATGTATCTCTTGTTGTTTCAGGTGTCTTGTCTGTTCCGAATCATCGGGAAGATTAAATGAGAAGGCAGCGGAATCTGAAGGTGAGTCCTCACTGATAAATGTGCCCTACATTTATTATATTGTAGTGAGTGCGCAAGATATAGGTGGTGAGGCAGAAGATGAGAGCTGGCCGGTGGTAACATCTTTATGAAGGGGCATCTTAAGAGAGGAGGATGCCCATGTGCAGCCTCCTC
This sequence comes from Crinia signifera, assembly GCF_055691185.1. Classification (NCBI taxonomy): domain Eukaryota; kingdom Metazoa; phylum Chordata; class Amphibia; order Anura; family Myobatrachidae; genus Crinia; species Crinia signifera. The sequence goes on along the minus strand of NC_139225.1, from coordinate 37,948,816 downwards.
GGCCGGGACCCCTCCTCTGTGCTGGGAGCAGTAGAGTGCTCAGACCCTACGCTGCACTACACTACACATGCGCAGGTTGCCGGAAAAATGGCCGCCACGCCATTTTTCCGTTGAATTCTGCAGCACTCCTGCAACTGCCATGGGGCTCCAGAGGGTAAGTATTCACTAAAATGGGTGCAGTGTGCGCAGTGTGGGGCCTCCTGCACCCATTATAGATACGCCACTGTCTTCTTTGGCTGGACGGATCAGCTGTCCGGCCAATATTGTCATCGATCTAAGATTAATGCCCAAATGCACTGGTGCACGCACATTTACCAATCCCCCGCCCAATATTTTTAAATTTACCCATCCACTTGACATCATATCCAATGTATTGGTATTGCTGCTGCTCACATGGAAGCAGCAGTGATAGTGCTAATATGGTAATGCAGTCGGAGGCGTCACCTGCTGCATTAGTGATCCTGCTGCAACCTGGGATGCAACATCGGATCATCTGCTCAGCGTGGATACATTAAAGGGTCCTTGTCACTCCACGACAATGGCGGCATCACCACTCCATTTTGCCTCCCCCTCTAGGCACACAAACCGCAATCACTGACAGTCTGCTACTGATCTGTGTCCCGCTACGCAGACCCCTGCTGCACATGCCCAGTACAGTTCCAGCACACGTGCCAATCAACAACATCTGAATTAGACCCAGTGTGTACCCCAGCCTTAGTCATAATGTTTAGGTTTTTTAGTTAAAGATCTTAAATGCTGTCAAATAAAATACATTTGGAACATGCGTGTAGGGTTGTTATACTCAATGTCCCTGATTCAGGACTGCTGGCTAAGCAGCGAGCAGCTTAACTTAATGTCACCGGACAAATGCTGACACCCCCCCTCGGTAACATGCAAAGGATGTACATGAACACATCCCCTCGCATGCAGCCGTAAGGGAGATGATGTCGCCGACCATCGAATCATTTCTCTCCCCTTCAGAAATAAAAGTCTACACTGACTTTTATTTCCTTCGGTGTCCACCGTGGAGGGGGGGTGTGCTGACATCCTCTGATGTCCTGTGATGTCAGCCGCCTGCTCGTGCAGGCATCGGCCCGCACGCACACGCCCCTTCCGAATGATGTAGAATCAGGCACAGTATAAGGTAAACAATGAACCCAGTGGCGATCTATAATAATAATAACAAAATAAAACATGATAATAATAATAGTAATCGTAGTTCCGCTGCTAGACTCAGGTTAACTCCTGTGTAGCTAACAATAAAAAACGATCTACACGGACGGTGTAATGGTTAGCATTACTGCTTCACAGCACTGAGGTCATGGGTTCTATCCCCACCATGACTCTAACTGTGCAGAGTTTGTATATTCTCCCCGTACGTGCGTGGGTTTCCTCTGGGTACTCCGGTTTCCTCCCACAATCCCAAAATATACTGGTAGGCTAATTGGCGTCCAACAAAATTAACCCTAGAATGTCTGTGTGTGTGTGTGTGTGTATGTGTGGTAGGGAATATAGATTGTAAGCTCCACTGGGGCAGGGACTGATGTGAATGTTCAACTATACTCTGTATAGCGCTGTGGAATATGTATACGCTATATAAGAAACTGTTAATAAATAAATCTATATCTTCTATTATTAATATATATCAGCACTGCCTCTCACTAGCTTTGCCACATTAGGGATGAGGCTGTAAATGCTGTACTGCTTTAGTCCTATTATTTACATTTATTTTTGGCACTGACTAACGCGTTTCATAGGGACCTACTGTGTAAACACGCGCTATTCAGTCATGTGATTACTTCATGTGTTCCATGTAAGGGAAACACACCTAGATCTAAGGATTCCTCCAAACATTGCAATTTAATGCTACACAAGTGGATGTGGATTATGATTCAGATCCAGACATGGTCTGGATCAGGCCCTTTGTTAGCGTCATTTACTGTCTGATTTTGCAGACGTGTAATTCAGCTACAACCCTGTTCTGTCTCCAGCAGATTGTGCGTCAGACTCCTGGAGAACAATCACTGGTTCCTTCGCAGCACTTAACATTACCGGCATTTCTAGCGCCTGCCCCAAGAGCCAAGACGGGCTGTCGCCGAGCGCACACTTAGCAGATGGCACCGCTGACCTGATCATTGTACGAGAGTGCAGCATGTTCCAGTTCCTGAGATATCTCAGCAGGCACACCAACCGCAAAGACCAGGTAAGAAATACCGGAGGATGTGGCTGAGATAATTCCCTAAATATTATTAGACAGGCAATTTTCTTTTTTGCTACAGTACCTGTGACTGTGAATATAGGTTTTTTTTGGTGCAGGACCACGTGGTTCGTACTTTACTATCCAAGTGGATATAGAGTTAGATTATAATAGTGTGTTGAGCGTAGCGAGCCGTGGGAGGGGACACTGTGCACAGATACAGTGTCCACAGGGACCCCTCTGACATTCAGCACCATTCTCGCATGTGCAGGCCCCCACCTTCGGAAACAGGGCCGATCGGGTTTGAATTAGGCCCCTGGTGCAGATTGTGAACCGAAGATGATTATCAGCAGTCACATCTGATTGGCTGATTCCCACTATCATATGCCTGCTGCAATCTATTGGCATTGTTACAGTACAGTACATGGGTATTTGCAGATTGAGAATAAAGGGGAAGGTGACCAATGTTAAATTAAAAAGCGCAGACACTCGTGTCTTTAAAACGTGTTCTAATTTCCTTTAACTTGGCGACATTATTGGTTATTAATACCATTGTCCAGATATGTGCTATATTGCATACTGTCTTTACCACTGTCGCCACGTCTCCTGGTGTAATCCAGCTGTTGGTTTGTGTAAGACAATTTGTCAGTATTACAGAATCCTGCATAACATGCTTGGCACTAATGGATTTTCTGCTCCGCCAGTTTGCTCTGCCTAATGTGGAAGTCCATCGGGTCCACGCCGCGCGCTTCATCCCCGAGCAGCTGGATGAGGAGAAAGAAAACCAGCATGAGAAACGACTGTTCACCTGCCCCTGTACGGAAGTACTGGCCACCAGCACTTGGAACTGCGACGGAGAGATCTTGAACTGTGCAAAACTCAGTGTCAGGTGAGGGAGGAGGGACTGGCAAGATACAGTTTCCACACAGTATTCATGAGAATGCAACCAATCAGATCACAGGGAACTAGTGACATCACGAAGGCACAAAATGGTGCCACCGTCTCTCAGTTCATGGGTAGCATTCTTATTAAGTGACTCAGTGATGTTATAGGTTTCTAGTAAATAGACACACAACATAGGCATATTTATGATGGGTGAAAGCTCTGGTTTTAATGGGACTCCACAACGCACATCATGCACATTATGTATGCTTATCTTATGCCAGCAAGCGGCCCTCCTCCTCCACACCACCATCTTCTCAGTGACATCTTCATGAATATGGCACTGCGCAGTGAAAGCAAAAACTGTATCACTGTGGCAGAGCCTTTGCCCTTCCCGAATATCACTGGGAAAATGGTGCGGCAGAGGAGGAGGGACCAGCTTGCTGACACAAGGTACAATGCGGGGCTGGGATAGGGCTCGCTGTGCATAATGTGGGGCCAGTTCTACATGGGCACCCTAAACAATTAATATTTTCCACATCATATTTAGAAATTTTGTTGAGGAATACAAAATGGCTCCAGTACAGGTACTGGACGTAAACCTCTCAATATATTTCTGTATTTTGCCTCTTGCGCTCATTATAACAATAAAACCTTATGTGCCGTCAGATGAGGTAAAGGTCTGAGGTACAGTAAGCAACTGTTCTAGAACTACAAATCCACACCAGCTGAGACGTCACCAATAACGCTAAAGGATGTCAGGGTCGTTTCACCAGTCCCCTGATCTTGCCATCCATGATCTGGATGGTCAAACAGGCTGGTGCCTCTAACAGAACAGGTTTCCCTGAGACTCATCTCAGATATCTTCCAGTCTGATATATTGTAATAAACATGGCTGTGAATTTGCATTGCAGCCGATTATCGATAGACAGCGCATGCGCGTGGTTCGTAGTACGCATGCGAAAGACCGTGCTGCAATGAAATCCTACAAGCCTATCGTCTGCTGTGTGAATTTGCAGCCATGTGATCAGGTCTGAATTACCCCAATTACCTACTTCTAATCAAGATCTAGTAAAATCGCCAGTGTTCTCAACAGGTTAGCACAGAGCGCACATACGCGCATCACTACGTGTGTATGGGCGATCTAGCCATTGGGGCGTTCAAGGGAATTCGTCCTTCCCTAGAACGTCTGTGTATGCCCCTCACAGATAGATATGAAGATTGCAATTTAGCAGCCTGAAAGATATCTGAGATGAGTCTCAGGGATGCCTGTTCTATTTTTGTTATTTGCAAGCTGATTGCATGATGATTTGATGATTGACAGGAAGTAGGCAACTGGGGGGGGGGGGGGGGGGGTAGAAACCGTCCTAGGTCCTAATGCCAATAAAAATACTGGCAGTGTCCGTAAAATGCTAGACATGTCTGAGCAGGAAGGGTGCAGGGGCGGATTGGGCCGTTGGGAAACCGGGCCTTTTCCCGGTGGGCCGGCCCAAAACTCATTAAAAATGGGCCGGTCGCGCCCCCCCTGGGCTGGCTGGGCCGTGGGCAGTGGCCGCAGCAGTTTGCCTGAATGGCTGGGAATAGGTTTGCAGCCATATACATCCATTCGCACAGCGTGGATATTGGTTCGCAAGGCAGGATCTCACTCCAGCGGGGCAGAACGCTGGGCGTTGCAAATTTGTGGTCGTGCGATCAGGTCTGAATACTCCCTATATACAGACAGCAGAGGGCGCTAGGTAGATAGGTGAATGTGAGTTACCTTTGTATGGTTGTCTCTAGGATGCGCCTCACTGTGTCTCTTCTCTCTATGATTGCAGAGTACATCACCAGCTCATCCAACTCTTTGCTCGGGGAATAGAAGACAGCTGAAGATCATTCCCTATCCCACCCATAATGGGTTAAACACCCTACTGACTACATGCCTGGACCTGTACATATGAGCAGAATGAAACATATGTTATACCGCTGCTGGATCGGATATGGTGACCTCCTGGATTGATATGGGGACCTGCTGGGTGGTACAAGCAGGCGTCAGGAAACTTACACTGCCATGCACTTTGTCTGTCAGAATGTAAAGCAGATTTCTGGCAGCTAATGGGTTACAGCCTATGTACATTGTAATCGCTCGAATCTAATATATTTATCTATTTTGTCCCATACTGGGGTTTAATTAAAATTGAATGTTAATTTATTTCCACTTAAAATCAATGACGAGCCTGGAGCTTGTATGATATATTTATGTTTGCGAATAAACAACACTGGTTTATGCAAAGATTCCATTTTACTTCTGGAGTTTTAATTCTTAGTGTAATGATTGGCACCTGCCAGCAGTGTGGTCCCGACATTTGTACAACGAGAGGCACCTGCCGGCGGCATGATCCCTGCATTTGCACAATGAGAGCCATTTGCCGGCAGCGTGATCCCTGCATTTGTACAATGAGACATACCTGCCGGTGGATTGATCCCTGCATTTGTACTCACCTTTCCAATCCATTCTTAACGCTGCTGCTAGGCTCATCTTCCTCTCCCGCCACTCTACCTCCGCCTCCCCCCTCTGTCTATAGGTGGGTATACATGGATAGATGTGTCCAACGATTCGATCTCGCTAACGATTCGGTCTGAACTCCTGAACCAACGATTTCATGACAAAGTGAAACGATTCACCTAATGATTTGGGACAAACGACCGATCGTTAGCGAGTTGATATCGTTGGTCGTTTCTCTTAAAACACAGACGATTGATCTAGTGTCCTTTGAATTATAAATAATGGGCGGAATAATGGGTGTGACTTAACAGGGTAGACAAGCATCCTCCATTCTACCTCACAGCAGTATTGTTGTTGGAGAGACTGGATTTATCCAGCTACTGCAGTGCTTTTGCTTTTGTTAGCAAAGTGTGATTTTGGCCTGTTTTGCTCACATTATGGATTCCTATCAATACCAGCTTGCGTTGTGCTACGCATATCTCATGCTGAAACGTAGGGATCCAGCCCGAAGGAGGAGGCAGGCGAGATCCTGTTGGACCAAGGAATGGCTACTGAGGAGGGACACTCAGTCCCACATGTCTCTCCTGGTGGAGATCCGAGGTACCCACCCCTGTGACTACCGGAATTTTCTGCGAATGGATGAGGACACGTTTCAGGAATTGCTACGTCTGGTCACTCCGATCATCCAGAAAGAGAGCACTAATATGAGGGCGGCAATTTCTGCGGAGGAGAGACTGGTCGTCACCCTGAGGTACCTTGCCACAGGAAGATCCCTGGCTGATCTGAAGTTTGGCTCCCTGATCTCACCTCAGGCATTGGGGAGGATTATCCCTGAAACTTGCCAGGCTATTGTGGAAGTCCTAAAGTCTCAGTACTTTAAGGTAAGCGTAAATAACACATACAATATACTCAGGTGCCAAACTTTTTTTTTATTTTAATTTGTACACCGGTGCACATTACGCAAAACATATTGCTGCTTTTGGATTATCAAGAATAAAATAAAACATGTCACATGATTTTTAAGTGGCAAAATAAATTAAAAGAGAGCCATGTATGTGAAAAATGTTAAGGACCTCCATTTTCATTCACACACTATCGAAGAAGGTATGGAGTTGATGTTAAATAGTGTGGTGCGTAGCAAGCAACCGAGACAAATGTGTCCCAAACACGAGAGACAAAACAATAGACCACCAGTGCAACAAGCACTGCATCACACATCATTAACTATGAAAGGGAAGCTGAATGTTTAATCAAAGATGGATGGTGGTATTCAAGTATCACATGGGTCATCAAACTGCAGCCCTTCAGATGTTGTGAAACTACAAATCCCAGCATGCCTTGCCACAGTTTTGCTTTAAGGGAGTGTTAAAACTGTGACAAGGCATGCTGGGATTTGAAGTTTCCCAACATCAGGAGGGCCGCAGTTTGAGGACCCATGAAGTATCATATTGAAGCCATTAGTGGAAACCACAAAAATGTTACAGTTGAACCACATTTTTGCCGTCATCATTGCAGTCCTGCAATGCACTATAGATGACGTCAAATGAGGTCGAGGGAAATGAGTTTGCAGGTTGATTCTGCTCTGGCCTTGCCATCACTGTGCGGGGATAGGTGGGGGGTGGGCTAGTCATGTGGAATGGAGCAGTGACCATTCCTGCATTGGACTGGTATGTTTTACCTGGGTCATGCAGGTCTGGGCCGGTGGGCGTCACTGTACGGGCATAGGTGGGGGGTGGGCTAGTCATGTGGAATGGGGCATTGACCATTCCTGCATTGGACTGGTATGTTCTACCTGGTTCATGCAGGTCTGGGCCGGTGGGCGTCACTGTACGGGGATAGGTGGGGGGTGGGCTACTTATGTGTAATCTGGAGGCGACCATTCCAGCACTGGCTTGGTATGTTATACTGGGGTCATGGTGAACAGGCGTGGCGTTCAGCACTGCACATGGAGGTTCACCAATGTTTGGAGGGGTTAGGTATGACCTTGGGTGGCCTACACTAGGGGGAGGCATAGTGTAATCGCAAACACCTGTTTCTGGTTTGAGGCGTTTGTTCCTGCCACGGTACAGCAAATCATATACAATTCGTTCGAATTCAACCTGTTGGTCAGGATCCATCTTGCGTAATGCACCACCAACATAAGTTGCAAAATTCGCAAAATAATCGGGTTCCTTGTTTAAAACTTGCTCGACTTTCTGTAGTAGAACTGCATTTTGATCAGTAGTCGATTTGGCCGTTGCATCCTGACGTCTGTACCTTCTTCTGGTAGTTGAGCTATCACTTCCAGCATTGGAGGCGACGCCTGTGGATGTTTCGGTAGGGCTGGAGAGAACAGGGGATGCGAGTTGTTCCAGATCCGGTGTGGAAGCCTGTTGAAAGTACAAAAATTATATTAATCTCTTTTTCATTTTTTGATGTGTTCACAGTTTCCATCCAGCACAGAGGACTGGACTTTAATTGCCAACGAGTTTGATCGGCGTTGGAACTTTCCAAACTGCGGGGGAGCAATAGATGGGAAGCACATTCGCATCACACCGCCTGCACACTCAGGATCTTATTATTTCAATTATAAAGGATACTTCAGTATTGTACTGATGGCGGTGGTAAATGCAAACTATGAATTTATTTTTGTGGATGTTGGGAAAAATGGACGCGCTTCGGATGGGGGATCCTTTAAAAGAACTGAGTTTTATGAGCGCATGATGTCTAATAGGCTAAGGTTGCCAACTGTGCCTGATACCAAACATGGCTTAAATTATGTTTTTGTGGCTGATGAAGCATTTGCTCTACACGAACATCTGTTGAAGCCATATGCTCAAAGGGGGCTGACACCTCAACAGCGAATCTTTAATTATAGACTGTCGAGGGCTAGGCGTGTTGTTGAGAACACTTTTGGGATTCTGAGCAACCGCTTCCGTGTGCTACACACGGCAATTAACTTGCGGATTGATAAAATCGACTGGGTTGTGCTGGCATGTTGTGTGTTGCACAACTACTTGCGACGCAAAGCAATGCAACAACAAACTGCCATCAACATGGTCGATGATCCCAATCAACCAGAGGAAGTGTCGAATATTGCCTCTGTTGGAGCACCTGCCCTCCATGAGACAGGGAGTGCACGGGCTAAAGCTGTCCGCGAGCAGTACTTGGCATATTTTAATGGTGTTGGTGCAGTGCCATGGCAGGAGGAGTGCCTACACTAATAGAGTTGTGAATTGTGGGCTTTTGTTGCAGTCAACTTACCAAATCACTGGCTGAATTATCCCCATTATCTTCTGTATCATCTGTTGGCACCTCCTCGACCAAAAGCATTCTTGATGGGCGCTCTGGATCCTGTTCTAGGACGAATTTTAATTGGTCGTAGTACCACAGATTGGTTAGGTACACGTCCTGGGCACCAGCACCTGAAGACCGCGATGCAGCAATTTTCTTGTGCTCCTTTAGAAAGACTGTGCGCACATTCTGGATTTTACGGCGCACCCATTTTGGGCAGGCTTCCTCGTGGAATTGGAGGCTGTAGGTCACGAGGTGCTTTATAGCGAGGTCTTTCTTATTTTTGTTTGCATAGTCGCGGGATTTGACCTTCCATAGGCATTCGTGTTCCTGATAGATCGCAAAAAAGCCTGTAAGGAACTCCCGCTCCCGTTCACTGGTCATGTCTCTGTAATTAAAAAGTTATGTTTTCTGGTTAGTTTTCACAAAAATATGTAGTTGTACACCATATCATGCTTTTGCTTACTAAATAAATGTTATTTTGCTGTTACTTCAGTTCAGTTTTAGTATTTTGGATTGTTCGCAATAAATGAGGTGTTTGGTGGGCAGCAGCTACATACACAAGGGGTGCAGTGTGTACAACATTGGTGGGCAGCAGCAGCTACATACACAAGGGGTGCAGTGTGTACAACATTGGTGGGCAGCAGCAGCTACATACACAAGGGGTGCAGTGTGTACAACATTGGTGGGCAGCAGCAGCTACATACACAAGGGGTGCAGTGTGTACAACATTGGTGGGCAGCAGCAGCTACATACACAAGGGGTGCAGTGTGTACAACATTGGTGGGCAGCAGCAGCTACATACACAAGGGGTGCAGTGTGTACAACATTGGTGGGCAGCAGCAGCTACATACACAAGGGGTGCAGTGTGTACAACATTGGTGGGCAGCAGCAGCTACATACACAAGGGGTGCAGTGTGTACAACATTGGTGGGCAGCGGCAGCTACATACACAAGGGGTGCAGTGTGTACAACATTGGTGGGCAGCGGCAGCTACATACACAAGGGGTGCAGTGTGTACAACATTGGTGGGCAGCGGCAGCTACATACACAAGGGGTGCATTGTGTGTACAACATTGGTGGGCAGCGGCAGCTACATACACAAGGGGTGCATTGTGTGTACAACATTGGTGGGCAGAAAGCTACTTACATCGCGGTGGCAAACAGTTTTTTACGCGCTGCTCCCTCCTTCACCATGCGGTGCTCCTCTCCACGCAGCCAGGGTGGGACAGGTTGACGTAATGGAGGAGGGGAGTGGTTTCCTAGTCGTCAGCCAAACCCAAATTGGACAGTGAAGAAACGATTACCAAAACGATTGTGCACATCGTTAGCGATTGGTCGCTGATCTTTCTGCATGCAGGGAAGATCAGCGACCTCTACTAACGACTGGCGGGTGCGCGCATCGCTGGCAATATCGTTCCAAAACACGGAACGATTTGAACGATTGGTCTTTACGATCGATCGGGAACGCCCACATCTTTTGCAAAATCTATCCGTGTATACCCACCTTATCTCTTCACTGGCTCCCCATTCCTTTCCGTGTTCTCTTTAAACTCCTCACCACCACCTACAAGGCTCTCCCCTCCTCCTCCACCGCTCCTTACCTCTCTTCACTGATCTCTATCCACACTCCCTCCCGTCCTCTTCGCTCCGTCACTGACCTATCACCTAATCACCTCCTCCCACTCCCGTGTCCAAGACTTCTCTCGCGCTGCCCCCCTGCACTGGAACAACCTCCCGCCACCCATCAGGCTTTCTGATTCCCTTACCTCCTTTAAGCTCTTCCTCAAAACCCACTTTTTTCGACTAGCCTATCCCTCCTCCTAACCTCTTTTGCTCCTCCTATCCTGCCTCCGTTCCCATCCGTTCCTACTTATCCTATTGTTTTTCGTTTGTCCACCCACCTCCTTTTAGTATGTTAACCCTTATGAGTAGGGCCCGCCTTCCTCACGTACTCACCCTACCTCTTTACCTCACCTGTGCTCCTGTCCTGTTCTTCCTACTTCTGAACTGATGCTGATTTTAGTTCTACCAGCGGATTCAGTATTGAATCCCGGCGGTCGGGATCCCGGCGTTCAGAATCCCGACAGCCGAAATGCCGACAAGGGGGGGACGTGGATCGCCCCCCCTTGCGGGCTCGCTGCGCTCGCCACGCAGCGGGCCCGGTGCCTCGCTACGCTCGGCACACTAATTTATTCTCCCTCCAGGGGTGTCGTGGACACCCACGGAGGGAGAATGTGTCGGCATTTCGGTGGTCGGGATTCTGGCGTCGGGATCCCGACCGCCGGGATTGTAACTGCATCCCCTACCAGCTATACCCTATTTATGCTGTATTTTATCATCACACCCTGTATGTTACCTTGTAATTTGTTTTTGTTTGCTATGTACGGTGCTGCGGACACTTTGTGGCGCCTTATAAATAAACGTACTACTACTTTGTACGAGTGGCACCTGCCGGCGGTGTGATCCCTGCATTTGTACAGTGAGAGGCACCTGCCGGCAGCATGGTCTCTGCATTTGTACAGTGAGAGGCACCTGCCGGCAGCATGGTCTCTGCATTTGTACAGTGAGAGGCACTTGCTGGCGGTGTGATCCCTGCATTTGTACAGTGAGAGGCACCTGCCGGCAGCATGGTCTCTGCATTTGTACAGTGAGAGGCACCTGCTGGCGGTGTGATCCCTGCATTTGTACAGTGAAAGGCACCTGCTGGCGGCGTGGTCCCTGCATTTGTACAGTGAGAGGCACCTGCCGGCGGCGTGGTCCCTGCATTTGTACAGTGAAAGGCAACTGCCGACAGCATGGTCTCTGCATTTGTACAGTGAGAGGCACCTGCCGGCGGCGTGGTCCCTGCATTTGTACAGTGAAAGGCAACTGCCGGCAGCATGGTCTCTGCATTTGTACAGTGAGGCACCTGCCGGCGGCGTGGTCCCTGCATGTGTACAGTGAGAGGCACCTGCTGGCGGCGTGGTCCCTGCATTTGTACAATGAGAGGCACCTGCCAGCGGTGTGATCCCTGCATTTGTGCAATGAGAGGCACCTGCCAGCGGTGTGATCCCTGCATTTGTACAATGAAAGGCACCTGCCGGCGGCTTGGTCCCTGCATTTGTACGATGAGAGGCACCTGCTGGCGGCGAGATCCCTGCATTTGTACGAGAGGCACCTGCCAATTCTGAACTGATTGCTCAGGTCTGAATTCGGCCCTGTTCCAGATGGTAGGGATTTTCGCATGTGCGAACCCCCAGAGTGAGCGGCTTTCACAGTCTCTGGGGCATTCTCTCACTGGAGGAGGGGGCAGATGAAGGAGACCACCCAGTGTTTTATGGGCGTGCCCATGAAAACACTGGGCAGACACCTGCAAACAGACGTGTCTATGACTACTTGAGGTGTGCATCTCACGTCACATGATGTCAGTGCCCGCCCTGAATTTGAATCTGTAATCAGGCCCCTTGACACTCTTCACCAGATTTATTAGGAGTTTTATATCATGTGATTGATTATATTGAACAAATCCTATGTGCAATTATTGGTGATTATATATGAGGATAGCTATCCTGTTTTAACCCCTTCCTGACAGAGCTAGTTTTTGCGTTCCTGACAGAGCCATTTTTTTCAAATCTGACATGTCTCACTTAAGTGGGGATAACTTTTTTTTGCTTTTACTTATCCCAGTGATTTTGAGATTTTTTTTTCGTGACACATTGTACTTCAAATTAGTGGTAAATTTGGGTCGATACAGTCTGTGTTTTTTTGTGAAAAATACCAAAATGTCGTGAAAAAATGGAAAATTTAGCGATTTGCAAAATGTTAAATTTTCTGCTTGTGAGACAAATAATCATACCACTCAAAATAGTTAATAACTAACATAGACCATATGTCTACTTTATGTTTCCATCATTATTTCAACTTCCTTTTAATTTTTTGGGACACTAGGAGGCTTACAATATGAATAGCAAATTCTCAAATTTTCAAGAAAATTTCAAACACTGATTTTTTTAGGGACCAGTTCAGTTCTGATATGACTTTGAGGGACTTGTATGTGAGACACCCCCATAAATGATGCCATTTCAAAAACTGCACCCCTCACAGTATTCAAAACAGCATTTTGGAAGTTTGTTAACCCTTTAGGTGTTTCACAGGAATTAAAACAAAGTGTAGGTGAAATTTCAAAATTTCATTTTTTTTGCAGATTTGCAATTTTAATACATTTTTCTAAGGAACACAGTACATTTTACTAGAGAAATGTGACTAAAAATTGATTCCCCCAATTCTTTTGTTTTCAAAAATATCCTATATGTGGCCCTAGTGTGCACGTTGACCAAACCACAGGCTTCATAATAGAAGGAGCACCTACTTGATTTTGGAGCCTCCTTTTTATGAGATTATTTTTTAGGCACCATGTAGGTTTCTAGGCACCATAAGATGCTAAAATGTAGGAACCCCCCCACAAGTTACCCCATTTTGCAAACTACACCCCTCAGGGAATTCATCTAGGGGTATAGTGTACATTTCAAACCCCCAGGGGTTTCACCAATTGTGGTACAACTGGGCAGTGAAAATGAAAAATTACATTTTTTACACAAAAATGCAGTTCTGGCTCAAAATTTTTCATTTTCACAAGGAATGAAGGAGACAAAGCACCCCAAAATCTGTGCCCCAATTTCTCCCGAGTACGGCAATGCCTCACATGTGACCAAAAAATACCAGTTGGGTGCATGGCAGGACTCAGAAGGGAAGGAGTGATTTTTGGATTTTGCAGCTCAGATTCTGGTGGAATTTTGGTGGGTGCTATGTCGCATTAGCAAGACCCCCCAAGCACCAATACAGTGGAACCCCCCCCACAAGTGAACCCATTTTGCAAACTACACCCCTCAGGGAATTCATCTAGGGGTATAGTGTACATTTCAAACCCCCAGGGGTTTCACCAATTTTGATACAAGTGGGCAGTGAAAATGAAAAATTACATTTTTTTACACAAAAATGCAGTTCTGGCTCAAAATTTTTCATTTTCAGAAGGTATGAAGGAGAAAAAGCACCCCAAAATCTGTGCCCCAATTTCTCCCGAGTACGGCAATGCCTCACATGTGAACAAAAAATACCAGTTGGGTGCATGGCAGGACTCAGAAGGGAAGGAGTGATTTTTGGATTTTGCAGCACAGATTTTGGTGGAATGAATGGTGGGTGCTATGTTGCACCAATACAGTGGAACCCCCCCACAAGTCACCCCATTTTGCAAAGTACACCCCTCAGGGAATTCATCTAGGGGTATAGTGTACATTTCAAACCCCCAGGGGTTTCACCAATTTTGATACAAGTGGGCAGTGAAAATGAAAAATTACATTTTTTTACACAAAAATGCAGTTCTGGCTCAAAATTTTTCATTTTCAGAAGGTATGAAGGAGAAAAAGCACCCCAAAATCTGTGCCCCAATTTCTCCCGAGTACGGCAATGCCTCACATGTAAACAAAAAATACCAGTTGGGTGCATGGCAGGACTCAGAAGGGAAGGAGTGATTTTTGGATTTTGCAGCTCAGATTCTGGTGGAATTTTGGTGGGTGCTATGTTGCATTAGCAAGACCCCCCAAGCACCAATACAGTGGAACCCCCCACAAGTGACCCCATTTTGCAAACTACACCCCTCAGGGAATTCATCTAGGGGTATAGTGTACATTTCAAACCCCCAGGGGTTTCACCAATTTTGATACAAGTGGGCAGTGAAAATGAAAAATTACATTTTTTTACACAAAAATGCAGTTCTGGCTCAAAATTTTTCATTTTCAGAAGGTATGAAGGAGAAAAAGCACCCCAAAATCTGTGCCCCAATTTCTCCCGAGTACGGCAATGCCTCACATGTGAACAAAAAATACCAGTTGGGTGCATGGCAGGACTCAGAAGGGAAGGAGTGATTTTTGGATTTTGCAGCACAGATTTTGGTGGAATGAATGGTGGGTGCTATGTTGCACCAATACAGTGGAACCCCCCCACAAGTCACCCCATTTTGCAAAGTACACCCCTCAGGGAATTCATCTAGGGGTATAGTGTACATTTCAAACCCCCAGGGGTTTCACCAATTTTGATACAAGTGGGCAGTGAAAATGAAAAATTACATTTATTTACACAAAAATGCAGTTCTGGCTCAAAATTTTTCATTTTCAGAAGGTATGAAGGAGAAAAAGCACCCCAAAATCTGTGCCCCAATTTCTCCCGAGTACGGCAATGCCTCACATGTGAACAAAAAATACCAGTTGGGTGCATGGCAGGACTCAGAAGGGAAGGAGTGATTTTTGGATTTTGCAGCTCAGATTCTGGTGGAATTTTGGTGGGTGCTATGTCGCATTAGCAAGACCCCCCAAGCACCAAGACAGTGGAACCCCCCCACAAGTGACCCCATTTTGCAAACTACACCCCTCAGGGAATTCATCTAGGGGTATAGTGTACATTTCAAACCCCCAGGGGTTTCACCAATTTGGATAAAACTGGGCAGTGAACATGAAAAATTACATTTTTTTACACAAAAATGCAGTTCTGGCTCAAAATTTTTCATTTTCAGAAGGTATGAAGGAGAAAAAGCACCCCAAAATCTGTGCCCCAATTTCTCCCGAGTACGGCAATGCCTCACATGTGACCAAAAAATACCAGTTGGGTGCATGGCAGGACTCAGAAGGGAAGGAGTGATTTTTGGATTTTGCAGCTCAGATTCTGGTGGAATTTTGGTGGGTGCTATGTCGCATTAGCAAGACCCCCCAAGCACCAAGACAGTGGAACCCCCCCCACAAGTGACCCCATTTTGCAAACTACACCCCTCAGGGAATTCATCTAGGGGTATAGTGTACATTTCAAACCCCCAGGGGTTTCACCAATTTTGATACAAGTGGGCAGTGAACATGAAAAATTACATTTTTTTACACAAAAATGCAGTTCTGGCTCAAAATTTTTCATTTTCAGAAGGTATGAAGGAGAAAAAGCACCCCAAAATCTGTGCCCCAATTTCTCCCGAGTACGGCAATGCCTCACATGTGACCAAAAAATACCAGTTGGGTGCATGGCAGGACTCAGAAGGGAAGGAGTGATTTTTGGATTTTGCAGCTCAGATTCTGGTGGAATTTTGGTGGGTGCTATGTCGCATTAGCAAGACCCCCAAAGCACCAATACAGTGGAACCCCCCCCACAAGTGACCCCATTTTGCAAACTACACCCCTCAGGGAATTCATCTAGGGGTATAGTGTACATTTCAAACCCCCAGGGGTTTCACCAATTTTGATACAAGTGGGCAGTGAACATGAAAAATTACATTTTTTTACACAAAAATGCAGTTCTGGCTCAAAATTTTTCATTTTCAGAAGGTATGAAGGAGAAAAAGCACCCCAAAATCTGTGCCCCAATTTCTCCAGAGTACGGCAATGCCTCACATGTGAACAAAAAATACCAGTTGGGTGCATGGCAGGACTCAGAAGGGAAGGAGTGATTTTTGGATTTTGCAGCTCAGATTCTGGTGGAATTTTGGTGGGTGCTATGTCGCATTAGCAAGACCCCCAAAGCACCAATACAGTGGAACCCCCCCCACAAGTGACCCCATTTTGCAAACTACACCCCTCAGGGAATTCATCTAGGGGTATAGTGTACATTTCAAACCCCCAGGGGTTTCACCAATTTTGATACAAGTGGGCAGTGAACATGAAAAATTACATTTTTTTACACAAAAATGCAGTTCTGGCTCAAAATTTTTCATTTTCAGAAGGTATGAAGGAGAAAAAGCACCCCAAAATCTGTGCCCCAATTTCTCCAGAGTACGGCAATGCCTCACATGTGAACAAAAAATACCAGTTGGGTGCATGGCAGGACTCAGAAGGGAAGGAGTGATTTTTGGATTTTGCAGCACAGATTTTGGTGGAATGAATGGTGGGTGCTATGTTGCACCAATACAGTGGAACCCCCCCACAAGTCACCCCATTTTGCGAAGTACACCCCTCAGGGAATTCATCTAGGGGTATAGTGTACATTTCAAACCCCCAGGGGTTTCACCAATTTTGATACAAGTGGGCAGTGAAAATGAAAAATTACATTTTTTTACACAAAAATGCAGTTCTGGCTCAAAATTTTTCATTTTCAGAAGGAATGAAGGAGACAAAGCACCCCAAAATCTGTGCCCCAATTTCTCCCGAGTACGGCAATGCCTCATGTGTGACCAAAAAGTGGCAGGACTCAGAAGGGAAGGAGTGATATTTGGAGTTTGCAGCACAAATTCTGGTGGAATGATGGTGGGTGCTATGTCGCATTAGCAAGACCCCCAAAGCACCAATACAGTGGAACCCCCCCACAAGTGACCCCATTTTGCAAACTACACCCCTCAGGGAATTCATCTAGGGGTATAGTGTACATTTCAAACCCACAGGGGTTTCACCAATTTTGATAAAACTGGGCAGTGAACATGAAAAATTACATTTTTTTACACAAAAATGCAGTTCTGGCTCAAAATTTTTCATTTTCACAAGGAATGAAGGAGAAAAAGCACCCCAAAATCTGTGCCCCAATATCTCCCAAGTACGGCAATGCCTCACATGTGACCAAAAAATACCAGTTGGGTGCATGGCAGGACTCAGAAGGGAAGGAGTGATTTTTGGATTTTGCGGCTCAGATTCTGGTGGAATGAATGGTGGGTGCTATGTGGCATTAGCAAGACCCCCGAAGCACGGTGAAATTATGAACCTAATATTCCATAGATGTGTGGTATATTTTAAAACACTCCTTTATACATAGGCCGGGTTTGTCGGGGCAAGTGTCACACTGGAAAATAGTTTGCTTTCTTATTCCCTTTTTATAGCAAACTTTGCACCTTTTTTGTGTCCTGCCCTTTTTTCCAGTGGAGGGGATTTCATCAGGAAAATGCTGCCCTGGTACAATACGGGGGCCAGTACTAGAAGTACTGGGGCCCTCTGCCTGCTGGTTCCCAAATATTAGGCCCTTTATGACTTCCTCTTGAAAGTGCATAAATGTCCCCCTCTGGCCGGTAGAACGGAATAGCACGTAAGCGTTATACAGTGCCATCTGGATGATATACACGGCCACCTTCTTGTACCAGATTTTTGTTTTCCGCAGGGCACTGTACGGCTTCAGTACCTGATCTGAAAGATCCACTCCGCCCATGTACCTATTGTAATCCAGGATACAATTAGGTTTGGAGGTGTGGGTACTGGTACCTCGTACAGGGACGGAGGTGGTACTGTCTCCGTGAATTGTTGTCAGTATAAGGACATCCCTCTTGTCCTTATATTTGACCAACAACATATTTTCGTTGCATATTCTACTGCTTTCACCCCTTCTCATTACTTGGGCAATGTGCGTTTTTGGGAGGCCTCTTTGGTTCTTGCGCACAGTACCGCAAGCTGCTGTACCTCTTGAACCAAGGGCCTTAAACAGGGGGATGCTAGTGTAAAAGTTATCCACATAGAGGTGATAACCTTTATCCAGGAAGGGGTGCACTAAATCCCAGACAATTTTCCCACTAACACCTACGAGGGAGGGGGGGCATTCTGGCGGTTCAATTCTTGAATCCTTCCCTTCATAAACCCTAAACCTGTGGGTGTACCCTGAGGTGCTTTCACACAGTTTATACATTTTTATGCCATACCTTGCCCTCTTACTGGGAAGGTACTGGCGGAATTTAACCCTTCCTTTAAAATGTATAAGGGACTCGTCGATACAAATAAATTTTTCAGGGATGTACACCTCTTCAAATTTGGCACTGAAATGATCAATGACCGGCCTGACTTTGAATAGCCGGTCAAAGGTGGGATCATCTCTGGGTGGGCACTGTGCATTATCGGTGTAATGTATAAATTTAAGAATTGTCTCAAATCGAGTCCGGGTCATGGCCATACGGTAAAATGGAGTACTGTACAGAACATCTGTACTCCAATATTGCCTAATTTCTGGCTTTTTTACTATGCCCATATGAAACACCAGACCCCAAAACGTCATCATCTCTACTGCATCTACAGGGGTCCACCTAGCAAATGATGACGTGGGGTTTTGAGCAATAAACTGCTGGGCATATAAATTAGTTTGGTCCACCATTAAATTTATAAAATCATCAGAGAAAAATAATTTGAAAAAGTCAATTTCTCTGAGACCTGTGGAATCAAATTGGATTCCTGGCATGGCCAAAAACTCAGGAACCTGGGGCTCAAAATTGTCTGGTGGTGGGGTCCATACGAGATCAATTGTTGGGGGGGGGGTCTCAGCTGCTCTACGGGGGCGTCTTTGAGGGGGTCCCTCATCACCAGAGGAGGAAGAGGAGCTTAAGACGAATCCTTCAAATTCCCCGCTTGCATCACTGGCTGTGTCAGAGTCAGAGGCAAGCATGGCATATGCCTCCTCCACTGAATACATTCTCCTGGATGACTGGGAGGACATTTGGGAGGACATTTGGGAGGACATTTGGGATGCCATTTTTATTTTTGTGTTACTGGTAGTGAAATGTTTCAACACGTGTATAGTGTAGGGGGGGGTACAAACTTTATTTCAACCCGGGGGGTATGTAGTGTGTAGTGTGTATGTAGTGCAGAAAAAAAAAAAATACTTTATACCAATAAAAAAAAAAAAAAATGAAGGGGTTAAAAATAAAAAATTGAAGGGGTTAAAAAAAAAAAAAAAAGGTCCTGCGCCAAAAATTGAGCACAGATGTTGGTCAGTAACGTCTGTCACTGAACAGCGCTCAAAGGCAACAGGAATTTGATCAAAAAAAAAAAAAATAGATCAACCCTGTGCCGAAAAAGCTGATCAGTGATGTACGTCACTGATCAGCGCACAGTGGCCACAGGACACCCACAAAATCACAGTGTGTGTAAAAAAAAAATTAAAAAAAGACCCCACAGCACTCACAAAAAAAAAAAAAAGGTGATCAGTGATGCGACACTGATTACCAGTGAGGTGCAGCAGGTGCACAACCTTTGGTGCAACTGACAGTGCAACTGACAGGTATATATATAAAAAAAAAAAAACCTCTGTACCCCCAAAAAAGTTGCTGATCACCTCAGATATAGTGATCAGCACAAAAGGCGGGGGCAGCAGACACAAAATTTAGCACTCTCTATCACTCTCTGTCACTATCTCTCTCTATCTCTCTATCTCTCACTATCTATCACTCTATGACACTGCAGCAGCAGCACTGACAGGTATATCTATATATAAAAAAAAAACCTGCGCCCCCAAAAAGTTGCTGATCAGTTAATTTATACTGATCAGCACAAAAGGAGGGGGCAGCAGTCAGTTATATAAAAAATATATAGCACAATCTGTCACTATCTCTCTCTATCTCTCTCTCTCTATCTCTCTATAACTATCACACTGCAGCAGCACAAAATATAGCACTCTGTCACTAGGCCTCTCTATCTATCTCTCTCTCTCTATCTCTCTCTATCTCTCTCTCTCTATCTATAACTATATCACACTGCAGCAGCACAAAATATAACACTCTCTGACACTATCTCTCTCTCTATCTCTCTCTATCTCTCTATCTCTCTCTATCTATCTCTCTATCTAGCTATTACACTGCAGCAGCACAATTTCACAGCACAGGAAGGCACAAGTAGCAACAGGATCCAGGAAGCATCCAGCACACTACAAGCACAGATCAAGCAGTGATCAAGCAGTGATGAAGCAGTGATCAGGTAAGTATGGAGCAAGGTTCTGGTCAGTATATGGCGGCAGGTGGGCACGGTGACCGCACTGCACGCTATTCCAGACCGGAATGGCGTCTGCAGTGCAGTCACCGTTAGTTTAAACCCCCCTCCATGGCTGTGATTGGTCCGTCGGTCCGACGGACCAATCACGGCCTTTGGGGGCGGGCGGGGTGAGGTGGGGTGACACCAGTGTCACCCTTACACCCCGCGGTGATTGGTGCTGTACTTTACAGCACCAATCACCTCCGATCCCGTGTCACCGGCGAACGTTATTCGCCGGTGACACAGGAAAACGCTGTGAATGGCTGTTCACACTGAACAGCCAATCACAGCGATCGCCGACGGGGGGGCGGCATCGCAGCCCCCCCTGGGCATGCACGGACATGTCTGCTGTCAGGGACAGCAGACATGTTGAAACTGTCACCGCGTCTATAGACGCGGTGACAGTTTAAATCCATGACGTACATTTACGCCATGTGTCGGGAAGTGCTTCCCGACCATGACGTAAATGTACGTCAAATGTCGGGAAGGGGTTAAAGTGTTATAATTCATTTTTATATCTTGATTTCCCTATTTACCGTGGGCTGTTCTACCTTCTTTTCTGCACTTATTACTCAGAATAGTTTGGATCTTTCATCGCCGATGGGCAGAGTAACACATAGGGGCAGACATAGCACTTTTGTTTTTATTTTTTGGAAATTAAAATAATTTTGTTGTAAAATAAATGATATTCAAATGCCTAAAATAACCAATGTGGTGATAATTTCCTGATGTGCACATAATAATTCCCCACATGCCTGTACTGTGACCCATTATGGTGTTCTCCTAATATTACCCGAAATTCCTGGGCAATGCATTTTCCTCTACATGAGCCCCATTGTATCTACAGACATTATCATGCTGATATAAATTGATATCAAGGATTAGTATTGTACATATCTTTAAAAAACAAATACATATAAACCAGTGGTTTCCAAACTGTGTGCCTAGACACCCTGGGGAGCCAGGACACACTTGCAGGGGTGCCTCGGGTTGGTGGTCAAAGATCAAAATATATTATTTATGGTCAAAGTTATAAAGTATATGGACAATTAGAACCACAAATATGTCCACCATCACACAAAGGACGAAAGAACAGCATCCAGCGAAACGCGTAGTACCTTACTAGGGGACACATACCCACCCTATTTTTTTCTTATTCCCATCCCCATGTTTTTTCTCTCCTTTTCCCTAACAAATATTAGTATTTTGTATTATAATAGTAAAACATTCCTGTGGTCACTTTTTCAATGACACTAAACAGCAATTAGCGTTAATATGTGTATAGTAAGTTAGGCATTGACATAGTAACATTAATTAAGGCTGAAAAAAGACATTAGTCCATCGAGTTCAACCTATTTGACATGTAACCAGAAATATAACTAGCACTCTGTGGGCCCCATAGCAAAATGTTGAACAGGGCCCCCCTACTATAAATGAAATTAAAGTACCGTGAGCACACAGGTCTCCGTTTCGGCGTGAGAGAAGGGGAGATGGAAAGAGAGAGAGAGAGAAGGGGAGACGGAGAAAGAGGGAGAGGGAAAGAGAGAGAGAGGGGGAGACGGAGAGAGGGAAAGAGAGAGAGAGAGGGAGACGGAGAGAGGGAAAGAGAGATGGAGACGGAGAGAGAAAGAGAGAGACGGAGAGAGGGAAAGAGAGACGGAGAGAAGGAAAGAGAGAGACGGAGAGGGAAAGAGAGAGATGGAGAGGGAAAGAGAGAGACGGAGAGGGAAAGAGAGAGAGAGGGGGAGACTGAGAGGGCGAAAGAGATAGAGAGAGGGAGACGGAGAGAAGGAAATTGAGAGAGAGAGGGAGACGAAGAGAGGGAAAGAGAGAGGGAGACGAAGAGAGGGAAATTGAGAGAGAAAGGTAGACGAAGAGAGGGAAATTGAGAGAGAGAGGGAGACGAAGAGAGGGAAAGAGAGCGAGGGAGACGGAGAGAGGGAAAGAGAGAGAGGGAGACGAAGAGAGGGAAAGAGAGAGAGAGGGAGACGGTGAGACGGAGAGAGGGAAAGAGAGACGGAGAGAGGGAAAGAGACGGAGAGAGGGAAAGAGAGAGAGAGGGAGACGGAGAGAGGGAAAGAGAGAGAGGGAGACGGAGAGAGGGAAAGAGAGAGAGAGACGGAGAGAGGGAAAGAGAGAGAGACGGAGAGAGGGAAAGAGAGAGAGACGGAGAGAGGGAAAGAGAGAGACGGAGAGAGGGAAAGAGAGAGAGAGGGAGGCGGAGAGAGGGAAAGAGAGAAGGGGAGACAGAGAGAGAGGGGGAGACGGAGAGAGGGAAAGAGACAGAGGGAGACGGAGAGAGGGAAAGAGAGAGACGGAGAGGGAAAGAGAGAGAGAGGGGGGGAGACTGAGAGGGCGAGAGATAGAGAGAGGGAGACGGAGAGAAGGAAATTGAGAGAGAGAGGGAGATGAAGAGAGGCAAAGAGAGAGGGAGACGAAGAGAGGGGAAGAGAGCGAGGGAGATGGAGAGAGGGAAAGAGAGAGAGGGAGACAAAGAGAGAGAGGGAAAGAGAGAGAGGGAGACAAAGAGAGGGAAAGAGAGAGAGGGAGACGAAGAGAGGGAAAGAGAGAGAGGGAGACGAAGAGAGGGAAAGAGAGAGAGGGAGACGGAGAGAGGGAAAGAGAGAGAGAGAGAGAGAGGGAGAGACGGAAAGAGGAAGAGAGGGAGACGGAGAGAGGAAAAGAGAGGGAGGGAGAGAGGGGGAGGAGAGGTAAAGTTTAGTAAAGTTCAAATTACCTCCAGCAGCGCTGAGGCTCCAGGGCCTCCCCTCCTGCCGGGCATCCAGGGACAGGCCTCCCCTTCTACCGGATCTCCGGAGACGGGTCTCCCATTAGGTGCATAGGTGCCGGGCCTCCTGACTGCCGTGCCCGTACTCCAGCAGCTTTCTTCCTGCAGATGTAGTGGTGCATGTCAGCGCGTGTCAGAGTACCTCAGCGCGTTACAGACAGCGCTACTGCGCTAGCAGAAGGTTTTGTTCACGCGCCGGGGCTGGTCACTAGGTTGTGACGTGAGCCCCGGCACCAGTACTACCAGAGAGGGAGAAGGGGAGAGCCTGAATCAACTGGCCCTCCTCCTCCTTCATGTAATGTGCAACCCGCCACCGGGTCCGGGTCAGTAGTAGTTTGTACAAATTCCAGAGGGTGCAGGGGGCTTGCTGGGTCCTCGGGCCCCGTAGCAGCTGCACCCCCTGCACCCTCTATAATTATGCCACTGCATGTAACTACTGACTTGAGTAAGTCCTATCTATAGGATTCCCTTAGTGGCCAAAAATGTATCCAGTTTTGGTTTATTCATTAACAGTAGTTTCTGTAACCACCCCCACCGGCAATGAGTTCCAGAATTGTACTGCCCTAATGGTGAAAAATCCTCTTCTTAATTCAGTATGGAATTTATTTTCCTCGAGCCTCAGTACATGCCCGCGTGTCCTAAGTATAGGCCTGTTAGTTAACAAATCTTCTCCCAGTTTCATAGGATTCCCAATCCTGTATTTGATTATACTAATCCTATCACCTCTCAACCTCTGTTTCTCCAGTGAAAACATATTCAGCCTGGTTAACCTATCTTTATATTCTAGTGATTCGATATTTTTACTAGCTTAGTCGCCCTTCTCTGTACCTGTTCCAATGAATTGATGTCCTTTTTAAGGTGCGGTGCCCAAGTGTGGTCTCACCAATGCCTTGTAAAGAGGCACTATCACATTGGCATCCCTTGAATCCATACCCTGTTTAATGCATGCCAGTGTCCGGTTTGCTTGTGATGCTGTACTTGAGCAGTGTTCACTATTACCCAATTTTTCATCTATAATGACAACCAAGTCCTCCTCTACAGCACAATTTCCTATAATAACTCTATTTAGCCTATAAGTAGCTTGTTCATTTTTGTTCCCATAATGAATTACTTTACATTTTTCAATGTTAAACTGCATTTTACACCTTTCCAGTTTATTTAGGTCACTTTGTAGTGTTTCCATATCCTCTCCTGAGTTAATTTCCTTACTCAATTATGTGTCGTCCGCAAATATTTCAATTTTACTCACTATGTCACTTCCAATATCATTAATGAATATATTAAACAAGGTGGGCCCCAATATTGAACCTTGCGGGACTCTACTTTGTACCTTACCCCAGCTGGAATGTATGCCATTTACGACCACTCTCTGTCTACAATTGTGCAACCAGTTTTTAATCCAATTACAAATTTTATCTCCTAACCCTAAATTACCCAGTTTCCAGTTGAACCTTTTATGAGGCACTGTCAAAAGCTTTAGCAAAATCAAGCAGCATTACATCAACAGATTTCCCTAATTTCCCTAATTAAATTAGTCTGACATGATCTATTTTTGACAAGCCCATGCTTGTCACTTTCTCATGTTCTTAGAAATTTTGGATACTATCTCTTATTGTACCTTCTAATATTTTCCCCACAATGGATGTAAGGCTGACCAGTCTATAATTTTCAGGGTTAGTTTTCTACCTTTCTTCCATATTGGTACTACATTAGCTATGCTCCAGTCCCTTGGTACCGTCCCAGAGTTTACTGATTCCTCGAATATCAGATATAATGATAGTGCTATGCAAGAATTCAATTATTTTAGTATCTAAGGGTGTATTTCGTCCGGGCCAGTAAATTTTTTACTATTTAGGTTCTGTAATCTACTTTTGACCATTTCCTCACTCAAACATAGTTTGGGAGCAATCAAGAGCTGAGCATTTAATCTGTGGGAGATCTTCTGAAGATTCTTCCCTTGTAAATACAGATGCAAAAAATTCATTAAATAATTCTGCTTTCTCTTTTGCAGGATACCCTGCTTATTTTTTAGTGGACCAATATTTTCCTTCCTTAACTGTTTCCCGTTTATATAACTGTAGAATTTTTGGGGATTTGATTTGCTATCTGCAATCTCTAATTTATCCATCTTGATTGTATTTTTACATTTCTTATTACATTCTTTATATGCGGCAAATGATTTAAGTGTCCCATCTTGTTTAAATGCCCTCCTTTTTTAGCGGTTTCAAAATTGACTGTGCTGTCAAGCCACATCGGTTTCCTTTTGACATTTGTTATTTTATTTACCCCAGGAATTTACCCTGCAAATCGCTGGAGGTGGATTTTTGGGGGAAAAAAATCCACAAAAAAAAAATGATGACAACGCGGGTGTAAAGATCTAAACACTAGAAATGTAATTTCCACTCAATAAGAATGGTCTGTTCACGCATATGGGGATAACAGCTGATGACCCTTAAGACATGGTGGAAAGCTGCGCTCCTCACCAATTTTATTCTCCATCAATGGGGGACAATAGCCAGTGTAAAGCTGGCCATACATCTACAGGTTTATTGTCAGATCTGGCTGGTTGGAAAAAAAACCTGGTAATGGATGAGAGCAACTGACAGTTGACCATTTGCTTTGAAATGCTGGAAAACTGTCATTCAGGTATTACCGGGTGTTTGTTCCAACCAGCCAGATTTGACAATCTGTAGATGTATGGCCAGCTTAAAGGTACCCATACACCTTACAATTATTGTATACAATATCCAGTGGTGCAAGTAGAATTTTTTTCTTGGTGGTACTGATAGCCTCTACCAAAAATGGGCGTGGCCATGTGTCATGAGGGGGCGTGGTCACACAAAGCTAGAGGAGTGACTAAATGACAATAGTGGCGTGGCATCAGGAGACAGGGAATGACTGGGGGTGGGTTGGCTCTTGCTTGGGGGAGAGCTGGGCAGCTTGTGCTTACAATTGTGGAGCCTGCTCTTCATGCTGTCGGTGCCGCTGATGCCTGTCAATGTGAAAGGCTAAATCAACAGTAGCCGGTAGTTGCATACAGCACCAATCATAACGCTGGGTGGGCGGGCTGCGGATGCATTATGATTAGACTTAAAATAAAAATAGAATTGACAGTGGGTCAGGGGGTAAGTGGTACTGCGTACCTGCAACATATTTCTTACAGGTACTCCGTACCACGCCGTACCCCCTTACTTGCAACACTGACAATATCGCATCTCGATTTTGCGATGAGATCTAGTACAACATTATGCTTCACATACTTTTTGTACTAGATCTCATCTCATCGCAAAACCGAGATGTGATGAGATGTGATATTGTATACAATAATTGTAATGTGTATGGGAACCTTAAGTCGGGATTCTGATGTCTGAGAAATGACTGTTGGAACTCCACCTGTCCAGGAGTCATCCGCTGCCCCTTATGGGAGATCTGGGTCACAGCTCAGATGAGGTCTCACCTGTCCTGCGCATAAATAAACGGCCGTCTACTAGAATCTCCCGTGCTGCTGAGGGGTCCCAGCAAAAGTACCAATAAAGGCTTATAGGTAGATACAATCTGCAGAGTTACAGTTTGCCTTGTAAAAAAAACACACAAACATATGCATGAAAGTATTTACTATATAACCTGTATGAAAATAAACAAACAAAAAAAACCCCACTAGAACATGTATAAGATGGTCTAGCTTCATCAGTGAGCACCATCTATAATCATCAGTCCATCTGATCTACAGCAACAGGGTATACAGGTAGCTCCAGGAATGCACCTGGTAGGTATAAGGTAGCCGGAGGAAGCAACACGGACAGAGATTATACATGTAAACTGGAGGCCAGCGTCACTAAATACTGTAACGTTGTACAATTATTGATGTTGTTCTTCGGTCCCCACATTATCCGATGGTGCAATTGGTTGCGCCGGGGAGAGTGTTGAGATGTTAAATTCTAGCAGATGGAGAAGTCTTCAGAGGAGGGCATCACAGTTTGTTAGGATTTACCCATTTATATGTTCCTTCATATCGGAAGCCAACACTCTGCATCAACAAATCACCTTCCTGTGGGCCGCGGCTGGAATAGGATTGGGAGATATTAGGAATAAATAAATCAAAAGGTTCTCTGCATTCACGGGGGTATGTAACTAAAGGGGAGGAGGAAAATTAATGTTCCTCAGTTTGTTGTTGTTACACTGTAAACCCTAATTTGAGAATGTAATAACATAATCTCTCAGAGTAAAAAAAAAAAAAAGGGTGCCGGCAAGCAAACGTCACCATAAAACAGCACTATGATACAATACTTCTTATGGGGCATATTCAATCTTGGCTGAGTTTTTCACCAGGTGAAAAAAACTGCAACGATTTGCCTATCAGTATTCAATCACTGGCATTTTCGCCCAGTTTTTGAGTAAACTTTCAGTGAATATTTCACTTTTTTTTCTGCATGCATTGGTATGGGCAAAAACGGCTGCAAATTCACCAAAATCAGGTGCGTTAAGGTCAATTTAGCTAATTTTTTTAATTGTGTATTTTATTTATTTTTATAAAACTTTCAAATGAAACAATAAGAAAACAAAACAAAAAAATAAATTACACAACGTAAATTTTGCATGCATTTCTCAAACAAGATCAGTAACGGAATAAAACAATCCCAGACGGTAATATAGCAAAAAGGACTGGTAGAGCTAAGGGTCAGAGATAGTCGTGCATGTGAGGCCGGAAGGGCACACCGCAGAGATGCAAAGAATTACAGACTATTGTTGTCATGCATCATGAATCTTGCCAGAGACCTTAAACTTTGTCATATTTATTCTTACAATCTCGTTTAAAAATACATAAATCAGGCAATTTAGCAAATTTGCATCGTTTTTGACAATGCTAGATTTTTCACCCAGGCGTAAAATTGGCATGGGACTGAATAGGCCAAGTCGAATTCTCTCAAAAAACCTGGTAAATATTGGTGATTTTTCGCCTGGCAAAAATTTTGCCCAGGATTGAATACACCCCCAATATAGCAACTGCATTGTGAACTTGACAGTATATTGTTTATTATTTTGATGGAGATTATAGTTTGTGTCATAAGACAATTCAAAACAGGAGCCCCATTTCTTTAGGGCCTTCTCTCTCTCTAATTATATTTCTATTGGATATTTGGAGTGGTCTTGCACTATTACGGGGTATTCAATTGGTGCTGATTTTTCCCCTAGGTAAAAAATCTGCTGATTTTGCCATTTTAAATTTGCACATTTCGCCTATTCAATTAGAGCAATGATTTTTCTCCTAGGCCAGTGGTTCCCAAACTGTGTGCCGTGGCTCCCTGGTGTGCCTCGGGACACTTGCAGGGGTGCCCCAGTTAGGTGGTCCAGGACCAATTCAAATTATTTATGATCAATTATTTATGGACAAAACCAGTGCTGGTGGCTGCCAATCATAAAATGTGTAAAAAAAAAAAAAGCTAAACATGCCCTTTAGCACATATAAACACAATCTACTTAATTTTATATATTTTTGGGGGGCCTAGGGGTTCCCTGGGAAAGTTCAGATACTCTAGGGTGCCGTGATTCGAAAAAGATTGGGAACCTCTGTCCTAGGCAAAAAAAAATAAAAAATTGGCATGGTGGAAAAACACCTAGATCGGTGAATCCTCTTATTTTCGTGAAATTGTGGGCATATTCAAGTGTCGGAGTGATTTTTCACCTCGCCAAAAATAGAATAGAAAGGTATGGACCAAAAAAAAAAAAAGAGAGAGAAAATAGTGGTAAAATAGCCCCCAAAAATGGGACAAATTGAATATCATTCACAGGAAATTTTACTAAACCATCTAAAAATAAAAAAAGGTGGTGATGTTGCCCCTTAGCAACCAATCGGGTTCAGTTTATCATTTTCTAGGATGCAATAATAAAAGAATGTCGTTGGTAAATATGGCCAACATCCCCTATTTTCCTTTTTAGAAGCTATAGGGGGTATTCTAATGTGTGGCTATATTTCCATCAGTCGTAAATATCGGCACACATCGATTCCACGCAGCCATTTTAGAACACATTGCAGCTATGCAGACATTTTAAAAAGTTGGATCTGCATTGTCAAAAACA
The DNA here is from genome assembly GCF_055691185.1 of Crinia signifera. NCBI lineage: Eukaryota > Metazoa > Chordata > Amphibia > Anura > Myobatrachidae > Crinia > Crinia signifera. The sequence goes on along the minus strand of NC_139225.1, from coordinate 37,919,393 downwards.
GCTGCAGGATTGTGGAATCCGTGGTCTTTTGCAACAAAATACATGATTATTCCGACTGTCGAATTGGCCATTTGTACCACACTTGGTAGAGTTCCCATATAGATGGTAAGTTATAAGGCTAAGGGCCAAATGTAATAGGGTGTGAAAATCAGAAAGTGAGAGAGATTTTTTTTTTTTTTTAAAGCGACAATCATTTACACAACGAAATCAACCTGTCTTTTTTTCACTCTAACTGATTGGTTAACTACCAAATCGCGCCCCTTTCTCACATTTCTTTGCCCACATACGTTGTAGTGTAGTCTCTTTGCTCACCTTCCATATTTGTAGGGCAGGGGTTTGATCTTCTCTTTCTCCAGTTGGTGCAAGATGGGAGTAAAGATGCGCCAGGCTTCTCTCAGCTCATCACTATTGCAAGAAAATAAGTGACCCGTTATCGACAATATCAGAGACTCACCCACCTCTCCATTATGTGCAACATACACCAGACTTACCTGCGCACAAAGTGCATCTGGCTTCCACAGAATACATCCAGAATCAGCCTCTCGTATGCATCTGGCAGCTTAACATCCTGTTAGGTAGACGTATACAGAAGTTACTATATGCAAGCTGCTAGTTATTAGTATGAAAGTGTGTATACTGAGAACTAAAGCTGTGTGCCCCAGGCCCTTGTATGGCTGATCTCCTCACAAGATAACCTTCGTAGTGTGCCCAACATGGCTTTCTCACCTGGTACGCTCATAGACAGGATGACAAATGACATGGATCTGGCAATTATGTTGGGACAACACTGAGACACTGCAAACACCCATTTTGTGTCATCTCTTCTAGGTGTGACCTAAACCACTCAAGGTTATTCTATGTATCGCACTCAAAATGGCCACCTCACCTGGTTACTTTTATGGATAGTACGCTCACCTGGTGCCTTTCTCGTAGAAGCTATTATCCAAAATGTCTGCACCAACCCTGCAGAATGCTTATTGTGTTCTCTAGGTTTAGTGGTTCTTAATTATTTCTGTAGTATTTTTTTTAATTTGCTGTAAATATGATGCCTTTGTACTATTTACCATGTTTTTAGAAAGAAAAGCGCTAGAGCATAAAAATTATTATTATTCTGTTGGGTAGGGCAATACTCCCAGCATGCTCCATTGTGGCAAGTGCTCTGCTCTCCTCTCCTTCTTCTAGGCTATGTGTGTACCCGGCGATACTGGTGGTGGTGGGGACCCGGCGCAGCACCAGCATCGGCAATTACATACACACTGGTCGAGGTTAGCGAGGTTAGTGGAGGTGAGTGACCCCATGGGGGGGGGCCGATTCAGATCTGGTTGCAGTTTTGCAAAATGTAATTCAGGGCACCACACACTGGGTCCAGCCAAGAGATGTGCCAAGCGCCGGCTGGCCATGTTTGGGGACACAACAGCTGCATGTGACATCACACAGCCACCGCGGCCCTCCCACGGAGCCGCACGGACACGCCACCGCTTTTCAGGCCGCTCCAAGAAACTGTTTGGTCTGCCCCCAATAGTAAGTCATGACCCGCCCCCTCCATTGGAACTTTAACTGCGAGAAGATCACAGTTCAAGTATTTGCGGACGCGCATATCTCCAATTACCTTGTACCGGTTTCCATATGTCAGGTCTAGCTCAGATTCCTCAGGGTTGAAGAACATCCCTGGCTTCTTGGTCATCATTTTTGTGTAGACTGCTTCATCTGGCTGAACTCGTATCACCAGCTCATTCCTCTTACACTGTCCTTGGAAAATATCACCTGGAACCTCGCGGAACTGCAGCCTTATCTCTGCCTTTCTCTCATTCAGAGCCTTGCCGCAGCGCATGATGAACGGAACACCTGGGGACAGAATTGTAGGTTACAGACACAGCTGGAAAAGGACAGAAGAGGGGTACAGATATAGGAGAGCATTCACAGTCCTAAAAATGGTCTATTTTGGTTATCAAACAAGGGAACAACGAAGCTGCAGTTTACAGAGTCTCAGAGAGCTCTCCCCGCCGAAAATACACCCCCCCCCCCCCCCCCCCGTCCCCTCGCAAACATTTGAGGGGATATGTTACGAGGATGTATCCCCTGGCATGTGCCCGCAGCAGGGGAAATCATTCGATATTCACCGTCCGTCGAATGATTTCCCCTGCCTTTTGCAAATATAAAAGTCAGTGGAGACTGACTTATATTTGCGGGCAGCGGGACGAAGACAGGGTGGGTGGCTGACATCATGTGACATCAGCCACATGCCCCTGGCACACTGCACCCACCCGCAATCCAATGGAAATGCCCAGCGTATTTTGTTAGTAGAATTCTTTGTTATCTTTTTTACTTTAAGCACAATTAAAAGGGGCGTACACAAGGTACGATTTACTTTCTATTCAATCCCCATCTAATCGCACGGTGCAGTGTGCACATTATATTTAAGGTGCCCATACACGGTACAATTGTTGGGTGCGATGAATTGGGTTGGATGCGCGTTCCCGTGCACATCTCATCGCACAGCTCAAAAAGTATGTGCTGCACATACTTTCTGTACTAGATTGCATCTCATTGCAAAACATATGGGATGCGATCTAGTCCAAATTGCATACAATAATTGTACCGTGTATGGGCACCTTAATTAGAGTATAAATTACAGATCTGTACTACATAGTCTTGCGTGCACTATTTCTCTGTTCGGTTTTAATGCTGTTGGGCCGCGCATTGGGATCAAATTGAAATCAAATGCATTCGATTCGATTTTGATTATAAATGAAAAAAAGCCCGGGAGAAGCCCGGAGAAGAGTCTGTCAGCATCATGTGTGGGGGCGGGGGCCTGATGTAGGTGTCATCAAGCCCCACCCCCAGCAATGGAAATCCCCCCAATTTGTGGTGCCTCATGGAGGGGAGGGGCTAAATTGAGCTATTTGCATATTTAGCCCCTCCCTCCCGGTGAATAGCCACAAATCGCGGTAAGTCAACAATGCGGCCGGGCAGCTGCTGGGGAGATCCGGAGGGTGAGGCAGAATCCGGGAGGATTGCCCTCTTTTCCGGGGGGCCGGGAGGGGGACCCGATTTCCGGGACCCTCCCGCCCAATCCGAGAGGGTATGCAACCCGGTGTATGCCCTATAAATCTACCAGCTAAGACAACAGGTGCAATACAATAAACAAAATGCAATAAAACAAAAGAAAAAAGAAAAAAATGGCATGGGGCCATAATAAGAAGTGCCAGAATTGCACAGCTGTGATACGAGAAGTACTGTATCTGCATACTGGAGTATGGAGTTAAAGTAAAGGAAGAGTAAATGGAGAGGCCGGGGTGGAGTGTACCAGGTTAAGCCATGGAGACCATGGTCCTGATTCTGGTTGGTTTGCAAAAGCAAACTCATTATTTAATGGACCATACCATGCTGCACTGCAGGTGGGGTAGATGTAACGTGCAGAGAGATAGATTTGGGTGGAGTTTGTACAAACGAATATCTATATTGCAGTGTAAAAATAAAGCAGTCCGTATTTACCCTGCACAGAAACAACAAACACACCCAAATCTATCACTCTGCACAGGTTACATCTGCCCCACCTGCAGTGCAGCATGGTTTTATCCATTAAAGAAGGAGTTTGCTTTTGAGAGTGAACCAGAATCAGGCCCCAATCTAGTTAAAGTTAGAGCTGGTGTTATTTTGCATATATACAAAGCGTTCCTTAGAAACAGAGTCATTCACTAGTGCCTTGAAAGAGTCGAATGTGGGCTATCATTGGCCAGTCACAGCCTCGCAATGCAGACATTAGCCAGGGTGAAGATATTGTTAACAATAACGTGAGAAGTGTAGTAATGTAGCACATGATGAACCATCTCCCCAGCACTTTCTCCTTACCGTCCCATCGCTCGTTCTGCACATATAGCACAGCAGTGGCAAATGTTGGGGTGACGGATCCTCTAGGTACTGTGGGATCATCCAGATAGCCTTTCTGAGCCTCTCCTTGCCCCTCTGGATTCCCGACATACTGACCCAAAACAATATTGGCAAGGGTCAGTGCCGGCACGCTCTTCAGTACCTTCACCTGGGGAGAGAGCGTACAATAGAAATGCAGATTTTGGGAAAGGTGAAACATGAATTAGACCAGTGCAAACAGAGGAATCACAGGCCCTTATTCAGATCTGATCACAGTACAAATGTGTTCTCAAAATGGGCAAAACCATGTGCACTGCAGGTGGGACAGATGTAACATGTATAGTTAGATTTGGGTGAGTTATTTTGTTTCTGTGCAGGGTAAATATTGGCTGCATTATTTTTACACTGCAATTTAGATTTCAGTTTCAACACAACCCACCCAAATGTAACTCGCTCTGCACATGTTACATCTGCCCCACCTGCAGTGCACATGGTTTTGCCCATTTTGAGAACAAATTTGTACTGCAATCAGATCTGAATAAGGGCCACAGTCTGCACAGGAAACACAATACAATAGTTCCAGCACAAACATTTGTGCTACTGCTTCAATGACACAAGAAACACTATTTCCCATGTATAGTCAGAGATCTAGGGCGATGTTCCCATCTCATACTCCATCTTACATTGATCTTCTACAGTAACGCACCAGTGTTCTCTAATATGCACGGGAAGGAGGGTGACGTTAGCTTTTGGCTAGTTAATATGCCAGCAGTAAACCAGTTCCACCATGCGGTGCAGAATTCTGGCCCATACGTTCCCACCACTAATGGTTAGCGTCAGATGGATTATTTCCATGAATCATCCTTGATGTTCCCATCTTCCTCTCCAGCACACAGAACCTGGTATGTGGTGCAAGCAGCAGTGTATCCTACTCTCCTACAAATAACAATGCGTTACCTTCTCATCCCGCACATCATCCGAGTTAGTGGACACCGGCTTTTCCATGGCCACCAAGCACATCATCTGCAGCAAGTGGTTCTGCATCACATCTCTGGAAATAGAGAGAGAGGATGAAGCAAATGCCCCACTGGCTCATATAATGGTATCCGTTACATTACACAGGCCGTGAGGGCTCATATAGGGTTACATTTATCTAACAATATTTGTGGCTAAATCCCCGAAAACACCAGATTTAAGTATCCCCCGAATGTACTAAAGGGGAATCTCCGATCCCTGCTGCGATCCAGCCTGCATCGCCGCTGGCCGCCTCCCCCATAAGATTCTATAGGGGATGAGAAGCTGCTCCATGTATTAACATTGGGCAGCCCGGCTTCGAATCCCTGGGCTATTGCCATTCTGAGATGGAGACAGCCCATTGTAGCCTATGGATCGGGACAGTGCGGTCAACAGGGGGGTCAGCGATAACCGCACATGTGCAGACCTCTCCGCTTTCGGCTAAGCGCATCGCAGAGACGGGCTCCATTTGGAGCCATCCCAGCGCTAATATCGCATTTTACAATGCGATCCTGGGCGGTAATATTTCACCCATATCGCATTGTAAATGCGATAATTGATAAATGGGCCCCATAATATGTTACACAAGCTGGGCGGGCTCATATATCATATAGTAGTGTCACTTATATTACAGAGGCCGGGGGGCACGCGTAATAGTATCACCGATATTATATAGACAGGAGGGCTTATATAATAATGTCATTTATATTATTTGTACCTGATAATGCCAAATTCATCAAAGTATCCTCCGCGCCCCTGTGTGCCAAATGGCTCTTTAAATGTCAAAACCACAGAGGCGATGTGATCCCGATTCCACAGGGGTCCAAATATCCGGTTGCTAAATCTAGAGAAAGCATGGTAAAGTGTGTTATACTAAGGTCAGTAACATAACAGAATGCTGAGATTAGACAGACAGGCGAAGGGTTCTAACCTGAGCACCATGAGGTTCTGCACCATCTCTTTGCCCAAATAATGGTCAATACGGTAGATCTGGTTCTCCTGGTAGAGTGCGGAGATGTGCTCAGATAATTTATTGGAGCTGTCCAGGTCCTTTCCAAATGGCTTTTCCACAATCACCCGATTCCATCCGCTGCAGGAGCACAGAGAGAGGGCGGAAACATAATTATTACTGTAATAACATCGCTGCTCCAGCAGACAAGCATTAGCATGTGTCCTGTAGTGACAATATGTCACATTACAGGCCGCCCTGGTTTGTCCCGTTAGAATTCCCACGGCACCGAACCCAGGAAGACCCCTTCGCACTAAGTGGGTGATTCAGGTTACTTTGCAAAAGCAAACTGCTTCTTTATTGGACAAAGCCATGCTACACTGCAGGTGGGGCAGATGTAACATGTGCAGAAAGAGTTACATTTGGGTGGGGTGTTTTCAAAATGAAATCTATATTGCAGTGTAAAAATAAAGCAACCAGTATTTACCCTGCACAGAAATAATAGAACTCGTCCAAATGTAACTCTCTCTGCACATATTACATCTGCCCCACCTGCAGTACAGCATGGTTTTGTCCATTAAAGAAGGAGTTTATTTTTGCAAACCAACCTGAATCACCCCCCAAACCAGGATACAGGTTGCCTTGGCGAAACACGTGAAAACTAACAATGAATACATATAGCAATATTAAGGGTGATGGAATGCAATCACGTACGTTGTGTTCATACAGGTCACTCTGATGTTACGGGTCACATCCAGATATACACTGGGTGGTACTGCTAAATAAAACAGGCGGTTTGCTTTAGACCCATTGGGCAGCGACTGGAGATGTTGGTCGAGTGCTTTGAAAGAAGCTTCATCAGAGTATTGTCCAGATACATAAGAGTTCCTCTTGAAGAAGGAGTCCAGCTTCCCTGCATCCTTATCAGTGACCTGAAGCACACAAGAAAATCAGAGTTGTTGCCAATATTCTTTCGTGCACCACAAGGTGGCGCTATAGCAACTGGCATGGGACACACTTTTTGCAACAGCTGCTGCATTTTAGTCATTCAACAGCAAACACACAACAACAAAGCTGAACAACAAGTTGTCAGAAGTAAACAACAAGCACACATGCAAATATTTGGCCTGATTCAGATCTGTTCACTAGGCTGCTTATATTCGCATATATATATAAAATTGTATATCCCTCATTCGTAAAGTCAGCCAGGAGTTACTTTTCATTTGACAATTTCCTCTGAATTTGCGGCGGGCGCTGACGTCACAAGCAGTTGGGTGTTCCCTTGCTTCTGCCTCCATTCCGCCCAATATGGAGTGAACACGCCGGCGAGAGTCTGAATTGGCCCCATTGTTCAGTGTGCACACAGAAAATATATACGATCACGGCAATAAAGGGGGGAATGTTTATCGGGACATGCAAACATACATATAGGGCGGTATTCAATGTTGTCATTTCTCATAACACTGCAAAATAGTGGCCATTTCCTGACAGAGTAGATGGAATGCGAATTCCATCTATTCTGTTTTTTTTTCGATTTTCGGAAACAATTTGAAAATCAGCAAAGACGTGGATCCACGAATCCCCTTTGCCAAGGATACGGACGCTAATCCCCCAAAAAATTGCATTTCCGCAACAGCAAATTCCCCTTTTCAAAGAGCCAGATCTGCACAAGTGAATCCCTGATGTCTCCCTAGCGAAAACATCTGGGATTGTATACTCGAATCCCATATTTCTGAAAATTGGAAATTATGGCACACATTGAATACCCCCCTTAAGGGGGCAGTCCCCTTATTCAGGTATTAATTGGTGTACAGTACTTTATCCAGCATTCAAGAGCTGGTATTTAGTATGACTATCAAAGCAAATAAAAATGCCACACAAGTAATATGAAAAATTCCAGCGCCCACCTATTCGCCATCATTACGATGTTCATAATGCTATGACTCAATACATGTGGAGAAAGGGGAGCTGCAGGGGGGGGTGGGAACACCACCTATGACAGCATAGTGCTAGAACCTTCCCAGCCAGGACATTACCTTGAAGTACTGCTGGCTTTGTTTCCGGATGTCCTGCACGGTCAGCTTTGAGCGCGCAAACCCCACAATATAGGTATCTTCAGGGAGGAGACCGTCATTATACAGCCACCTGTAAGAGAACAAAACAATGACAGGGAACATTAGGAATTAGCTGATAACTTATGAAGTCTATGTAGTGCACCTCCCCCATAACTGTATAGTGTGTATCACAGGGGGAAACTGGGGAGTTGGACGCGAGCCCACCACACCATATGGGTTTCTCCAGCATTGAGGACCATAGACTTTAATGCTAAGGATGGGTCAGAATGAAAGGTTACAGAATAAAAGAAAAGTGGTTCTAATTTAAACCAGCGGTTCCCTCCCGTACCCCTTGATTAGTCTTTTTTATTTCTGAGTCCCGCCTCCTCTCAATTCGAAATATCCACAGTACTTACTAGTGGAGTGGAAGTGAGCGGTATGTGTTTCTTTACATTAAGGAGTAGCAAAGGAGTAGTATGTGGTCAGGCATTGGGTCCCTCTGTGTCTGGCCGCTGGTTGTGTACTGTCCGGGGTTGTGTACTGATCCGGGGATCCCACGAAGGCATGTAGGATTAATGCCGCTGCTTCCTCCACCCGTGTCAGCATGGGGCAGATGATTGCTGATGTCTGAGGGCAGTGCGGGTAGCTCCAAGTGGATTGTGGGTCAAGCAAAAGCAAGGGGAGATGCTGAGGACACTGCAGGCGGACCGGAAGTGACGCAATGTGGCTCATCTCCACGGCAACCGGAGACGTAGTCTGCCATCAGGAGACCACTTCCTTTTCTTCTGTCATTACCCATATTATTTTAAAGGGGATGCGGTCAATTTGCCGGCGGTCGGGATCCCGGCGTTCAGAATCCCGACACTGGAATCCCGACCGCCGAAATCCCGAAACTTTCTCCCTCCGTGGGAGTCCACGACACCCATAGAGGGAGAATAAAATAGCGTGCCGAGCGTAGCGAGGCACCGGGCCCGCTGCGTGGTGAGCGCAGCGAGCCCGCAAGGGGGGGGGGCGATCCACGTCCCCCCCATGTCGGGATTCCGACCGCCGGGATTCCGACCGCCGGCATTACGTATCGGATCCTTTTAAAGTATCCCCAATCAGTGTGCGGTCTACCCCCAGTGGCACAAGTACCCCAGGTTGGGAATCACTGATTTAAACCAACAACAAAAAAAAATGATTTGGCTCTTTTCTACATGTGAAAAGTGTCAAATCTTACTTCATTTACTTGATGATTCCAATCCAATGTGCAGCCCCGTGCGCATCGTCTCAGATCCAAAGATTGTCGTCACTGCACCAAGGATGCATTGTATACAATACCTGAGGCAGTGAATGTTATCGCATATGGGGTGAGATTTAACAGGATGAGAGATTCAGAAAGTGAGAGATTTGGTAAGAAATCTCCAGGTTTTTTAAAGCGGCAATCATTTACACTGCAGCACAGTTGGATTTTGAAGTGTAAATGATTGCCGCTTTAAAAAAACCTGGAGATTTCTTTTTTTTTTTTTAGATTTCTTTTTTATTGAAGCAAGTGTACATTAATCAAAAGAATTCAATTCAGTTTCATATGTACATTATTAAAAGAAGCTTTCATGCGGTTGCATCAGGTAGTCAATACATCCGGGATGGTTACAAGTATATATTAATAACAAGAACATTGGTACAAATACTAGAATCTATTCTCAGGTGGAGAGCTATATACAATCTCTTGAGAACAAGGCCCAGAAGGGGTGTTGTATAATTATACCTTTATGGATACGCTATATAACCCACTTCAGAATTCGTCATTTTAGTCACTAGGATGATCCCCGATAAGAGCCACGTTAAAGGTATGTATATTCTATCATATAGGTGGTTACCAAGTGGTGCTGGGGGTCGTTTTTGTTTTTTTATTATTGCTTAAGTTAGTGAAGTGCTCCATAGGGGAAGAAATTATAAATGTAATCCTAACTCATGAAAAGTAGATAATTAAACATACAACAAATAATATAAAATATACAAAGCAATTAAACAACGAACAATATAAAAAGGACATATAAGACCACTATTATGCTACCCATAAGAAGATGGGGTTCTCCTACAGGGTTATCCCCGCTCTGTTGTACCTGGTGCCTAAGGCCCCCGATCCACTGTGTAATAGATGGTGACAATTATTTCTAAGATTTGTTTCTTCCGATAGGAGCAGGTGCGGACAATACCCGATTATACAGATTGGTCACAGCATAAGATACATTCCTACCAGTCACGTATTTTATCCTCTTTAGTTCCCATCTTCTTTGTACCAGACTTTCTAGGCATCTAAATCCTGTCCCTTTCCTCTGACTCTCGCATTTCTCCTTGTCTACCTTTATTCTAGTGGATTTAAATAGTGCTAATCGGGTCTTCATTTCGTGCTATTCTTGTTTCGTCCCAACTCGTTATTTGGAAACATTTTCTTAGATGTATCTTTATTATGTTTGGTTGTTTTTCTATAATAGTTCCCCATGTTTCAAATAGCTCTTTCACCCTTTTTTCTTTTTGGAGTGTCGCCTCCACCCATTCAATACGGAATATATAAAATAGTTTTTCCTCAAACAGTTTCATTGTGGGGGCAGCTCTGTCTATCCACCTGTGGAGAATGCTTTTCCTAGCTGCAGCTGATATTGCCAGTAACAATTTGTTTTGCCTTTTGCAATCTTTGTCTCCCTCTCAGTTATCCCAAAGATCGCCCACTCTGGGGTGAGTGGAAAAGTGTATACTAATAATTTGATGGAGAATTGCCATACTTCCTCCCAAATTTTTTTAATCTGTCCGCATTTCCACCGGCAGTGAAACAGATCTGCCCCCACTCTATCACACTTTAGACATTTGCAGTTTGGTGCTATACCCATGTTAAACCTTATTTTCTGAATCTCTCATCCTATTAAATCCAGGGTTGCCAACTTTAGAAAGCTCCTCTCCGGGAGAAGCCCGGAGAGGAGACTTTCAGCAGGAATTCAGGGGCGGGGCTTAAACGTGACACCATTAAGCCCGCCCCCATGAAGGAAAGTGCCTCAATTTGACGATCTCTGTGGAGGGGGCGGGGCTAAACAGCACGATGATGACACTTTGGCCCCGCCCCCTCTCCGGTGATCGTCAGAAAAGGTCATTTAAATGCCGCGGCCGGGGTGGGGGAGCGGGGGTCCCCCAGAATCCGGGAGGGCTGCCCACCTTTCTGGGGGGCCGGGAGGATGACCCGATTTTCGGGACCCTCGCGGCCATTCCGGGAGGGTAGGCAACCCTGATTAAATCTCACCCCTAATGTACATTTCAAGAGTTTTCACCTGGGCTTTTCAGCAAAATACCAGGTAGAACTGCTTCATCCTGTAATTTGCTGCTGTAAGTGTAAAAGGGTACAGGGCAGCTGCACCAGGGAAAATGACCCAGCAGTCAAAATCCTGGGTAATTCCCAGGTAGTATGTAAAAGGGGTATTAAATAACTACTTTACATTCCCCCCATTTGTATAGTTGTCTTCTACTTACCACAAGGTCGGGTAGATCTTCTTTTTGGCCAAATCTCCCTGTAGAATGAACAGAATGTAAATTATTCCAGAAGATCCAATCTCTTCATCACCAACTGTCCTAAAGAATAACGTGTTTATATCCTAGTATTGGCTCCAGAGGGTCACAGTCCTGGAGAAACAGATTTTTTAGTTTTACAGGAACTTTTTAAATATATTTTGATCTTCTTCCAAATGTCCGTCATGTGTGATGTGCAGACAGAACACAGGCCTTTTGTTTCCTACACACTGTTTATTGTTATAATCCCCACTGGTAAGTGCTGTGAAAGTCTCCTGCACAGTACAGGTCATGTATCCACCAACATAGAATGGGTGTGGATCGTATTGTCGACCAAAACTGAAAAATCTGTTTCTTCAGGACTTAGGTAGACAGGCAGCAAGGTCGACAGGGCTCTAGGTTGACATGGGTTTAGGTCGACAAATGCGTTAGGTCAACAGGTCGACATGGGTTTTTTCACTGTTTTTTGACCCGAATGTCAACCCAGTCGACATGGACACAGTTGGATGTCAACCACAGCCCCTCGCTTAGCTCGCTATGCTTCGGGCACGGTGCCTCGCTGCGCTCGGCACACTATTTTATTCTCCCACCACCCCCTAGTGCATGGTAGGGCATAAAATACCGCCTGTCGGCACATGTTGGGTCAAAAAACAGTGAAAAAACCCATGTCGACCTCACCCATGTCGACCTAAAACCCTGTCGAGCTTCATCCATGTCGACCTAGAACCCTGTCGACCCAACGGTGTTGACCTAATGACTGTCGACCTAAGTGTGGTCGACAATACGACCGTATACCCATAGAATAATAGCTCTGGAAAGGTAGAACAGCTTCCAGCAGGATGAGTTGGAGGAAGAGTTACCGGGGTGTCACCACAAAAGATATCCCTGTAAGTAATAAATCGATACTGGAGTTTGCAATAAATACCTCTCTGATCATCAATATTCTAAAGGGGAGTACACAGGCTTCGACTCGGGATACCGATTCCATATCGACGGCTGGCGGGGCCCGGCAGGTGCCAGCATTGAACAGGAGGGAGGGAGGGACAAAGGGAGGGGGGGATGCTGCATTAAGCATCATGGAACTGCATTTGATCTGTAGTTTTAAGCAGAGGCATCCCCCCCCATACCTGGGCAGCGCGGGGATCTGGGCAGTGGGATCCGTGTAGCTCTGGCGGGCAGGGGTCCCTGCAGCGGATAGGCAGTCAGCTGCGGGGTCCCTGGGGCAGATGGGAACTACAGTAGTAGCGCTACTAGTTCCCATCTGCTGCAGAGACCCTGCTGCTGACTTCACATAGGCCGCAGGGACCCCCTACCCGCCAGCGCTACACGGACCCGCTGCCTGCCACCCACCCGCCACCGTAGAGGTGGGGTGGCGGGTGTGAGGGCCCCAGATGTATGGGGGCCCTGGGGCAACCGCCCCTGTCGCCCCGGGGCTAATCTGCAACTGGACAGAGTGGTCATGGATATAAGGAACAGGGGCGCGGAGTCTTAACCACTGGTGGCCTACGCCAGGGAGCTCCGCAAGGAGCTTTGGACTTCGCTGCACCAAACGAGCAGGTTGCAGCCCCCTGCCCTGGTCCTCTGAACCTGGCTGAGATGGATGTACAGGACACACACTGGGAAGTAGCAATTGGAGGTCTTCAGTCTATTTGACAATCGATGTTGTAGTAGTCAATCTTGAAACCGATGAGGACAGGTACTGTAGCTTGGATCCTGGTATTTAGCCGGGAGGGAGGAATCTGGCCTGGGAGCCAGCAAAAGATATTGGCCTGGGAGCCAATGGGAAGCACTATCGGCTAGGGAACCAATGGTATGACTATCAATCTGGAAACCGATAATGGGGTTCTTTGGCCTGGGAGCTGGGAGTGACGTTAGCAGTCTGTAAACCGATGAGGTTTTAACGGACTGGATCCGATGATAGAATAATCGGCCTGGGAGCCGTTGGTTGGTTTTTGTCCTGAGAGCCAATGGTGACCTCTGCTGAGGATATCCTGAACCAAGCACAGACGTCTTCAGATGGAATGCTTGGGATGCTAATAACTTTGAAGAGAATCAAAGGTGGAGAGTTAACCAGGGAGCTGGCTAGCAGCAGGACACAGGTGCACAGGTAACGCTGGTACACAGTTGTGTATTAAACATGGTCAACAGATGTATTCATTTTTATTACCAGGTATTTATATAGCGCACACATATTTCACAACGCAGAGAATTTTTGAACATTGACATCAGTCTCTGCCCCAGTGGAGCTTACAATCTAGATTCCCTACCACATGTACACGCACACACATTCATTCCAGGGTTACTTTTTGTTGGGAGCCAATTAGCCTATCAGTATATTTTTGGATTGTGGGAGGAAACCGGAGCACCCGGAGGAAACCCACACAAGCACGGGGAGAATATACAAACTGCACACAATTATGGCTATGCTGGGAATCGACCCATGCCCTCCTGATGATGCTAACCATTACATCGTCCATTCTGTTTACACAATGTCCATACATGACCAGATTTACACCAAGTGAAGGGTGCGATTAGGAATGGACTCTTGTATACGTGGGCAGAGACATGAGACCGCAGTGCCAAGGACAAGGAGCTGTATACAGAAGGTGTGTCTGCTTACAAGCCTGGCACCACATAATCAGGGTAATCTGCTGAGTAACTGATGATGAATGTGCTGGGAGCCAGGCACGTTACCAGAACAGCGTTTCCAGCTGTGTGTGCTGTTACTGGGAAGGGTGGGGTGTGCTGAAAGACCTCATCCCATTGTACAATAGCCTACACATAATGGGAGGCTGGAGAGGGTTTGTATCATGGATACAAAACTTGGTACAAGCATTCTGTATAAATGACAATAACAATGTGCATTGACTGTAGGGGTTGTATTGTTATCACACATTACTAACGTCTGACATGGATTGCTCATAACTGCCAGAAGGAAAGCCTAGTCTGTGTACCTTCTTTTAAAGCACCAATAATTCCCTAAATCCTGAAACCACTGTGTAACACAATCTATGTGCAGGGAAGGTTATGGTGTAGGCGCAGAAGGGGCTGTAAGATAGATAGAACAGAGAGAAATACGACACACTGGCAGCTATTTTAGCCTAAAATCTAATAGGGGAGTACTAATAGGGGAGAGGCAGGTTCCCAAAATACAGCAACAGATGGATTGGAAATGCTCTTCCCCTAGGCACCCTTCCGAAATAAGAAGCACCTTTTCGGGGAAGCAGAGTCGGGCCACCGGAGGGGAGGGAAGCGGAGCCTGGCCACGGGAGGGGAGGGAAGCGGAGCCAGGCCACGGGAAGGGTGGGAAGCAGAGCCAGGCCACGGGAAGGGTGGGAAGCAGAGCCAGGCCACGGGAAGGGTGGGAAGCAGAGCCAGGCCACGGGAAGGGTGGGAAGCAGAGCCAGGCCACGGGAAGGGTGGGAAGCAGAGCCAGGCCACGGGAAGGGTGGGAAGCAGAGCCAGGCCACGGGAAGGGTGGGAAGCAGAGCCAGGCCACGGGAAGGGTGGGAAGCAGAGCCAGGCCACGGGAAGGGTGGGAAGCAGAGCCAGGCCACGGGAGGGGTGGGAAAATACAACCAGGGCCGCTGAGAGCGCCGCCGGGCCCTGGTAAAAAAGGAAACGGGGTCAAGGGGAGAGGCATGGCAAATGGGAGGGAGCGTTGCCATGCCCCTGTAAACAAAAACAAAAAAAATATTGCAGGGGTACACGCTTCCCCCTTTGACGGCACTGAATACAACACAATAAACAGACTCCCTTCAGTGGACCCTTAACCCCTTGAGTGGTGGGTTTTCCTGGGGCAGGACAAACCTACCAGGGCAGGTCTGTCCTGCCACAGAAATACTCACTACAGAAGGGGCAGTCACTGCCTTCTGCAGCAGCCCCTGCTCCCTGGGACTGCTGCCAGCTTCGGCTGTATAGAGAAGTTTGGGGCCGCTTGGGGGGCTCAGAAGCACTCAGCCGTTTGGGCATTCCTCTTTTTAGACGCCTGAACACAGGAATGGCTTACCCTCCCCAAGCGGCCCGGATTCTCCCCGAGCGGGGAGGGGGGAAATCAGTGGCAGGGAGGGGGGGTGGCACGCCAGTGATTCACCGCTGGAGGCACCACTGGCGCACCCTTTCTTTACAGTGGCATGCCCGGAAATTTCTTATGAGAGCCCGCTCCTGCAGTGCAGCTCAGTCTGAGGAATTTCCAGCCATACCACCGAAGGGGTTACAGGCCTATAAGTGTCCACTACATGAAAGACATTTTCACTGTACACAAACTTTCGCCCATCCATCGGACAGGCCTTAAGACTAGTGCAGCATTATTACACACACCGCCCTGCCTATCACTGGTAATGTGCACCGGATGTTGTGTGTGGCTACTTACTAAGTTGCTAAAGTGAAATGAAGCAAGGACTGGCCTTCCTGTATTGGGTAACACAATGTGCACACACAAGGTGACACAACCACTAAGCAGCGCTGTGTGTGTGTATCTTGTGGGCATGCCATGAATGCAGGTTCTTGCTGGTCTTATACGTGTCCTAGAGTCCCAGCAGCTTTTACTAATCAGGGAGCAATGGAGAAAGGCGCCCAAACCTACAGGCACTCTGATCCAATCAGAGTGCTGCGCTCTAATGCACAGGAGATAGCATATCCCAGTCTAGCAATAAAAGAGAGTGCAAATAGAATGAATAAATAGTATATTTAATATCGAATATAACATTCTTATCTATACCAAAACATTTAATACTTTTAAATAAAAATTGTATGTATATAGTATCAAGGGGTATACACAGGGGACGATTTCAGCCCCGCAAAAAGGAGCAGGGATCGCTTGGTGTGTATGCCCAGCAGTGATGGCGATGCGCAGTCCCACGCACCACTATCGCCCGCAGGGAAAGTCGGTGCTTACACTGCATTTCCTGCTAGTTTGCAGGGCTTTGCCTATAAACAATAGTGCAAATCACTAGTGCGGCGCGATTGTGCTTAAGCCCGTCGCTCATTACAGAGGCAGCAGTCACCCAGCGGTAATGGGGCATTACTCTGGCTTCAAAAGATACGGACATTGCAACATACTGTGGGCCGGATGCTCTAAAGCGAAAATGCAGTAAAAACACAGTTATGGGGTTTTTTGCTGCACTAAAGCCCCTCCACCAGAGCAGCAAGGCGGAGAGAATCACCAGCTTTTGTTGGCGATACCCTATAGAAGCCTATGGGTTCTCTCCGCAGCGCTGTCAAAGGGATCCGTCACAGATCGCCACCCAGCATACCATCGAAAGCCCAGGGACGCTGCCACGTCGTAAAGGCAGGTCTTATAGCAAGAGCCGCCCTTTGGGTCACTAATGCCGTATGTTAGTGCATTTGCCATTAGTATGAATGCGGTAAGCGGCGATGTGGGGCAGTGAATGTTAGAACATCCTGCCCTGTATGTTTTTTACTGGATGTTTTGGGGGTTATTCAAAGCTGATATCTGGGCTGCTAATTTGAAGATCCCTGCGATCAGGTAATCCCTGCCCAGCGAGAGAGAACTTCTGCCCTGTGCAAGCCTGCAAAGCAATGAGCACGGTTGTGAAAAGATCACAGGCCTGCGATTAGCTGCAAATCCATACGCAGCCGCTCATCATAGAACGATTTTGCTAGTGGGTAGCCCAGGAATTACTCGGCGGGTGCGATTGAAATAGGCAGATCGGAGCCGGACTTCCCTTCAAACTCCTGGGCACGCCTGCGTTTTCCCTGACACTCCCAGAAAACGGACGGTCGCCGCCTCCAAGCGCCGGCTTCCTCGTAATCAACTAGCGTACGGACAGCAATAAAAAAAAAATGCAGCAGGATTTTATCATAGGATGGCCTCGCACATGCGTACTATGGGCCGCATGCATGCGCAGTTCATCGATTATGGCCCGGCCTGCGAATTCCCAGCCGTGCAATCAGGTCTGATCAATCCCCATTATCACTATTAGAGAATATACTCTGTGAGACTAGGTTTATTGTAAATGACAATTATTTTATGTGCATGGTCTGTCATAGTGGCAAGAGAATATTATTAAATCGCTAATAGTTGGCTAATTTAATTTTTTTTGTTGTGTATATTATTGTTATTTTAATTATTAAATATATGAAAATATTGAATAGCAATCCGCTTGCAGTTCGACGGACAGGAAGTCAGCGGTTGGTGGTGGTAATTGGTCATTTTCTGGGAGTGTCCGAAAAAACTCAGATGTGCCCATTAAGGGAGGGTCTGTGACATCAGCACCAGCCTTGATCAGTCTGTCTCTGTCGCTGAGCTGTGGAAGGGTCAGACCTAAGGTGCGTACACACGTACAGATTTTTCTGTCCAATCTATCTGGTGGGAACAAAAACCTGGAAATGTATGGGAGCAAATGACAATCAAAAAATAGTTCCCAAATGATTGAATCATTTTCTCCCTCATGGAGAGGGTCAGGTAGGCAACCCTTATATAATAATATATATGAAGGGATTTAGGGGCTGCTGTAAATTTGGGAGAGAATTTGCATCTTGAACAGGTTCTATGGCTGATTATAACCAGGTGATTGTAGGCTTGAAGTCAGCCACAGAACCTGTGCAATTAATTATTCTCCTGGTTGAAAGCGATAATATGGTTTGGGCTGAGGAAGGGGCTAATACCCCCGAAACGTCCCCAGATATATTTTATGTGTAATTGATCACCGTCTCCCGAGTGCTGATTTGTCCTTTTGGATTTAGAAAATAAATAATAATAATAATAAAAAAAAAAAAAAAAATATATATATATATATATATATATATATATATATATATATATATATATACACATATATATATACACACACACACACATACATACACACACCTATATTTATTTATAAAACACCCCCCTTCTAGTGCAACATGACCTATCCAGGTGAAGATTTCTTACTTTTTTTTTTGGAGCCTTGATTAAACAATATTAATAAGAATGTCCGTTACCAGTTCACTAGAAACCGCTGCTACAAACATTTAATCTGTGTGCAGTTGGCAGGTACCCACATGTCTAATTTAGTTGTAATCACTTATTATCTCTCAGTGCAATAAAATGTGATAGCATGCAGTGTTGATTCAGTTGGGTATAACATCCTGAGTCTACACCTGATTGTATGGGTGATTGTGTTTGTTGATTGGCTGACAGGAAACACTGCACCGCACTCACAAGCATCAGTCTGTGTTGTCGAATCTAAGCCTGTGACAGGAATAAATATATCCACAGACAAGCTTAATAAACAGATGGTGCATTATAAGACACACAATATTATAATTCAGCTAAGATATTTTAATATAGCTGGCAAAACGTAACTGCGTAAAAAAGAAATATGCTACTCACCGAAGCACCAACTACAATGAATATGTGGGTCCGAGATCGCTGAAAATCCACTTCACTGTACAGCTCCTCCCTCATTATACCGCACACCTCAGACCTGCTGAGGTGCACCTGTTCCTGGGAGGCACTCATCTTCTTCTCTGCATGGGGGAGAGGAGATGTCACCATATACCCATACACTGGTGGGAATGCTAGGCAGTTAGTGATCAGATCAGTCATACATATATCCATGGACATGCAGGCATATGTAGAATGGTGTACACAGGGGTAATGCACTGGAAACTCCACACACACAGATTTACTACAACTTCTAAAGGGGTTAAGTCATACTTGCCTACCTGACCCTCTCCATGCAAGAGAAAATGCTCTGTTCCTGGACTTCCCTGGTAATATATGATTGCCAGCACCTGTGGTGAAACACCTTTACCTAGCTCCCCACAGGTGATGGCAATCATACATCACCAGGGAAGTCCAGAAACAGAGCATGTTCTCCTGCATGGAGAGGGTCAGGTAGGCAAGTATGGGTTAAGTGGATGTGGTGCTAGAGCACAGGTTCTCAAAGTCGGCCCTCAGGACTCCACACAGTGCATGTTTTACAGGTCTCCTCACTGAACGAAGTTAAATAATTATCTCCACCTGTGGATCTTTTAAAATGTGTCAGTCAGTAATGAGGGCACCTGTCTGGCAACCTGAACAAAATTAACTATGTGGGGTCCTGAGGACCGACTTTGAGAACTACTGTGCTACAATCGGATTCCATCCATGACCGTGTAATCAACTACAGATCTGGAGAGGAGGATGTCTGCTTTCCTTGGAGCAGTGGTTGTCAATCCAATCCTATAATACCACCAATGGGTCATGTTCTATGGATTTATTAAATCAGAGACGAGTTAAGCTAGAATGGGATCATGACCAATATACTATGGTAGCACAAGCTATCTCAATCCAATGATTTGAGCGTTGCAGGAGCTTTTGAAGACATTTATTGGCTCCTGTATACACATTACACACTATCCAATTATTGGGCAGGACCAGCTGATCGTCTGATAACTGGATAGTGTGTAGCTTGGAGAGATTCAATTGCATGCAGTAATTTACTGCACCAGGAAAAGGGTGGTAGCCGCAGGCTTTAACCCATAGAATCTGGGATATGTTCCTGGGGCTATACGTTAACAGCTATGTGTCACCTACGATCATAGCAGTGAACGTGGATTTCTCTATCAGGCAGGCTATAATCGAATAGCCCCGGCAGATGAATTAACTGTGGCTAATTGAATTTGGCCTGTAATCTATTTTGCTGGTTCAGTAATGATTCCACCTATTTCCATAGACAGAAGACCTGAAAAGATGACCTGTTAGGAAATCTTGAGGACAGAGGTTGAGAAACACTGCTGTGACCATAGCATCCTGTCACACAATTTATTAATGGGGTATTTCAGGAGAAATCAAGGAACGCAAGCTGAAATTTCTGAGCCGAGGAGCCCCCAACATGTTACATAGCATAGTTACTACACAGGGATGTGGTAACATCCTGGCTGTCTCAGGGTGCTGGCAGACAGACTACCACCGCCGGACTCCTGGCTCGAAGTCAGATGACCAGAATCCTGACATCAAGGGAGATAACGACACTGGAATTCCGATCGTATGTATGTAGGCGGATTAGCGTTATGGGCCCCATACATCAGCAATCACAATTAATGGATTTCAGGGATTTTTTGGCCAGATAAATGGATTCTACAATCTATCTGACTTTGCCCACACATTACAGATTTATTTCAGTGATCGGCAGATTTTTTCATCTAAAGATTGCATCTTCATATCTGGAAATTGCCCAATTGATTGTCATTTCAGCTGTTCATAATGTAAATAGATGAAGAAGACGAATTGGGAATGCCCACACATATAAAAAAGATCCGCAGATAATACCAAATTATTAAGCATGTTTAAAAACCTGATTAAGCAATCGATTGGCGATCCCTATTAATTTTTGATTGGGATTGCCAAAAGGGGAGCCCACACATCTAAAATTAATTATGGCAATCATCTCCAGATCTCAGGATTGTCACAATTAATTGCTGATGTATGGGGCCCATTAGGCCAGTGGTGGGATGTTAGGTTTAGGGACTTAGGTTTAGGCTGTGGATAGGAAGGTTAGGGTTAGGCTGCAGGAACAGAGGGCTAGGAGGGGGCAGTAGGAAGGTAAACATGCTTCCCCTGTCATGGTTCCTTTTATGTGGATGCTGGCGTCGGTATTCTGACTGCCGGCATCCCGCCTCCAGTCATCTGTATGTATTCTACTATCCTATGTATGTACCAGCCATGTGGACTAGTGCAGGGTACACACCACGACGACCCGCTCACGATGCACATCGTGAGCGGGTCGTCAGTGTCTCGTCCGCGGGGGGGGCACGACCCGCTCACGATGTGCACTGTGAGCGGGTCCGATCCAATGACGACCCGCACCCGGCTGTATGGTCGTCATTGAGATCCTACCTGCAGCAGGTAGGATCTGAATAACGACCGACCGACCCGCGGGACCGCGCATCGGATCGGTATCGGTCCACACCAGGACAAAAAAGGGCCTAATCACCACACAATCTACATCCAATTGGTCGGAATTGGATCAAGATTGAGGGGATCGGGCCCTAGTCGTCCTGGTGTGCACCCAGCATAGGACTGGGAATAGTAACTGTGCTGAGCGCAGCCAGACACCTTGCCCGAAGCGAGGCTACAAAACACCACTAATTTGCTTTAGATATGGTGAAACATACAAATACACCGGCCAAAAAAGTGTCAACCATTCTCATCTACTGAACTACACCCATTTTTTTTATTTTCTGCATTCAATAACACCAATATTAGCACCATTAAGTAAATAGATGGCTTTGTGCAGAGGTGCCTAAACTCCATTGCAGTCCAGGTTTTAAGGATATCTATGCTTGAGCACAGGTGACTAATGGAGGAGTATGGGAAAACTGTGCCTTAGGGTATAAATTCACAGTAAAGGTTTGTGCAGACTGATGAGATATGAAATAGAGAGAAGAGCGTATAATAAATAACACAGACATGAAGTTTATAAACAAAACATCTTATGTAATAGAAGGGGGCGGATTTCACCACCTGTTGGATTTTCGGCTCCTAAACTGAACCAGACCTAGATGTGACATTGCCCAATTACACAATATAGAAAGGATGGAGACTGATCAGTTCAATGCATTATATAGAACTATACAATATGGCAAGGGGCGGGAAAGCAGAAAGGTGGTAAAACCTGCTTTTCCAAATGCACTAAAGCCCCAACACTGGGTCTCTAAGGAAGTGTGTGTGTGTGTGTGGTGGGGGGAAATGGGGACACCATTATGCCCTGCAGCTGCCACGTCACTGTGCACACATGGCACAATTCCAGGAGTCCTGGATCCTGCAGCCATCGCAAATGGCAGCTGGGTAGAGCTGCCATTTGCGTTACTACTCACATACTGTATGTATCTAAGTACACATGTGATTAGTATCATCGTGATGGGTGGTGAGCTGTACCGCAAGTGGTTGGAACATCCTGACCATGATGAGGTTTTACACCAGATCTGGTCAACCTGTCGCTCTCCTGCTGTTGTGAGAATTCAAGTTGCAATAATCAGCTGGTAAAGCATGCTGGGACTTGTAGTTTCACAATACCTGGATAGCCAGGTATCCGGTCCGGTATGCGGTCGGCAACATCTAGGTCAACAGTTCCTAAGTCGACCACTAATGGTCGATAGTGACTAGCTAGTCACCTGGAAATGGTTGACGTACCATAGGTCGGCATTGACAGAAAGTAGACACAAGCTTAAGGTTGTCATGGGCATAGTCGACACAAGTGTTTCACTTTTTTTTGGTGCAGACAGACTTGGTTCATACTTTACTATACAAGTGGGCATTGAGTGAGGATATAATAGTGTGCGGTACACTTATACAGTCATGTCGACAGTTGAAAAATTGTGAAAACTTGTGTCGACCTTTCAAGTGTCAATCATGTCTATGTCAACCTTAAGCTTCTGTTGACCTTCTGACAATGTAGACATATGGCATGTCGAACATTTTCAGTTGTCGGCCTAGTCAATGTCGATCATTAGTGGTTGACCTAGACATTGTCTATCCACTATATAGTCGACATGCAATAGGTCGACACTTGAAAAGGGTTTCATGAATCTTTATTTAAACCGACTTGTTCTCACTTCGCGATTCAAGTGGGCACAGATGGAAAACATAACAGCATGGTGAGCGCATCGTGCTATGCGAGTAGACGCGGTACACTAATACTGTGTCCCTGTCAACAAATCATGAAAAACTTGTAAACCATTTCCATGTCGACCTATTGCCTGCGTTGGCCTTTGGTCAATATCGACCTAGACCATGTTGACCTTTTCCATGTCTTGACCTAATAATCCACACCTGCATAGCCACAGGTTTGCCGGATAAACCGTTGTGGAGCTGCAGCCATGACACTAGTTTGCTTGCAGCTGCAACCAATTGAGGGGTTAAGTAGACAGTGCTTTAGTTCATGCTTGTTGCTGGCAGATTAAACATGCTTGGGCAAGATGGGCAGGGTGTGCCCCCTGCATTGTATGAAGGGGCAGTAGCACTGCCAATGTACATACAGCACACACACACAGAGTTTGACAAAAGCTTAACCAAAACACACAGCAATACTAGGCAATGTCAGCATGATACAGCAAATGGCTTGAACCTCTCCCACTCACAGGTAGAGACCAGTGCTAACCCATTCAGGCTGTGTGACTACTATTGCGTCCTGTCGTTTGCAGAACATCCCTTAAAGCAAACTGTTGCCTAACCCCCTGTTTCTGAAAGATAATCCCTATGCAATCTCTTGCCCCAGTGCAATGCAATTCACCCTAGGTCTGCGGAAAGCAAATTAACCCTTCATTGTGATGTTTGTGCAGTTTCAAGAAATATCCAGTACAGTGATGATGTAGAACTCCTTAAGGTCCTCAATCACTTATATGATTTGGCATTTTCGACACGATTTCAATGCATCGATACATTTACGGTACATACGATTCTTATCCTATGCGCGTCCCATGCACATCAGACTGGATCTGGAGATAGCCACTGCTGCAAAAAGGATACATTGTATCCCGCAGCGGTGAATGGGATCACACGCTATACGTCGTATGCAGTTATTTTGCATATGATATATCGAATGGGATTCATCCGCCAGGGAGTCCGGTGTGAGTTGCTGAGGTATCACATGTGAGGCTGCATTTTATGCCTTGGCTTAATGAGAGTCCTGCAATATGTAACTCTTTCATTTAACAAAGCCTCACAGAGCATCAATATCTCCTGCCTTTCCAATGCTTCCAAATTGTCATTAATTCCCTCTTATACAGGTGGCCATACACTGCTCAGACTTCTCGGAGCAGTGTTTTCATATCCGCTCCCCCTCGAGCGTCAGGATCGTATGCGGTCCTTCTGCATGTGACGTATTACATCCGTTCCCCATTCCCCGCAGCAGGGAGGGTGGCAGAGTCAGTGCTCATACGCTCCGGCTTCAATCTGATGTGCACGAGACTGCGCATCTGATCGGATATCAACACTTTCAATTTGGCCACTTTTCACCCGATCCGTCTGCCGGATCCATCAGAATTGGGTGAAAACAGGCCAAATCGGACCTGTGTATGGGCACTTTTACCTTTATATATCCCAACATTTCCATATTCACTGGACGGATTTGGCATGAAATGCCGACAAGGGGGGGCCGTGGATCGCCCCCCTTGCGGGCTCGCTACTCAAGGGGCCCGGTGCCTCGCTACGCTCGGCACACTATTTTATTCTCTCTCTATGGGTGTCATGGACTCCCATAGGGGGACAAAGTGCCGGCATTGCGGTGGTCGGGAATCCGGCGTCGGTATTTTGTCCGTCGGGATTCCGACCGCCGGCACATTGACCGCATCCCCACTGGACAGGGTCTATGACCTGTGATATGTAGTGTAACAGATATATGGTGTTTACATTGGGTGAGATTTACCCTTCGATTTTGAATATATAGTCAAAATCGAATCGGTATCACATAGACATCGAACATGTTTGTAAGCTATCGATCCCCATTCGATGCTGATGCGTGCTCCCGTTTAGCCTATCAAATTGAATAGCCAAATAGACAGTGCAGCCAAGACTATATAGTGGAAATCAGACAAGATGGCATGAATCAAATTTTTTTGATTCATGCCTTGCGATTCGATCCCAATGCGATCTGCGTCATCAAGCCCTCTCCCTTATATGAACAACCCTTTTATTTAAAATGTATAACAGTCAACATCAAATAGTCAAAATTACATGCAAATAGCATACAGAAAGGCAAAATCGTATCAGCATCGCATCGAAAGTGCAGAAAGTCAAAATCAAATAGAAATCGCACAGGAGTTTGCAGAAGAGCAGAAATCATATAGCAATCAAATCTCACAGTGTGTACACACTATCAGGATCACTTTCCTATTACTTAAGTCAGGGCTGGCCAAACCGGCCCTCGAGATCTACCAACGGTCCACTTTTTCCAAGTCAACTAGCTGGTGCACAGCTGTAGTCATTACTAACTGTCACATTTTCAAACATGCTGCATTCATTCCTTCTATAGATCTACAGGTTACATGAAACACATGAACTCAGTAGATCTTGGGGACAGGTTTGGCCACCCCTGACCTAGGTGGTATTACCAGTATTTGTCTTCCATAGAAAATAAAAAGGTGCCATTGTTTACCCCTTAAATGTCAGAGACTGCAAAAAAAAAAAAAGTCATGCTGTAATCTACTATAGTACCATACAGAAGTGCTGTAGCCCCACACGTGCTGTGTACTAGGGGAACACATGATCAGTGTTTTCTTCTGTAATTTCCCTAGGAGGGTGGAAGGCTCAGCCCTAAAGGCTGCACAGATTGTGGAGAATACGTTAGTCCTTCCTGCCTACTCTGTGGTTTAGGTGTCTTTATGTATAAAATGGCCTGAGAGATCTTGTGCAGAACTACATTTCCTTTCCAAAACTCATAAGAGACAAAAGACAGCTTCACACATTCACTCAGCCCCATCCATACACTGACATATAAGGGTCGCTTACTCACAGGGATGTACTAAGGATGTCTGAGTCTGAGGGATGTAACGCAGGTGTCTGCCGATCCTCAGGGTCTATGTGTCCCCTGGAGTCTGGATGCCTGCACCTCTGTGTATATGTGATGGAGGCGGATCTGTGAGAGGCGGATCATGGTGTTTCCCTCACGACTGGAGATGTGATTTCCACACCCTCTCCCCAATACTGCATCACATTCCCCTGCTCTGTTACCCAGCCCACATCTGCTGCCACCTCCCCCCTCCTCCAGCATCCCTCCTTCTCCTCCCTCTGCCATCCACCTGAGTGATCACTCGCCCTACACACTGCTTGTGTCTATTCCAGCAGCACTCCCGATGCCTGATTGATTCGTCCTGCAGAAGACCATTTCTGTGTGCTGCCACCCCTGATTGTGGGGGTTATTTGAAAACTGATTGCATACTGCTTTTTTCTCAAATGGTAAAAACCATGCTGCATTGCAGGTGGGCAGATGTAACAGGTGCAGAAAGAGTTAGATTTGAGTGAGTTATATTGTTTCTATGCAGGGTAAACATTGGCTGTTTTGTTTTGACACTGCAATTTAGAATTCAGTTATAAAACACCTCACCTCATACTCACTGGCCAATATGGGTAACTATATAGGCAACGGTTGGCATTATGTATTATGCAATACATATACCAATCTTTGGTGTGTGGTCACTTTTTTTCTCCTCTCTGGGTATGTCCATTTGTGTGACTCTAGAAACACTGCCATCTGTTGGCAGCGAGTGAAACTACATCACTTTCTCTCTCACACATGCACAAACAACAGAGGCACTTGCACTGAAGGCCGACGGGGCTTAGGTCCACACCTGAAATAGGTCGAAATGCCCAAGGTAGACAGGGTTGGAAGGTCGACACAAGCATCAGGTCGACAATGGGAAGTTTGATAGTCAAAAGGTCAACATGAGTTTTTCAATTTTTTTGCTTTGTTGACATTTGGGAAAAACCCATGTCGACCTTTTGACTGTCGACCTTCCCATTGTCAACCTTCCAACCCTGTCGACCTTAGCCATGTCGCCCTATTTCAGGTGGCGGCCTTCAGTGCATGTCCTGTGTGTGCGTATATGTGCTATTGTTCTGCTAGTTTTAGTGCCTTTTTTTTCTAAAAATATATTTCAATGGGGCAGATGTATAAAGAGAGAGTGTGTTTGTAGGGGAACCTGTGGCTCTACAGTTATGGAACTAGAAGACTCAGCATGCCGTACCGTCTTTTGTCTAGGTATTATGGGAATGTAGTACCAGGGCCAGAGATCTCGCTACACAGCACATGGTAACATATACTATCACAGCACTTATCAGCGCAGACGGCCGCTATATGTATAAGGGAAGCTGGTACAGGAGGAGCGTGTGTGCCTCTGACAGCCGGTCCCAGCCCCACCCCCTCACTCACCCACACTGGGTCTGCTCCCCATTTCTGCCCACCAGGTCGGCTCCACCCACCACACTGCGTCGTGTGTCCAATCACAAGCCCAGTATGTCATTGGTGGGCGTAGCATTTTAGGCAGCTGACGGTGGGCCCGTCATCGCGCCTGCCCCCATGATCCAATGAGAGCGCGCGTTGGATGACAGCTTCCAATCAGAGGGCGTCGGGAGAGCGGCTCACATGACGGACAGGCCGCCGTGCCTGTCGTCCCTATGCCCCACTTCCTGCAGCCTGCCCCACTTCCGTTGTTGTTCACTGCACATCGCCGCACGTGACGCCCCGAAAAAAAACCCCGACGTGGTTACGTCATGCAGTGAGGGGGGGAAGTAACCCGGAAACTGGTAAAGAGAAAACACTCTGAGGTAAGTACTGGGGCAGAGTTGCTTTCGTTTCAGCCGCTGACTGCCGTCTCCTGCTGGAAGGTGGGTACCAGCCAGGCAGCAGGTGCCCTTTACTCTGGGTTCTGTCCTAGTGATAAGTTCATAACAGGGTCCATGGGAAGGGAGGCAAGTGAGTGGGACATGGTTCACCAGCTGTTGTGGAACGACAAGTCCCAGTGTACTATGCTTTCTAGACTGAAATCTACACCATAGCACACCATTTGAGGCTACCTGGGAGGTGGAGTACTACAAATACCAGCAGTCTCCATGCTGGGAACCTCCCTTTCTTGTACAGGAAAATCCTAATCCACCTGTCACATACGTGAGTGCTGCTGGGGGTCTTAAATCCCAGACTTTGGCCCTGCATTCCTATTGTTGTTGTTTTTCTAGTAGTATACTTTAAGTAGTGCCTGTATATACCATAGCGCAGTAACCTACATGGATGATTTTGCCATGTTATTAATGTCCGTTACATCTGGGTGTGAGAGTGTCACGGACTGATCCAGAGCGTGTCTCACGTGGACAAGTGATTCCAGTATACATAGTGGCCTTATTGTCTCTCATTGCTCATTTTCATCTTTTTCCTAGTTGTAAAGTATAATGGAATATGCTGGTGCTCTATACCGATGATATCAGAACAAGATAATAGTACATTATCTCATTTCTTAGCTGAACTAGATGCTGAGAAATGCTACAAGTCCTATAAGAAATGAAGGCTCTGTGACATCGGAGTTCCACACATTGCATCCTTCAACCATTCACCAATTAGGTAAGAAAGGGTTTGCTGTTTAATTTTCATCTTCTGTATATATGAGAAAAATGTTATCTGCTGTAATTGTCTTGTCTGGTGTATTGTAGTGTGGTAGGGCTGCTGAGGTACATTTAAAATGTACTTCCATGTCCAAATGCATTTGTGGAGTGCAGTTTTATTAAATAATTTACTTCTATGTAGGCTTCAAACTACTATCATTTATTGCCTTACACATTACCTCTTATAGTTTGTATTAGATTGGCTTTCTCTTATGCTAGGTACACACTAGAAGATATATCTGAAGAATAACTGATCTGCAGTTATATCTACAGACGGATTGGGCAGCGTGTTTTCCCTGCAATCTGCCCGATCTGTCGAGACTGACATCACAACTGGGTGGGTTGCATCTGCCCACCCATTGAGCTGTCAATCACCGGCGGCTCCTGCATCGGCAGTACGAGCGGTCAGTATACACAGCATGATGCGGCAATATATCTTTAGATATATCGGTGTTCACAGATATATTGCTCATTTACACTGGCTGATGTTTCATCAATAGATTGGCAATTCTATAATTAGATTTCATTCTTGCACCCGCCATCTTTGAAAACCCATGCATTTCCTGTTCCCTGCCTGGGGTGTCGCTGTCTGCTGTGGTGTTTCTAGCACAGGTCTGGTTTGCAT
This sequence comes from Crinia signifera, assembly GCF_055691185.1. Classification (NCBI taxonomy): domain Eukaryota; kingdom Metazoa; phylum Chordata; class Amphibia; order Anura; family Myobatrachidae; genus Crinia; species Crinia signifera. The sequence continues at coordinate 37,890,258 of NC_139225.1, read as the reverse complement.
ACCAGTGCTGATATACAGACTACACTGTGCTAGAAGCACTACAGCAGACCGCAATTCCCCAGGTAGGGAAAAGGAACTGCATGGGTTTTTAAAGATGGTGGGTGCTAGAATGAACACTACATAAAGATACAGCTTTACTTGGTTTTGTTTCAACTAAACCAATGAAAATTCCTCATTCTGCATCAGTCGCAACATATAAAATTCCTGAGTGATTTTGGATTTCCAGGAGAGAAAACTGATACATTTCAGACCTATCCTTTAACATATTTAGTATACCCTAACACATTCCTTCCCAACATCGGTCCTAAAGTCAGTCCAGGATTTAAGGATATCCATGAGGCTGATGCGTAAATCAAAATAACTGAAGTACTAATTAAATCACCTGTGCTCAAGTATGGCTAAACTTAAATCCTGGTCTGTAAGTGTGACTTGAGTTTGATGTTTAAAGTAAACTTTAGCAAATTACCTTAGTGGCCTATAATACTACAGCATATATCTATATTAATATCATGGCCAGGGCAGCCGAGAGCTATGCCGGGCCTGGTAAATTGTTGGAGGCGTGGCCTAATCGCGGGGGCGTGACCACCTCCCACGGTTATGTCACGCCCCCAAAATGTTTAGTGGGGGTTAAAAAAAAAATCACCCTAAAGTTGGTGGTGGGGAGGGTTGGGAGGAGGAGGTGGGTTGTTGTTATTGAGTCGTTCTCCTCCTCCTCCTCCTCCTCCTCCTCCTCCCTCCCCCCCCCCCCCCCCCCCCCCCCCCCCCTCAGCATCAGCACAGACATACAGCATGAGCTCTCACGCTGTCAACGAGACGCACATGCTGAGCCTCCTGTCAGCACAGCACATGCTGTAGAGGTGTGTGCTGCTGCTGCCCAGGAGGGGGGGTCGGACCAGGGCCTACGCCGGGCCCCTCCAGCAAGCCTGGGCCCATGTAATTAGTACCCACTCCCCCCCCCCCCCCCCCCCCCCCCCCCTCTCAGCGGCCCCGATCATGGCAATATAGCATCTACTGCTGTGACTCACAAGGATCTTGTAAGCAATTAAGGAGAAGGTTGAACTTCATGGACGCACGTCTTGATTCAGTTTTAACTACTATGTAACTGTGACTGAGAACAGTGACCATTTAAGCAATCAAACTGCTGCTTATGGTCAGGTGATTCCTGTGTGCCTTCTGACCTCTTATTCAAAAACAAGGAAGAAGACTAAAAAGGAAGCTGTTGACCGTTTTAATCACATCGGTATCCTTATACAGTCACCAGTGAGGGGAATACCAGGAGAATAGTGTTGGCATTGGGCCTGGAATTCTAGAGGAACTTACCTGGAAAATCCTAAATACTTAGCATTGCAGATATCATACGCATATTTTAATTCCTGCATTACGCAACTTTGCATTTGAAATCAAGCAAATTATGATTAGATCCCACTATTGTAGTAGTGTCTTTAAATCCGATTACTTTTATTCTATTTTTTTTTTCTACAAGAATTATTTACAAAAAAAAGTGTTTTAACAAACGAATGCCAGTGTCTTGATTGTTTTATACACCTAGTGTTCATTCTAGCACCCGTTATCTTTTAAAACCCATGCAGTTCCTCTTCCCTGCCTGGGATGTCGCTGTCTGCTGTAGTGCTTCTAGCACAGTGTGGTCTGTATATCAGCACTAATATGCAAACCAGACCTGTGCTATAAACACCACAGCAGACAGTGACACCCCTAGCAGGGAACAGGAACTGCATGGGTTTTAAAAGATAGCGGGTGCTAGAATGAACTCTATAAAGCATATGGTAAAACAGACAAGAGAGGAGAACAAGTAAAATAAAGTTTGGAGAAAGAAGGGTGGTTGGGGGGGAACCTATATATACAGTATCAGGCTGTGATCTAATGTATATGCGTTGAGTCTTGGAGCAGAAGCTAAGTAACTATAGCAATGTGCTTATGAATATCGGTGTCGCAGAACTCTAACCAGGAAGACCAGATCAAAGAATAAGCATGACATTTGTCTGAGGAGGATAGTATCATTTCATCCATTCTCATATACCATTCAATTTTCTTAAACCAGGCATGTCCAAACTGTGGCCCTCCAGCTGCTGTGAAACTACATATCCCAGCATGCCTTGCCATAGTTTTAGCATTCCCTAATAGCAAAATGGTTTCAAGGCATGATGCAACTGTAGTTGCACAACAGCTGGGGCGGCCACAGTTTGGACATGCCTATCTTAAACCATTCTGACAGGGAAGGGGGAGAGGTAGATTTCATATGGACTGGTATGACTGCTTTGGCTGCGCTGTTAAGGTATTTCAACACAGGTTTTGTTTTTTTTTTGTTTTTTTTATAATTGGGTAGAGAAACCGGATGTAATTTCAGTAATCAAAATTCTGGACTTTCTGGGCCTACTATTTCTCTTGTGGTCGAAATCACACTATTCCAAAAGGGCTTAAGAATCTGGTATGTCCACCAAATATGTAATGGAGAACCAATATCCGAACCACATCTCCAGCAAGTTGCAGGGGCACTTGGGAACATTCTAGAAAGAATGGAGGGGCAACGGTACCAATGAGAAATCACATCTCTAAGATTAATACGTTAGTGGAGCTACTCTATGATTTTTCAAAAATGGATTTCTACTGTGGCTCGCTAATTAACAATGCAAAATGTTCCTTTCTAGAATGGATGGTGTAATGGTAAGCATTACTGCCCCACAGCGCTGAGGTCATGGGTTCGATTCCCACCATGACTCTAACTGTGCATCATTTCTTCTATTATGCGCATCTCAGATCAACACAAGTTTCCTGATGTCATTCCCAATTGTAGGACGTTTGTCAGGTTGCCTCCACTTGGTGGAAGATTGCCCTGTAGACTTCAAACTTTCCAGCGTTCCCTTTTATACACAAGCTCAAAGGGGTACATTTCCTAAGATGGGAGTTCTATTGAAGGTGGGATGTTGGCCATAGCAACCAATCAGATTCTATCTATTATCTTCTAGAAGGTCAGTCACACACATCAGTCTCCAGTCCTAGTGGATTTTAGTCTTTTCCTACCAGTGGCACACGCAACCACACACACACTGGGGGTAGATTTACTAAAGCCTATAAAACAGGCAAGTGGTGCTGTTGCCCATAGCAACCCAGTAAATATTGTCTATTTCTAGGATGAAGAAATGATATCTAGAGTTTGGTTGCCAGGGCTTTTAAGAAGAATTGTGGGAGAAGATCAGAAGTTGGGGGATAACTTTGTAGATAGTATCCTAGTTTCATTTGGACCTTAATCTATAGGTGCCCATACACGTTACAATTATTGTATACAATATTGTATACAATATCGCATCTCATCCGATCTCAGTTTTGCGATGACATCAGATGAGATGAGATCTAGTACAAAAAGTATGTGCAGCACGTACTTTTTGTACTAGATCTCATCTCATCTGATGTCATCGCAAAACCGAGATCGGATGAGATGCGATATTGTATACAATAATTGTAACATGTATGGGCACCTTATTATGCTCTGATTCTAGAAACATGGAATGCGATGGCAGACCAGAAACACTTGGTCCATGTACTTTGCCCTTGTACACACGCACATTCTTGCATATTAGGGTCAATTTGTGTCAGTAGTCCATCAACTTACCAGTTTATTGTTTAGTAGGAAGAAGGCAGAGACTATATACAAACAGTCTGGTAGAAAAATTATTTTATGTTACAAGTGTAACCATTGACTTTGTGCACAGATAAAATTCCCATTGCTTCCCTGTCCTTATCTTTACTGACTGTAAACCATAATGATGTTGTAAAGATGGGTATATAAATAACTTTTATAAAACGTATCAAAAGGAGCTGTTACTACAGGTTTTCAAAGATGCAATGCAAGAGGGAAAAATGCCAGGTGAGATGCTAGTTGCTCAAAAAGTGACTATTGGTAAAGAAGGGAAAAAGCCAACCTCACCTACAAATTACAGACCAATAGCTCTTTTAAATACAGATATTAAAATGTATGCAACATTTAGTGTAAATAGATTAAACCCAATTAGGGGTAAACTAATTAACCCAGAGCAGGTATGATTTGTGAAAAGGAGACAGGGATCAGATAATATTAATAGAGCAATTAACATAATGGAACATTTTGCTAATAAAGAACCCTTATTAATAATGTCAGTAGATGGGGAGAAAGCCTTAGATAGGGTCCACTGGGGATATATGGAAATAGTCCTCCAGAAATTTGGAATAATGGGAGATTTCCTCCTAGCTATCGTGTCTCTACTCAGCCCCAACTGCTAATGTCTATAGCAGTGATTTTCAACCTTTTTACCTTGCGGCACACTAAATAAGACTTTAAAATTGCCAAGGCACAACCTGAGATCCCCACAGGGCAAAACACATTGGCCACCACAGGAGAAAAACAAACCTATTGGCCCCCACATTAAAAAGAATCACACTGGTCCCCACAGGTAACAAAAATAAAATACATTGGCCCTTTACATGAAAATAAGAGACCAGTAAATAACATTTAAACTGGTGGTGGCTGTAAATGGGTTTGGGCATCTCTAGATGTGGGGGCACACTTGAGAACAGCTCGAGGCACACTAGTGTGCCACGGCACACTGGTTGAAAAACACTGGTCTATAGCAATGGATTCCTATCGAGGACATTCCACTTATTTAATGGAACTAAGCAGGGATATCCTCTATCCCCAATAATCAGTGTCTGGATTGATCATAGAATGACTCAAGGTAGACAGTCATGTAGTCGACCACTAATGGTCGACATGGTCAAAATGTCGACATGCATTTTTTTTATTTATTTTTTACAAAATTTACAGCCAACATGTGCCAACAGGCGGTATTTCATGCCCTACCATCCACTAGGGCGTGGTGGGAGAATAAAATAGTGTGCTGAGCGCAGCGAGCCATGCGAGGGGACGCGGTACACTAGACAGTGTCATAGACACCCTAAAAATAATGTCGACTGTTTTTTTATGTCGACCTTTTACCTGTCGACCGGTTTTGATGTCGACCTTTTACCTGTCGACCATATGATTGTAGACCTAGATACTGTACATGTTTTATTCCATAACCCCAATCATCTTTGTCCTTGCAATAGAACCATTAGTAGAAATCATAAGGAAAGCAGAAGATATTCAAGGTCCAGTAATAAAAAATATTCAAAATAATTGATGTATTTAATGTTCATTGCAAAATACATTTTATAAGCTTTGTTTTATTACATTGCAAAGAGGATATGTTTATGGTGTGAAGAAATTGACTTGTCCCTCTTATGTTGCTTCAGCTAACCAGTGTCTATTTTCTTTTCTCTGTATGTGATATTTGAGGTTCAAAAGATATATTCAGAATCTTAACCTTCAGTCAGGGCCGGTGCTAGGGTGTCCGGCGCCTTCCTGCAAACCATACATTTTGCGCCCTTTCACATTGCCATTGCAACAAGCTGCAGCCCGATTGTGGGAGTGTATGCAACATGCAATCCTATGGAGGATCTCGGGTGCATGTACATGTATGCATATACCATCTCAGTGCTGTGTCCGCAAAATGTTGCAGGCACTAAAGGTGCCCATACACGCTGCGAGAATCGCATACGTTATGGGCTAGATCGCATCGCACGGCATGCAGCAATGTGTGTGCGATGCGATCTGAAAGCAGTACAAAAAGTATGTGCAGCACTCGTGACTGAGGGGGAAAGGAGGGGAGAGAAGGAGGAGATGGGAGAAGAGGGGAGGAGATAGAGGGGGCAGAGTGTTGAGGACTGGCAGCGGCACTGTCACAGCACACTGAGAAGAGGGAAGGAAGGGGAGGCGGCACTGCTGCCTGTTCGTCATTTGATTGACAGCTGACAGGCGCAGGGAGCAATGGGTAGGGGGCGGATCCGGACATGACATGTCATCCAGGCATTCACAGTCAGCGCTACATGCCTCAGCGCAAGTGTCCGTGAGGAAGAGGGGGCAGGTCGCAGGAGGAGGACAGTGTGTGCATGGTGCAGGGAGCTGCTCAGCCTCTCCATACTGCCGCCCGCTGTCAGACAGGTGCTGCGGGTGGCGTGCAGGAGGCAGTGACAGTGAGGGCTGAGGCAGCTTTAGCAGAGCAGGGAGAGAGACAGCGCTTTTTCAGCATGGCGCCTCCCTGCTTTGCAGGAGCTGCTGAGTGGGTAGCGCCGGCCCTGCCTTCAGTGTACAATCCAATGCTGGCTAAGCCATATCTATGCCCCGCAGGGTTCCTTTTGTCAGTATCAGAATTTGGGATAATTGTCAGCCCCTTGTGTGATACTAAAAGTGCGTACACACTGGCCAATATATCAGCCTTTCTATAACGACTGATATATTGAAGAACCATTGGCCAGTGTGTAAGAGCCATATATCTATGAACGGCGTCGTTCAGATATAACACGTCGGCTCTGCAACACAGCCGATGCCCGATCCAGTGACCGTCCATACAGCCCCTCCGGGAGCCATCAGTGATTGACCGCTCCGTCACTTGTGAAGTCCGTTCTGTTGGATCAGGCAGTGTGAGTGGAGAACACGCTGCCTGATCCGTATATTGATATATCTGCAGCTGAATTGATCTGCAGACATATCTATTAGTGTGTACCCAGCTTTAGTCATTTCTGGTATTGACTACAATGTTGTAGTTTCTGTGACTCAGTGGGGCCTTGGGGATGGAATTCGGGAAGGCTTGCTCTCCGGACTCCTTTAAAGGAATGGGATCTAAATGAACAAATGTGATTGTAGTTTATTTTTTTTTTTAAAGTGCGTTCTATTTTTAAGAGGCCATCTGTTTCTAATATGGCCTGATGTAATTCTATCCTCTTCATGCAGACTGATAACCTGAAGAGTCCGTGCGCAGTGAATGAGCGCCCAAGGGCAGGCCGCTGATATGGTGCATCCCAATGAGAGTCCGGGTGGAAGCTACGGAGGCGGCTCCGAGGACGAATCTTTGGGAAAGCCAGAGACGCTCCCGCCAGATGTGTCTAATCATGAGGCCTTTCAGCGCTTATGGTTTGAGAATCAGGACCTGAGAGGTGAGTGATGTGTGCGCTTGCAAGGCCTCGGGCTGAACCGCTAAACACTCTTTCTGGCAAATTCCTTCTCAAATGGACAAAACCATGTGCACTGCAGGTGGGGTAGATGTAACTTGTGCAGAGAGAATTAGATTTGGGTGGGGTTTTACTTCAAAGTGAGATCTATATTGCAGTGTAAAAATAAAGCAGTCAGTATTTACCCTGCACAGAAACAAAATAACTCACCCAAATCGAATTATCGCTCTGCACATTTTACTTCTTCCCCCTGCAGTGCACATGGTTTTGTCCATTTAATAAGGAATTTGCCAGAAGGAGTGAACCAGAATAACCCCCATAACTTTTAGTCCTAAAATGCTAACACAGCTCCTCACCTCTATAGGCGGAATTCAAGTGTTTTGCCTGCTGGCAGCCACTAGGTGGTCTCCGACGGAGCAATTCAAGTAACTCAGTCGCCGCACTGACCTTGCTGTTCCATAATTTCCAATAAGATGATTGGTAAATCTGGTGGGGCAGTGACAGCATCTGGCCAGCCGAGTATGCAGCCATCGAGACTAGCCTTACATGGATTTGGCCACACGTGTATAGCTCTATCTAAAAGGGATCTGGCTGGGGATTACCACTGCTGTCCTAATGGTAGACAGTGTGTGGGTCAACATAGGAAAAAGGTCATGTAATTAGTTCTTCATGGTTTGTTTTTTGTTGGTGTCGATTTGTACATTTCATCACACAGATCCCCAAATTGTCACCCATTTGATGTTGACCACTGTCTACCTAGTGACGTAGGGATAATTTAGGAGTAAACCGCTGGGTGCACCCAGGAAACTGCTGGGCATCTCCTTGCAAATGGGGGGAGGCCACCTACCTGCGTGTGCACCGTGTCCCTGCTGCTACGTTTATAAATGGCGCATGCTTTAAGATTTCTTGAATTAGGTTGATTGGCACATGATACAGTGCAAGCTGCCTGATACAGTGCATCCCCTTCCACCAGTGGCCCTAGAGCAGAGTAACGCCATGCTGCGGAAGAGGCACAGCGAAATGATGAACTTTCAGGACATGCAGAGGAGAGAGCGGGAATTCATTGCATACAAGTTTAACGAAGCCAAGAACTTGGTGCAGAGGTTGACTAACGAGCGGCATCTCCTGCAAGCTCAACTTGAAGCGGCAAAAAAGCAGCAAGAAGTAACCACCAGGGATGACCTGCCCGTGAAAGAGTCCCAGACGGACCGGCCTCTGGTGTGTATTCAGAGGCTTCCCCAAGAGGTATTTGCTCTAATTACATTTACCTGCTGATCATGTACATCTATTTTGAGAAAGTTGTCTATAAATGCCATAAAAGCCGAGGTCCTCACACCAGCATGTTTACGGATAACTGGGAAAAAATCAAGTGAAAATAATTCCTGTTTGCAGGCAATCTATCCACCTACCTCTATCTGACTGATCATTTAAAGGTAATCTGCCAAGGTCATCTTTGATAAACAGGGAGTAGATATTACTATGCGATTGGGCCAATAAGTCCTTCTATGTACAAAGTACATGTTAGATTGTGTAGGGAACTACTGGTTAACCCATTTCAAGGACGTGATATCATCTAATAGGTTTTTCTCATTGATATTTAGTTTTTTTTTTTTTCCCTCAACTTAAGCAATTTATACTTGTGAGAAATGCACAAAATGGCTTCAACAAAATGGCTGCCTTCGCTGTGTGCAGCATTTACCTGCATTGTAAACCAGTGATGCTAGATGTGCTCATGTGCTGTCCTAATTACGGTTTGTATTCCTGCACTAGAAGGGTGCACCTTCTAGCGCTGGCATGCACCCTGCGGACCCACCTGGAGGAGCCTAAGATAAGTACACTATGGTATACAGGTACCCTCTAAACGTATCTCTCTTAAGGAGCCCATACGCGCTCCGATCCCGGCGTGCATTCTGGGCCTAAATGGCATCCATCACATCGAAGGCATGCAATGCGATGCGATGAAAAGCAAGTACAAAAGTATGTGCAGCACATACTTTTTGTACTGTGCAATGAGGTGCCTCTGGAGCGCGCACCTCAAAGCACACATTGTACCGCCAGGATCGGAGCGTGTATGGGCTCCTTTTAGTGCTGGATTTATCAAGCTTCAAAAAGGGATAAAGTGGAGAGTGATTAAAAAAGAAAAAAAAAAACAGCCAATCAGCTCCTACCTGTCATCTTACAAGCTGGGTTTGAAAAATGACAGAGGAGAGCTGAATGGCTGTCTGTTTATCACTCTCCACTTTATCTTTTTTTTTTTTTTATTAAGTTTGAGACATCTGGCCCCTTAGTGTTCTCTCATTGATGTAATTTAGCAGCAACAGCAGAAACACTTTGTCATTTCCACACTCACATAAACCCTCTGATACATAGGCATATATTCAATGCCGTGGGCGAGCGGTGACTGCGAGCAGGACTTTTTGCTCACAGTCACCGCTCACCCTGTCCGTATTCAACTGACCCCCCTCATACGCAAATTCCCCCTCGCTCCGTTTTTTTTTGAGCGAGGGGAAATTTGCGAATGTGCCTCCAAAAACTGCGAGAATCGAGGCTAATTACAGCGAGTTTGCTGCACTAGCCTCGGCTCTCGCAGTTTAGGGGAATCCTCGCCGTTCTGTGACTGCGAGGATTCCCCCGGAACGTTGCATAGTGCAAGCGGCCGGTGCGGGGGTTAAACTGCGAGGATCACTGGTTTTCTGTGATCCTCGCAGTTTAACCCCCTCGCCGGCCGCTCGCACCGGCATTGAATACCTGCCATTGTGTGATGGCTAACAGCAAATGTTACTCCCAAGTGTTGGTTTGACTCTTCCTTCACCCTATTATTTGTAACAAAAAGGAAATGTATATTCTATTCTCTCAAGGATTGTGGCTGCATGTTTGTTAATACGTGGCTTACCCACTGTATACTGTAAATCTTTCTCCCTTAGGGGGATATTCAATCTCTGCCACTATTTCTGACCATGGATCCACGGATTTTCCAATCCGCCATATCCAAAATATTTAATGCCGGCTGTCTAGTTACAGTCAGAAGAAACAAAAACGTCTGGGATTGAATCCCCCCCCCCCCCCCCCCACCTTAGTATTCTTGTGATATAACGCCAACAGCAGAAACCCTCTATAGTCACTGCCATAATTGCAGATTGATCTCATTAACCTTTCGATGCAGTGTATGAGGGTAAACAGCAGAAATCACTGCCGTTTTTGGCAGGACCCTTCCTTCTTCCTACCCTCGTTCTAATCTATACTCTATGTACCTGAAGGATTGTAGATTTTATAAATTCCAGTCGGCAACACTGTTCATACTTATCTAGGAACATATTTATTTTCAGTCAGAGCTGTACATATTACATATATCCTGTTTGACAGACTGATTCCCATCGTTTGATATTTATAGGTCAAAGTGATAAAACTACAGAGCATTCTCTGGTTCATCTATTTTCCTCAGCACATTCTGAAACTTGTCTGAGGGGAAAACCCATGATGTTCTCTCACTCTGGTTTATTCATGTACATTGTCAGTACTTATATTATCGGTTATGTGTTTGTGTGTCTCTGAGTCCAGTTATTGGACTAAAAGTTTTACCAATAGAAGAGGGCCCCAACAAAAGAGTATACTTTCCTTTCTGTGTTTTTTTGCTTTGAACCATTCCTCTAGGGTGCACCATCTGACAGCTACACACATCTCCTTAACTTGTTTAGGTAAACCATGGGTTTAGGTATGGGCCTTCAGTTAAGGTGCCCATACACCGATCCCATTTCCCCTGATTCCTAAGGATCGGGCCAATATATTGGGGGGAAATCGACCCGAATTGGAGGTGTTTGACATTAGGTCTGATCCGATGTGCGCATCGGATCGGAGCCTGCAGATCTTATGTGAAGTACATAAGCTGAATCGGAATATCAGCAACACATTGCGGTGCTCTTAGCACCCGTGCTGTAATTGGTTTGGGTCATAGGGCCTCCTCAATTAAGGTCGACAAGGTTAGAAGTTCGACACAAGCATTAGGTAGGACAATGGAAAGGTCGACAGTGAAAAGGTCGTCATGGGTTTTTCAGTTTTTGGTCCCAAATGTCGACATGGACACCTTCTAAGTGTACCGCACCGCTCGGCACACTATATTATATTCTCCCACCACGCCGTTGTGGATGGTAGGGTATAAAATACCGCCTGTCGGCTCACAAAAACACATGGAACAAAATGAAGTTGACCTTCCCATTGTCAACCTAATGTTTGTCGACCTTCCAACCCGTACGTCTTTAGCCATGTCAGGTGTCTACCTAAGCCATGTCGTCCTTCAGTGGTCGACCCAATGTAGGCTTTAATTGAGTCGACCTAGTGACCGTATCCTGATGTATTGCATCCGATTTCCATTGAACTCCCCCAGCAGCTCCCAGGAGTCCTTTTACATGCTGCCAAGTCGGAGATAGCCCTCCCTGGGCGCTCAAGGAGAAAACAGGTCCGACTTGTGCCTGCGACAAGTCGGACTCGTGTATGGGCACCTTGAATAACCTCTTTATCCCTCCCCCAGTTCAGCTAGCCTTGTGTACAGTAAAATTACATTCATGAAAGAGTACACACGAAGTCTTCTAATTATTAACCCATAGCAATCAATCATATACAAGGTGTCATTTTTTAAATCATAGCTATTATTTGATTGGCTGCTAGTAGCAATGCCCACGTCCTTTTCCTCTACCTGACTGCTTGGCTTGACTTCTGCGCTGTGTGTTATTAGGAGAACAGCAGCCCTGGGAGTTCCTGCGACACTCTGACACCCAGTGTGTGCGAAACAATCAAGGAGACAGCACGAAATAACGAAGGACCATCTCGAGCCAAGCAGGTGAGACCAAGTCCTCATATCTTACATCCGTTCACACGGGGCAACCTCAAGTACCCATATAAATGATGGGAAGTAACAGACCTGGAAATCTTGGTTTGTTATTTAGTACAAACCTCAGACAGTATTCTAACTAGGGTTAAACCATTCTATGTACAGAATATTGTAAGAACTGGACGGTTTTAAAATGTATGTTATGTCTTGTAAGAGTGCCATTGCAGAGATCTTGTAGCTCTAGTCACTGTGGTATCCCACCTCCATGCAACTTTAACTTCTTAATTGTCCCACTCTGGCTTCCTTCTGTAGTTTTATCCATTCCTGTAGGGATAGTACATAACATTGTATCTTATGCAGCAATTAAACCAGAGGGGTGCTGTGTCTCAGGGTAATGGAAATAAACCACTCTGCCTGCCAACCTAAAGATATGGCTATACCATACAGAAGACGGCCAAGAAGGTAAATTAATGGGGTTATTCAGACCTGAGAGACGGTGCCCCAATACTGGGGGATAATACAGATGCTGATATGAATTCTATTTCATGCAGCTGTGTAAAAATGGGGTAGTTTATCCCAAAATAGACCATAACTAAAAAACATGTATATTTCTGAGGAAGAATTATTACTGTTCAACGGATGATTGGTTTAGAAACAATTTTAAAGATTTATGTAATACGTGGATTATAAAAAATTAGAGGCAGTGGGCACAGTCTCATGTATTAATGGACCAATTGAGCAGCAATAAACAGTCATAGACCATTCCATTCCTATAACGACCAACGGTTGGACACAGTGTTGGAAATACAGTCCTACCATCTACGTGGGATCCTGCTCTAGTGAGTGTAGAGCAGTGGTAGCCAACCCTAGCCCTCGAGAGCTACCAACAGTGCACATTTTCCAGACAACCTAGCTGCTGCACAGCTGCACTCATTAATCACTGGCACATTTTAATAGATACACAGATGGAGCTAATTAGCTCACTTGCGATTCTGTGAGGAGACCTGCAAAACATGCACTGTTGGTAGCTCTCAAAGACTAGGGTTGGCTACCCCAGGTGTAGAGGCTGCTGAGAACGGACTGTATTTCCAACACCGTATCCAAACTGTGGTCATCGTAGGAATGGAATGGTCTATGACTGCTTATTGCTGCTCAATTGGTCCATTAATACATAAGCGAGACTGTGACCAGCACCCCTGATTTTATATATACACCATGAGAATAGTTATACATTTTTATTGTTGTGTATGATGTCATTAAATTGGCTAAGAAACTATCATCCTTGGAATTGTAATAGACTTGCTCAGAGCGCTGTGTTTTTATCTTTTAATTGATTATTCAGGCCTGAACGCTGCTGTGCGAATTGGCACAGCGGACAATTATCTTTTGACTGCTCACGCATACCGGCATCCTTTTTTTCTAATCGCTAGCCATGCGCGAGGTGATGAACAGGATGCCAGCGTTGGGAGGGTGTGTGCCATCAGCTCCTCCACCAATCGGCTGGTTTCTATCGCACATGAAGGGTAGGTTCTGGGTTATGCGCAAACTGAAAAAAATCATTTGAGGGTGAAGGAGTTGCGTACGGATTTGCAGCTAGCCGCATCATTTTCACAAGCCCATTCATAGACTTGCATGGGGAAGGTTTTCACTCCATCTGTCTGGGCAGTAACTACCTGATCATAGGGCTCTGCAACTTAGAGCAGCAATCAGGTCTGAATTAAGCCCAAAGAGTAGTAGAAGTAAGTTGCACTAGGACATGTACAACCCAATATGTCATCCGATTGTGGGCAGTGCCTTTAAGTGATTTCTCCTAAATCTGAAGACACATGGTGGAACCAGATTAAAGTTCTAACATACTAACAGTGATTGCATTTTATTTAATTACGGGCTGGCTTGGCATGTGAAGGTATATGGCCAATGTTGGATGTTACAGGAACTGCAAATGTTAAGTGATAAACTTGAACCTGCACATAGAACACTGGATCTAGTTCTATTCTCCCGTTCTTTAATTGACTTCTACATTATGGTTCCAGGAAGAGCCTGCAGAGCAGAAGCCACTTCCAGACTTACAGGTCACACCAGATGACGGGTGAGTTGCTGCTGACAGATAGGCTTTTAGAATGACCTGACCCTGTTCCCCACTTACTGTCTGTCTGTTTCAGGAGGGCGAGTACGGAACAAGGTCTCCGGGACAGGCTGAAGGAGACCGAGAGCTGGTGAGTAACCATTTGGAACTGATGACAACCAGTAGAGTGTGAAGACAGCAGCAACATAATCTGCTCTGTTACAGGAATGCTCAGCTCAAGGAACAGATACAGAAGTTGTACAATGAGGTTTCAGATCTCAAGGGCCAATTGGCAGATCAGGGCGCAGAGGCACGGAGGCAGCTGCAGGTAAAAATCGTTCAGACTACCACAATACACTGCAGCACGGTGGGAGCAGGATCTGCAAAGTACGGGGTATAATCCTGTGTGCTAGAACACGTGGCATTTATATGGCAAACCAACTTCTACTGCCTGGGAAAGTGCTCTGCATGTAGAACAAAGCGTAGTGACTTCTGAGCATTAACTTCAGATGGCAGATTCGGCTCTCAGCCTATGGGGATGTCAACAGATTCTTCCAACCGTAACTGGCAGATAATTGCCTTGAAATAGTTTGTTTAAAATAAGATAATCTGTTGTGGTACTGTCGCTTGGAAGAGAACGTATCCAGTAGTCAACTCTAATCATCAGTCAAGCAGCATACTGTGCTCTGCTCCATCAGAAGACTTCTAGGTATGTCTGCTGTCACCCGATGTGCCATTGGAGCAGCCTGGGAAACTCCAAATAGCTTGGGAGTCTGTGTAATTTACTCTCCATCTCCAGTGCCAATGTGGGCCAGGAGTTTTTGTTTTATTACCTTCTAAACTGTTTTTAATGGCTGATTTGGCAACGCTACTCTTTGATATCTACATGTGATCACACAGTAAATGTACTTTATATGGCGTATAAAATCCCTAGGTTCTTAATTTTCACCATTTCTTTAGAAAACTTCACTGTGCCACACTGTCAATCAAAGTGTTGGTAATGTGGGCCTACTTCAGGTTGGCTCCCTAAGCAGCGGTCATTTGGCGTTAAGGTGCTCGCTAAGCAGCAGTTGTTATCTGCTTAGCGAGCACCTTAACGCCAAAGACAGGGCAGGCGCTGATGTCATGTGGAAAGACGGTATGTTCTGAGCGCTATGGGTCAGTGTATGTGTGCTGTGTGCAAATGGCTGCCCTCTAGGAGGGGGTTGCCGCCCCCAAAAAAAGAGAGTTTACAGGAAAGAGATACTAGTAGGCGCCTTTTGCACACAAATAAACCAATTTATTAGACTAATACATCATACATTAATTAAATTAAATCAATAAACACAGAAAAATGTACAAAAAAAGGTATATGTTAGGATTAAAAAATATGCATAAAAAGATTAAAAAACATGTGCAAAATTAAGCAGCTGATAAGGTGCGGTACATAGTTACCAGGTCCTGGTGTATTTGTTTTCTTTCATATGCGCATATGAGGCCAGGTATTGGTTCCCAATTCAGGGATAAATTGCCAGCACTTTAGAGGAGTAATAAGCAGCTGTAGAGTAACCCAACAGGGTATTTGTAATCCAAAGCAGGGATTTTCGAGCAGTTCTGTGATAGCCGGAAAAAAGATTAATTGATACGCCAATGCGGTCGACACTTCAGTGTCGATGAAGACGACAGCCACAGGTCTTATATGTCGGTGGATGGTTTCAGCAGATCCCAATGTGGGGAAGAAAACACGCCAGATGCCCTGCGTGCTGTGTCAGGTGGTAACAGAGCAGCTGTACCGGCCAGACAGCCAAGCACAAGCCGCCGGACACTGACGCGGGCGGGGGCTGTTTAGCTGTGAGAGTCTCGTCCGTTCTGCTACAGATGCGACAGCTACGTGCCGCAAAAAGTAGGTGGCTGTATAAGGTCTTCAGTGACACACCACTGCTGTGCCTGTCAGCGGTTAACAAGGACCGAGGTTTAGGTGAAATAGTATCAAGCTCAGTCTTTGAGAATTTTCCTCCAGGTTCACTTGTTCGGATGGCGGCAGCAGGGCTCCTATCAAGACGCGTTTCGCCGCGCTACGGCAGCTTTTTCAATTGAGGAAAAGCTGCCGTAGCGCGGCGAAACGCGTCTTGATAGGAGCCCTGCTGCCGCCATCCGAACAAGTGAACCTGGAGGAAAATTCTCAAAGACTGAGCTTGATACTATTTCACCTAAACCTCGGTCCTTGTTAACCGCTGACAGGCACAGCAGTGGTGTGTCACTGAAGACCTTATACAGCCACCTACTTTTTGCGGCACGTAGCTGTCGCATCTGTAGCAGAACGGACGAGACTCTCACC
The DNA here is from genome assembly GCF_055691185.1 of Crinia signifera. Classification (NCBI taxonomy): domain Eukaryota; kingdom Metazoa; phylum Chordata; class Amphibia; order Anura; family Myobatrachidae; genus Crinia; species Crinia signifera. Next base: position 37,874,013 of record NC_139225.1, on the reverse strand, counting down.
GCTAAACAGCCCCCGCCCGCGTCAGTGTCCGGCGGCTTGTGCTTGGCTGTCTGGCCGGTACAGCTGCTCTGTTACCACCTGACACAGCACGCAGGGCATCTGGCGTGTTTTCTTCCCCACATTGGGATCTGCTGAAACCATCCACCGACATATAAGACCTGTGGCTGTCGTCTTCATCGACACTGAAGTGTCGACCGCATTGGCGTATCAATTAATCTTTTTTCCGGCTATCACAGAACTGCTCGAAAATCCCTGCTTTGGATTACAAATACCCTGTTGGGTTACTCTACAGCTGCTTATTACTCCTCTAAAGTGCTGGCAATTTATCCCTGAATTGGGAACCAATACCTGGCCTCATATGCGCATATGAAAGAAAACAAATACACCAGGACCTGGTAACTATGTACCACACCTTATCAGCTGCTTAATTTTGCACATGTTTTTTAATCTTTTTATGCATATTTTTTAATCCTAACATATACCTTTTTTTGTACATTTTTCTGTGTTTATTGATTTAATTTAATTTAATTAATGTATGATGTATTAGTCTAATAAATTGGTTTATTTGTGTGCAAAAGGCGCCTACTAGTATCTCTTTTTCCTGTAAACGCTGATGTCATGTGACCTCAGCCACCTGGCCCGAGCAGGCATCAACATTCCAGAAAATGCTGAGCATTCCCCCTGCTCCCCATGTCGACCCCTGGCCCTCGCTCCCCGCAGCGAACAGCCCGGTGAGTGTGTAACTCGCAAAGCCGTTCGCTGCCAGAGAATGCACATGTGCAGAAATGTGCATGGCACAAAACCTGACCATTGGCGCTGAGGCCAAATTCGGATGCTACGAGCGATCCTGAATCGGACCCTATATGTGTAGATAAGGCTGTTTAGTGAAGTACAGAACAATGGATAGAATTGATTATAAGAGTAGACGCTGCCTGACAAACCTGTGCCTAGTTCCTGTAAAGTACACTCGTAGCTGTAAGATGATGCAAGGTTTCATCCGACAAAAATAAAGTCTTGAAATCCTTTCCTGTCTGTTTAATGTACGCACTACTTCCCACACTCTCCGAGTCAGGAATGGTATCAAAGTCAAACTAACTTAAATGGTTTTGGTATAGTAAGAATGCGATTCAGACCTGCTCAATGATGAACGGTGTTTAGCAAGAGTGTTGGTCCTTTTACATATGAAATATACAGGCTGCATTACTGAGGGGTCAGGTGATCTTTCACAACCAATCGGAGTATATTGCATATAATTCTCCTCTGTCTCTCAGCAACTCTCTGAGGAGAAGATGTCTGTGAAAGCGCAGGTGACCTCCCTGCTGGGGGAGCTAAACGAGAGCCAAATGAGCCTGGAGGTTACTCAGAGGGAGAAGAGGAAGGTGGAACAAAGGTGAGCATGTTTAGTCATGGTACCTGTACTTTTACATGTTTGTGCTGACATATACCTGGCTTCTACACTGTTTTGTGCATTCTGGGGGGGAATTCAATATGGGTATGGGTCATGGGGTCGGAAGGTTGACACAAGCATTAGGGAATGTTGACAGTCAAAAGGTATTTTGGTTCCGAATTTCGACATGGACACCGTATCAGTTTACCGCGTCGGGTGCGGTGCATCGCTGCTCTCATCATGCTATTAATTATCCCAAATCCCCCCCCCCCCACCACCCATATGTCTCTGCTTAGTGTGTTTTCAGTAGTATGCCCACTTCACAGTAGATTCTTCTAGGAACGAACTACAGATCTACTGTGGATTTACTTCTGCACAGTATTAAATATACAATACTGCTTTGAATGCAGCATCTATTTGGAATAAGATCACTGATCCTTACAGACATCATTTATAATAAATGCTGCAATTTTTTTTCCCCTACCCAGTCCTGCACAGTGGGCCTCATCCAGATGTGACTGGAGTGTGTATCGCGGCAGCTATGCACAGACTTTGTAATGCAGCAGGAGGCATCTGGTAGAAGTAGAGACCTCCCTGCATGCATTACTGCCCTCTACATGCCTCCGTTCTGGTAAAAGAAGCCGATCTCTTTCCCCAAATGGCTGCAGACAATTTACTGGTGTCGCAAGCCGCTGTGTGTCCCACAATGCACATGCACAGTGCGGGTCTGGCGCAAGAACAAAGTAAAGGGTACTCCTGGCACCCAGGGGCGCTGGAACGTTTTTAGGTTGGGGGGGGGGCAAGATATAATCTCATTTTGGCGCCCCCTAAATTGCTATATGTTACCCCCGGGCACTATACACACTGGCAGCGGCATATACACATGGGCATTATACACAGGGCAGCGGCATATATGCATGGGCATTATACACAGGGCAGCGGCATATATGCGTGGGCATTATACACAAGGCAGCGGCATTTACACATGGGCATTTTACACAGGGCAGCGGCATATACACGTGGGCATTATACACCGGGCAGCGGCATATACATGTGGCCAGAGACACCAGGACTGACATTAATCCAGGGGTTGTCATTTACTCGTAAAAAGTGGAAAAAGTGTCAGTGTCACCCCCAAACAGATTTATGTGATTATGTCTGATTATGATAAACAGACATAATTACATAAACCTGTTTGGGTGTGAATCCAGGGGTAAATGACAACCCCTGGATCTGTCAGTCACTGGGGAAGGGAGGGTGAGAGGAGCAGCATTTACCTTTAAGTTTTAGTTGTGGCAGCAGTGGTGATGGCTGCTGCTGCGGCTGTTGTAGGATGCTCCCGCGGCTCCCGCCCATGCACTGATCCACGCGACCAGTCTCCCTCCCTACGGCCCGCATCACGCATGCCAATCACTGTGGACGCATCACATCCACAGCCACTGTGATTGGCGGGCGCTGGTTCTCAACATCTCCCCGCAGCAGTCATCCATGTGGGCGGACGGCTGCGAATAGGAATTGGATTCTTGCTGAGGCGCTAAAGCAGCTGTGCGGGCGGGCGGCTGCGATTAATCAGTAATATAGGCGGACGGGCGGGAGGCTGGATCAAGCTTAATCAGCCCACCGCCCGCCCGCCTATATTACTGATTAATCAGCCGCCCGCCCGCACAGCTGCTTTAGCGCCTCAGTAATTTTGGGGGGGGCAAGCTGCCCCCCCCCCCCCCCCCCCGTTCCGGCGCCACTGCTGGCACCTAAAAAGTTCTGTGTATAATTTTGTGATTATGTCGCCTCTCTCCGCAGCCTGCGGTGTGCGCAAGAGCAGAAGCAGGAGTGTGAGGCTCAAATAAAGCAGCACGTGATCCAGCTGGACCAACGCAGGTTGCAGGTGCAAAACCTAGACTCGGCCTTGAAGCTGGAGAGACAGAATGCCGGCGAGGAGATGTAAGTTACCAGCAGTGTGCTACAGGACATTACAGGTAGACTGTTAAGCTGGCCATACATCTACAGATTGTCAGATCGGACTGGTTGGAACAATCCTAGAAATGGATGAGAGCAAATGACAGTTGACCATTTGTTTTGAAATGCTAAAAAACTGCCAAAAACCGTCATTCAGATACTACCAGGTGTTTGATCCAACCAGCCATATTTGACAATCAATCTGTAGATGTATGGCCACCTTTAGGCTTCAAACTAGTACTGACCATGAGAAGAGTCGGGTATAGTTCCATAAAGGGTTCTGTGTGCATACTGTATGTTAAGAATGAATGTGTAAACTTATTCTTGTTATAGCATCAACATTGAAACTAGATAAATGTTCCAGAAGTCGGCTTGCAAAGATTACCTGGTAGTACAGTTTCACTAGTTTGTCCTTACCTTCTTCCAGAGCTCATAGGGGGGAAGAAGGTAAGGGTAACAGTCAATTAGAAAGTGTTGAGACAATAGTCTAAAACAGGGGTCCTCAAACTATTTTGCTCTGAGACCCCATCAGAGAATAAAAATAATTACAGGACCCCAGCATGTTACTGCAGAAGGTCATCACATCACATGTGTAGGCAGCAGACAGCACATACATGGCAGCATTGAGGAGGCACAAAATGATGGAAGGAGTCTAACATAACAGACAATTCAACAGATTATTCTGATACCTTGAATCACTGACTGAGATAGAAAAGTCATCAGCCTAATGGTCAGCAACATGGAGTTGTGACCCAATGCTGAGAAGGTCGGGACCCACAGTTTGAGAACCTCTGGTCTAATAAAACACAGAACTGTAGAACCTCTAAATGTTTGTTACTGGCAGACTGTGTCCATTTGTGTTTAGTTTCCATGTCATGTGTATAAACTAATCATAAGCAAACTGTAACTGTCACCCATGATAATGTGTGGAACTTTGCAAGTGACTGATGTACATACAGTAAGTGAAGCTGCAATAAAATTAATACTATTGATAGAAATATGGATAAAATCCAAGACAGCCATACTCGGTCAATCATTCTGCTGTACAATTCATGTACCGCTAGCAATGCCACACAGTAGCTGATTAAAAATGAGTCGTGATCTCAACGGTACTACACAATATGGCAGATGTATTAAGCCCAGTAAAGTGATAAAGTGGAAGGTGATAACTAGGGGTGAGCGGATTTGGGTTTTACTTTTCGACAAACGATCACAATTTCTGACTTTTCAGAATGGCTATCGGCGGTCACGTGTTTCGGATAGCCAATGAGTTCCTGTTTTGAGATCCCAGTAAAACTCACCCGTAGTGATAATGCACCAGCTGATCAACTCATTTTCAAACACAGCTGATTGGCTGTTGCGTTATCCCCTTCCACTTTAACACGTTACCAGGCTTAATACATCTGCCCCCTTACGTGCTGACTAAACACTAACATATCCAGACCTAAGGAACTGGGGGGCAGATATTAGGGGTGAAATTTAATAGGATGAGAGATTCAGATGTATTAAGCTTGGTGAAGTAATAAGGCAATAATAAAGTCAACCAGCTCCTTACTGTCATATATATATATATATATATATATTTTTTTGGTACTCTTTACCTAGCACGGCGCCCATCGCATGCACTAAAAAACGGGTGCGACGCGATGGCCGCGATTTCCCATAGGGAACAATGTTAAAAGTGTGATTGGACGTGATTTTACTGTTCAATGCCCGCGATATTTCCATAGGAAACAATGTTAAATGGGCCACAGAGCCCAAATAGTCCCCCTGAAGTCTGAAATGGCCCCCACAATTGTGAACGCCACCCCACGATCAACGTGAACCTGAAGCGTGGCGAGCAGCGGCGGTACGCGTCCTCCGACCTTTTCATACCCCCACTATCCACGTCGGCGTGGAGTTGAGAATAGAATAGTTTGGCGAGCGCAGCGAGCTCGAAGCGTGGCAAGCGGACGCGGATACCTTCACAGGTAAATGCGTCCATCCGCGGGCTTCACAGGTATCCGCGTCCGCTCGCCACGCTTCGGGCTCGGTGCGCTCCCCACACTATTCTTTTCTCAACTCCACGCCGACGTGGATAGTGGGGGTATGAAAAGGTCGGAGGACGCGTACCGCTGCGCTCGCCACGCTTCGGGTTCACGTTGATCGTGGGGTGGCGTTCACAATTGTGGGGGCCATTTCAAACTTCAGGGGGACTATTAGGGCTCTGTGGCCCATTTAACATTGTTTCCTATGGAAAAATCTCGGGCATTGAGGCATTAAACAGTAAAATCGCGTCCAATCACACTTAACATTGATCTCTACGGGAAATCGCTGGCATCGCGTCGCACCCGTTTTTTTAGTGCATGCGATGGCCGCGATGGACATCGTGGGCGCCGTGCTAGGTAAAGAGTACCATTTTTTTTTTAAACCAAGCCTGTAACTTGACAGATAGCAGATTGGCTGGTGCGATATCACCTTCCACTTTATCACTTCGAAAAGACTAAGGGAAATTTTAATAGGATGAGAGATTCAGAAAGTGAGAGTTGGTAAGAATCTCCAGTTTTTTTTAAAGCGGCAATCACTTACACTGCAAAATCAAACTGGTTGCGGGGTGTATTAAATAGCCTTATTACAAAGCCTATTGAACGCACAATTGACTTGTGATTAACCCATCTTGGGGGCACAACTGTTCCTCCTCCTTTCTGTTTACTGTGCAATTATTTTGCAAAGAAGTGCCAGTTAAGTTTTTTAGAGTGCTGATTTGTGTACTGACCCCAGTTCTGTTCCACTCTGGCTCTTCCAATGGCCTGTTGACTTGCAGGCAAACATAATCTAGCTACTTCACAACAAGTGTGGTCATTGGTTGTTGGAAATATACACTCTCCCTATTGGTTTATGCTGTACTTACAAACAGCAGCCGCAGCACGAGTGCAATGGTCATCAATCAATACCCTTTAAGTCTAAGCAAAGCTATCGGAGGGTTTACTCTAAATAATATAATTACCTAATACAGTAGTTCACGTTTTCCAGGTCACTCGAAAGGTGTATTCATTACTGATATTTTAAAATAGCCACAGGTGGAACTATATAATTTGATTCCGTGAGACCTGTAATACATGCAATGTGTGGTGTCCTGAGAACCTGTGACCTAATTCAACAGAGAAAGCATACTACACTGGCGGCACATGTTACAGGCTGATATTGTAGTATACCAGTGATGGCTAACCGTGACACTCCAGCTGTTGTTGAACTATACATCCCAGCATGCCCTGGTAGTTTTACTATTTGGCCATGCTGAAACTGATGCAGGGAATGCTGGGATGTGTAGTTCAGCAACAGCTGGAGTGTCAAGGTTAGCTATCACTGTAGTAGACATATACTGCTGCTGGGGATGGCTCGGTTAGCTCTTCAGCATTGAGGCTGTAAGCTGCACTAGGGTAGTAAATACAGAGGTGCATAGCTTGCCAGGAGATTTTGGAGCACATGTTACTGTATATTGTGCCTAGAGTTTTTAGCATTGCTAAAATTGCTAACATGTTAGGACCAAAAGTGTAGTTGTTCCCCTGTTTCTGCCCCCTCTCACTGTCCTATATTGTATTCAATATTTTACCACCATGGCTGAAAAGTGGCCCATGGAAAAAGCACTCTTGTTGTTCTGAGTGTGCTGCAAAGTTTACTCAGGCACAATCTAATAACTCCCTGTTCTGTGAGGCCTGTATTCCTGGTATTCAGAACCCTGTACAAGGTTCCCCGGCAAGGGTGACTCAGCTCACTAGGGTTACGTGCTAGGCAGTCTACTTCCTCTGCTACGCAGACATATCTGAAGCTGTAAATCTCTTCAGATTTCCCTTGAATTACCAGGAATCTGATTTGAACTTGGGCTAAATTTTCACTTCAGAAATATCTGATCAGACCTATGGTAAATCTCTAATCGCTTCAGATCCGAAGGATATTTGGTGCAGCACGTAAGACTTTTGTCGGTACTTGTTTCCTAGCACGGCGCCACAGATTATAATCGGGTCTGAAAAATCGGTCGCTACATGCGATGCAACCTACCCGATTTTTACATTAAAACCAATGTTAAATGGTCTCTGAGACCCAATTTTACATTGGACCCAATGTTAAATGCCCCCAAGACCCAATTTTTAATTGTATACCCACCCTGATGGGTAATTACTATGTGAAATGCACCACCATTGTTAATGCCACGATCAACGTCAACCTGAAGCGTGGTGAGTGGCTGCGGTACGCGTCCTCCGGCCATTTCATACCCCCACTATCCACGTCAGCGTGGAGATGATTTTAGATAGTGTGGCGAGCCACCGAGCCCCGCGCATTACTTCACACGTATTATGCGTCCCCTCACGGGGCGCTTCGGGCTCGGTGGCTCGCCATACTATATAGAATCAACTCCACGCCGACGTGGATAGTGGGGGTATGAAAAAGTTGGAGGACACGTACCACCGCCCCTCGCGGGCTTGCCACGCTTCAGGTTGACATTGATCGTGGTGTTAATGGGGGGGGGGCGGCATTTGACATAATAAATATCAAGGTGGGTTTACAATAAAAATAAAAAAAAATCGGGTCTGGGGGGCATTATAATGGCATGCAATGCGACAGATTTTTTATTTTATTTTTTTATTCTATTAAAAACGTCTTTACTGCCCGAAAATCGGGTCCCATCGCATACCTTAGGTTAAGGTATGCGATGGGACCCGACGGGTGCCGTGTTAGGAAACAAGTACCCTTTTGTCAGATGGATTGGAGACTCTGTCGCACATCTGATCTCAGGTAAACGCAGATTTGGGGGCCTTGCAGTCCTCTACCTGTTTCCATGGCTGTTCCTGGGCTCAGCAACTACTTTCCGATGCTGTGGCAGAGCTGCTGCAACATTTGACCACCAGGCAAAAAGGATCGCTGTAAAAGAGGGCAATTTTGCAGGCTGCTCCTAGCAGGAGTATTAACTCCGGTTCCCTTCTATTCAAGCCATTTCCTGATGCCGATGTTAATTATAAGTTAAGAATATAATTCTCAAGTGCCAGCTCCTAGTGACTACCAACTTATACCCCATTGTAATAACTCCAGTGTCCCCTGTGGTTTTAGAGAAGGATTTACCGGTAAGTACCAAGATCCCATTATTTATTAAACTCCAGCACAATTGGACAATGCTTTAGCAGTGGGTGGATAATCTGCATGTAAGGTATATAACCTCACATTATGAGGTGCTACTGGATGGAAGTTTGGAGGTGGTTTTTTTAGGAAATATATCTAAAAAGGTTTGCTGTATAAACATACAATATTCCCAATAAACTGGGGGATGACTTCTATGAAGTTATATACATGTAGGTGTTTGGTAGGTCAAAACACCACTTGCCTTTATGTATTCATAGCATCTCTATAGGTAGGACAGTTTGTAGAACATTGGTGGACACTAGGCATGAGTGTATAATCCATTTGGATGAGTGGTCATTAGGTTGAAATAAGCAAAAGGTCAATATGAGGTTTTCCCATCATAGTGGGCATAGAGGGAGAATATAAGTGGATTTATGTTGACCCAACGGTCTAGACCAATAAATTTGGTAGGAATAGAGTGCATTGTTCGGTACTTGTGTATTATCACAGCGCCCACGATATTAGGTTGCACGACATATAATCGCATGGCATACACCCGATGCACAGCGATGCGATTTTAAATTGTATAAGCCCACTATACGATGTTTAATTGTATAAACACCCTAATGGGGTCTTACAATGTTAAATGCACCCCCACTATGAACGCCAACCCGAAGCGTGGCGAGCGCAGCGGTACGCGTCCTACGACCTTTTTTATACCCCCACTATCCACGTCGAGTTGATTTTATATATAGTGTGGCGAGTGCAGCGAGCCCGAAGCGTGGCGAGCGCGTATTACTTTACATGTATTACGCATCCCCCTCGCCACATATATAAAATCAACTCTATGCCGACATGGAGGTATGAAAAGGTCGTAGGACGCGTACCGCCGTCCCTCGCCATGCTTCGGGTTAGCGTTGATAGTGGGGGTGCTTTTAACATACTAAGCACCCATCATGTTTAATTATGTTATAGCGGGCGCTTTTTACATTGAAAAAGCCATTAGGGTGCTTATACAATTTTAAATCGCATACCGTTGTATATGCGATAGAATGGCATACAATGCGATGGTATACAATTTAAAATTGTATAACATTGGCTGCCATCGCATCGCATACCATCGTATGCCTTATGCGATGGGCGCCGTGCTAGTACACAAGTACCCATTGTTCTCTATAGGGATTGTGTCATTGATAAACTAATAGAAATATGGTAGTAAAGAGATATTGGTTTTGGTAATCTTAATCTGCCTTCCAGTAGGACATACTCACGGGTTCAAATATAAAGTTAAGCCACAGACTTAACTGTATCAAATAAATAGTCCGAGGGGGTTCCCCACTATTGATGCCATTTGGCCTTACAATGCTTTAGTCCAACTATTTAGAAATCTGCTTTTATGTTCTGCGTTTGATATGTAGAATTAATTCTAGCCCCTTTTGTAAGGAATCCTTTGTGATCATTGTCCTGTAGGAGGAAACTTGCTCAGCTCCAGGCTGCATATCACAAGCTGTTCCAAGAATATGATGTTCACATCAAGAAGAGCCTTCAGCAGGAAAAACGGATGCAGGTGAGTGGGAATCCAATGTAACTAACTAGTCAAGAGGTTCTCAAAAGCGGTGTCCAAAGCACCTGATTTTATTTAACCAACTGGGGATGAGCTATGGTTATAGTGAAAATGTGGGCTGTTGGGGTGCTGTGAGGATTAAATTAGAGAATGTGATCTACTTTTGAGTTTTACTTCCTGAGATGAGTAAACATTTGCTGTGCTCTCAGCAGTGCACAGGAATTGAACTTCAGGAGCTAAAGCAGCAGCTACAGGAAGCAGAAGAGGCTCTTGTAGCCAAACAAGAGCTCATAGACAAGCTGAAGGTTCAAACTGATGAGCAAAAAGGCCTCCAGGAAACGGTTGTTGTTTTGAAAACACAGGTAGGTCGATTGGTAAAACTAGACTCTTAATGCGTAGTTGTGGCGTTCTCCTACACTATCTCTCTCCTGCCTCAGGCTGAGATCTATAGCGCAGACTTCCTGGCGGAACGAAAGGCCCGAGAGAGACTTCATGCGGAGAAGGAGCAGTTGCAGGAACAATTAAGCAAACTTCAGCAAGAAAGGATGAGGAACGAGTCTGAAGGTGCCAGGTCTGTCTATCCTGTATTCGTAAGGTTCTTTCGTTAAGTTTAAGCGATCATCTCCATCTAACAAGTGGCTTTGGGTTACAGGGCTAGGATTGAAGAGATGAGGAATAGGCATTCTGACACTTTACGTCCAAGTCTACCAGGTATGTCATAGTCCTAATACCTCCGAGTCCCATGTTGTGACCACCACTGATATTTATTTATTTTTATAGGGTCCTATATGTCCTACCCTAACCCACAAGCTGCTTCCTTCCACACTGTACCAGAATTTCAGGAGTATTGTTGCCCCAAGTGCCAGTACAAGGCGCCAGACATCGATACGCTGCAGATTCATGTTATGGATTGTATAGAGTAGCTGAATAACTCTAAGGACTGCTCAGCCTACCCATAAAGATGATATATGGTGTATACGGACTGCCTAGCATTTACGCAATGCAAATTGGTGTTCTCAATCTGACTGCAAATCGGTGATTCTTATGCGGCTTGAAGCTGAAGGACTCGTGACTGTCAGGTACTAAAGTATTTGGCATGGGGTGGATCAATCTTTACAAACACAGACCAACACAATTGAAAATATTAAATACTACAGATTATTTTGAAAAGGCTCATTTTGATTGGTTGTATACCAGAAAGTGACTTCTGTCCGAAACAACTGTGATACTCTTTTACACCCATCAAGTTTGTTCAGTGCCTAGGTTGAAAAAGAACGTCTTCCTGTTATCACATAAGCTGTACCTCTGTAAATAAAGTCAAGCTGCTCTAATTTTGGTATTTTTAAAGGCGATCAAAAGCAAGACAGCAATATATTCAGGCATATGCAAATCAAGTCAGTTTGGTTTGACAAAAATAAGTTTATTGAAAATAATTTGAAAGCCTTACCCAAGAATGTATTTGCCCTTCCTCCCCCTCTTACAAAGTAGTGTCAGCCTCATCCAGCCCAATAATAGGTTTAAGAGTGAGGCTTCATAGATGAGAGGGTACCAGGAGGTCAAGTCCTCTGCTCCTAAACACATAGACCCAGCTGCTCAGGCCTGGACCTAATAGTATAGGTGAGAAAATCTACAAAGCTTGATTTTGAGTAAAGAAAAAGAAAAAATTCTGTCTTTGGACGCTGGCATAATCCTCCATTCTTATCAAGGACGTAATTGTCAATTTATAGTTCCATTGGTGCAAATTCAGATTACGATTCTTATTCCAATTAAATCATTTTATCCTATTTCCTGTTCAGATATGCAAGTAAGTTCCAGTTCAGCAAACAGTTTTGGGGGGGTTTTATGTCTTTAACATGGTCCTTCTAGGGTTACTGTGCTGCTGCTGTCACTGGTCCCAGCACCTCGTGGTGTCACCTCGATAATCCGTGGCTTCTCAATGATACGGGCTGACCGGTTTCCTTTTTCTACTATGCCAATGATCCAGGCTTGGTGTCCCTCACCGTACTTTGGTGATTTTATCTCAGCGCAGAAGCGGGCAGCCTGCTCCCGGGGAAGGCAAATGAGTAGTCCACCTATATATAAAAAGCAAACCTTTAAGAAGATCTAATAATTATCTATTGTTACAGAAATAGTGATATGGATTAGGAGAAGTCTTACTAGTAAAGGGGTTGATGTAACACAAAAGTTGCAATAGAATTAAATCTAATTTGTTCCGTTGCTGTAGGTCACAGTCCCGCCTTGGCTACTTACCACCTAACCGTTTAATATGGACTGAACTTACAATATTAACACAGACTGTGTTGAATTGTTATACATAAAGGGGATCTATCAATACTCAGAGATCAACTACCAACCAATCGGATAACTGATCTTTCAAACACAGCCTGTAATGTAACATCAGCTGATTGGTTAGTAATTTTGGCCAAACTTGATCTTCCCCTTTTGTCATTTGAAAACGGATAGCTAATGAAACTTACCAGATGTTTCCGCTGATGTTCCTTGAAGTAATCCAAAGCGGTTTCCAACGGCCTTTGTGATAGCTGCCATCTTGGCGATAATAGGCAAATTGTGGATAACAAAGCTAACTTCACTTTGCTGCTGTTGAGCGAGGTTTTGAGCATGTCCCAAGATACCAAAGCCGGTAATATCAGTGGCAGCGTGGGCATTAAACGTGTGCATTAGAGCTGCAGCTGAAAGCAGACAGAACATAATAACGTCATACTAAACAATGAAGATTAGCTAGAAATAGCCCTCTTGTGGGCAGAGCCAAAATAATATGCGGGCGTTCGATGCTAACCTGTCTAGCGAACAGGGCTGAATCAGGCCCTATGTTTCGATGCTAATCCTCTTATAGCTTCAACAGGTCACATCTTCAAGAATTAAAAACTCATCGGTACATAATCAAAGAAATCTTGAAAACATGGCCTGTTGGTAATACTTAGGGACTAGAGTTGAAAACCACTGTAGTTATTTTTGAATATCTATCAGCTGTGACACAGTTGTGCAAAATACATAGAGCAATTATTAATACACTGCTCCTGAGTACTGTACACATGTGAAATGGTAATTAGCCACACAACATGCTAATATATTGTACACGCAAAGCGCCCAGAACCTAACTGTCAGGAAGCCAGCAATTGGGGGAACAAACAGTTGTGACCTCGATCAGCCTGTCAGTGGCAGAGCTGTGGGAGCGTCAAACACATTTGCACAGATTGGAAAAATCACTTTATGGTCATGAATTGCATCTGGATTTGAGTGGATAATGCACAATAATCCATTTGTAATTCAATAGCAAATTTACACAGGGTGGGTTTTCTTTGTGTGGACAGTGACCATCTACTCCAGGGCTGGCCATAACCGGCCCTCCAGATGTTAATGAACTACACATCCCAGGATGCTTTGCATTAGTTTTGCTATGTGGCCATGCTGAAACTGCTGCAAGGCATGCTGGGATGTGTAGTTCATCAACATCTGGAGGGCTGGTGTTGCCCAGCCCTGATCTACTCACAGCTTTGCAGATGAACAATCAACTCTGAATTGGGCCCATAGTTAGCAAATAAATTTATGATTTTTTTAAAATAAAAACTTGTGGAAATAAATCCTTGTATATAGAGGCCCTTCCCTGATAAGCATATGTTCCCAGTACTACTATTCCGTGTGAACAGACTGGTGCTAGCTCAGCACGCTAGGGAAAGTTCCATAGTGGAAGAGTTGTTCCACCAAAAGCAGTTTCTGATGCAGGTCCCCACACAGGTACAATGATTAGGCAATGTGTGCAGGGGCCTTAGCTCTATGGAAAACACAGTACAGCCAAATAGATCATGCGTTACCTGTACGATTAAGAGTAGCCATATTAAACATGGCTTCCTGATAGGCCAGCTCAACCTCTTCTCTGCTCACCACAAGCCGGATCTTATTCCATCGGTCGGGCTATTGAGAGGGATCATTAGAGGGAGGTTATTGGATACAATTCACAGAAAGGACCTTCATATTTCTGTAACCGACACTTACATTGTCCAACCACTGATGGGCATTGACAGCCACCTGTGTCCCCAGAGGCTTGGTCAGCACAAGGACATCTCCTGGAACCGCATTGTGTGGCCTGAAGAACAGATGTTACGTTAGCCTAACGTAGTATGCATGCGGGGAAAAAAGTTGTCTTTAAATAAAAATGTGAAAATTGGCTTGTGGGCATTGCATACATATAAGTCTGACGCTTGTAAGTAAAATACAGTAGAAGTGCCCAATTGCCTGTCGGACAGTGAGCTGTGATTGGCTCGAGAGTCACCGTGAGTACTGAAATAGCGCACCGTGCACCTGGTCTGCTGGAGCCGGGTGGGTTGTCCACCCTTCTGCCCTGCTGTTGCATTACTGCACATACTGATGGTGGGAAGAGGGGTCATCCCCCGTGGCATAGAGCATGAAATCTGTAGCGAAGAGCATGTAGGTGAGCGGTACTTATGGGTCTAGCTCCTACACTTTCACCCTGGGTCCTATGGATTTTTTTTTTTTTTTTTTTTTAAATGTCAAGCCCTGAAATACAAACTGCTTGCACAAGACTGCTATGGTCCAACCCTCACCACGCACCGTCTTGTCAAAACCAAAAGTTTGAACAGTTTGGTGAAAAGCAATTTACCCAGAGCCAAAATATAACAGAACAGGAGTATATAGCATAGGGCTGGGGTAGCCAATTCCAGTCCTCAAGAGCTACCAACAGTTAATGTTTCCCAGATCTCCTCACAGAATCACAAGTGAAGTAATTAGCTCCACCTGTGGATGTTTTGAAATGTGTTAGTGAGTAATGAATGCACCTGTGCAGCAGCTAGGTTGTCTGGAAAATGTGAACTGTTGGTAGCTCTTGAGAACGGGAGTTGGCCACCACTGGCAAAGGGGCTCTTTCTGTAGTTATACCCCTGAGAAAAGGCCAGGAGCGTTCACATCTCCCGTTAGCCACAACCAGCTGTAATGCAACGTGAAATGATACACTGCTGGGTGATGCATAATCTCATCCATTCTGAAGGCTCTAGGATGGACACAGGGTGTATAATGGTGTAATGGTTAGCATTACTGCCTCACAGCACTGAGGTCATGGGTTCGATTCCCACCGTGGCTCTAACTGTGCGGATATTCTCCCTGTGCTTGCATGGGTTTCCTCTGGGTACTCCGGTTTCCTACCACAATCCAAAAATATACGGATAGGCTAATTGGCTCCCAACAAAATTAACCCTAGAATGTCTGTGTGTACATGTGGTAGGGAATATAGATTGTAAGCTCCACTGGGGCAGGGACTGATGCGAGTTCAAATATTCTCTGTAAAGCGCTGCGGAATATGTGTGCGCTATATAAATAACTGGTAATAAATAAATATATCTTCAGTGCTGAAAATAGATGATTACAGAAAAAAAAAAAAAAAGACAGCAAGTGTGTGAAAAACTTTCTGTAGCGGTGAACAGTCTTTTGAACGATTTATACTCACATGATAAATTCATTTGACTGGCAAACAACTGTAGCCACTCCACCAATGATGATCCACGGGTTTATCACAGTCTGGCCCCCTGTTACAGAGGTACCGCCCTCCTCCGCAGCATCCTTAAAACCTTTAATCATGAGGGGTGTAACTTTCTCCCGCTCCTAGGACAGACAAAGTTGACAAACATAATAGCATAAACTTATTCCATCACTAAGCAACCTCTCACCCTTCAAACCAACACTTGAGGACATACTAAGTTGTGTATCATTGTGCACAAAAAAAATTCACGTTCCAGATATCAGGTTGGACCTGGGATTTTGGTGGAAATGGGGTAAAATAATCATAAGCTGACAGCCTAGGACTGGCCAGCCGTTGGAGAGGGACCAAGTGTGGTACTGCAAGACTCACCTCATCGGTCATCTTCTGACTGACACTAAGCAGCATCAGCATATTGTCACATTCAGTAATTCCCATGGCGTACAGGTCACTTAGCACATTAGCACAGGCAATGCGGCCCTGAAAACAAAGGATAAGCTGTGTAAGGATTTTTTGCCACATAGTATGCTGCAGTAACAGAGCTATAAAGTAGACTATAGTTTGTTGCACATGTTCATGATCAGCTTGTGTGCATATAGTGCTACAATGGCAACATGAGGACCAGAAACAGAATGGACTTTTAATCTATATGGTCAGTGTATCTGGTAGAGAGTAGCTGGGACTAGGGATGCCAATCCCGGGGCATTTTTTCAATCCCGGGATTGAAAAATGCTCAATCCCGGGATTGGCATCCCCACCAAAAAAAAAAAAACATTTTTAGCATAGGACCCACCCCGGCCAACCTGCACATCTACTTACATTAGGGTGCGGGCGGCCGGGAGTGGGTTTGGAGGTGCACGGTGCCTCCCGGCAAGTGCACCTCCATAGAAGACAGCGGGCGGAGGCAGGCGGGCGGCGGAGAAGAGGCGGGCAGAGTCAGGCCGGCGGGCGGCGGAGAAGAGGCGGGTAGGCGGTCACTGGTGACGTGTGGCCTGCGCAGCGTGACCTCTACTGTCACGCTACGCAAGCCGCACGCCGGGTCAGGTTACGGGAACAGCCGGGCAGCGTCTGAGCGAGTGCTCAGACGCTGCCCGGCATTAGACTGCACATGCGCAGTCTAATCCCAAAATCCCGGACTTTTTTAGGCCAAATCCCGGGATCCCGCCGATCCCGGGATTGGCCACACTAGCTGGGACCATAAGTGTGTATGTAGGCAGATTAGTTGCTATGGGTAGAACTTTGCCAGGGATGTGTAGTTCCACAGCAGATGGAAGGCAACAAGTCACTCAACTGCACTGACAGCATGAGTCAGCTGCTCCGGTCTTGTGATAGCTTCCATATAACGACACAGATAACGGGAGTAGCTAATACATAGAAAAAGGAAGGGAACAGTTGAACATCTACAACACATAACATTCATTGGAGGGGGGAGGGGGTTTGTTACTACATATTCAGTAACCCGCTAACAAGAGCTGCCAATTTTACTTGAAGCTTGGAAACATTTGCACTGAGGCCTATACACAGAGATTTGAGTAAGACATGTTCTGATCGATGTTACTTACGGTGTAATGGTTAGCCTAAGGTCATGTGTACGATTGCCACTATGGCCCAAACTGTGCGGAGTTTGTATATACTCCCCATGCTTGTGTGGGTTTCCTCCGGGTACTCTGGTTTCCCTGCACTATCCAAAAATATACTGATCGATTAATTAGCTTCCAACAAAATTAACCCTAGAATGTGTGTGTACATTTGGTAGATTGTAAGCTCCACTGGGGCAGGGACTGATGTGAAGGTTCAACTACTCCCTAAAGCGCTGCAGAATATGTGTGCGCTATATAAATAACCATTAATATATAAATAATTGAACTACATTGATCAGAAAATACCCCTACATCGCTGTGTAGGTGCCATAGCGATGTGCGGCCCCGCGCATTATCATCTCCCGGTGATTAAATCGGTCGGCACCAGTGTTCTCACTGGAGAACACTGGCCCTGACAGCACATAGCGATGTGTGCGGAGCGATCTGAGTGATCTAGCATTGCTCAGAAAACTCAACTACACACATCGCTACGTGTTGGATTGCTTTTGTTCTGTACACGTAGGCCCTCACTAACAGGAGAGCCTTATCAGAGGGGCAGCTGACCTTTAGGATTAGCGCACAACAGAGTCTACCCCCACTTGTTCCATATATATATATATATATATATATATATATATATATATATATATATATATATATATATATATATATATATATATATATATATATATATATATATATATATACACACATATATATACACATATCACAAATCAGAGGCAAAATGTGAGTTCCACACATGCTGCAGACCAGAAGTCCGTTTCTATAACACAGGTGGAAAGCAAATTGCATTCCAACGGTTCTGTTCATGGATTTCTATTGGTAATTCAACTGCTTATGGCAAGGAGCACCCACCAAATTATCTGCCTTTTGTGAGCACCTCAATACCAATGATTTTAACATTACATTAACTTTTCATGTAAGTAAAGAGATTGTGTTTTTAGATTTAAACATTTAAATACGGCCAAATTATTAATGTTAATTATTAAATATACAGAAAACCTACAGACTAACAGTTATATTGAAAGTACAAGTTAGCATCACAAGAGATGGTTAGACTGTATTCCCTTTGGGCAGTTTGTTAGAGACAAATGAAACTGAATATCACACACCTGCTCTTCTGTACAAATAGATGAAATGGCAGAATGTTTTAGACAGAATGCGACTATTATTAAACAGGCTAGAGAGAGAGAGAGAGAAAGTGAAACAGATCTCCGGTAAATGCCCACTTCCGGGTGCCAGATGATATTTAGAGCGCAGTTTGCAACCAACTGCACAGTAACCGCACCTCTGTTCATACTGATACAAGCAGAAGTGCTGGGGAAGGTGCAGACAAAACAATCTGATTACAATTAATTGATTAATATGGTGGTGATATGCTTATTTTATACGTTTTTTGTGAGTGCATTTTATGAATAAATTGTTATCTTCTATGCAACAGTACTGGGATTGTTGGGATTCTTTATTTTTCAATTAAGCTTTTTGATCCATTGAAAGAACAAAATTCAATGAAGATCAAATGAAAGCCTGTTTAACAAAACAAGGTTGTATTGTTCTTGTCTGTTTGTAAACACATAAGCGCCGTTGTGTCACCTTTATACATTGCATTATATGCATGTCTGAGGACTTCTGGTGAAAGTCCTGAGTGTACCCAGGCAGCACTAGTGTGAGCATTTGCAAAATTGTTTAACCAGATTTTTCTCTGTGAAATAGGGCATTTTTGTGATGGGAACTTGGCGATAGCGTGGTTATATGCGATTGCACCGACTTGTAGGAGTGTTGCGCACATGTGTCAAAACTGTGAGAGGAAAGGAAGCCAAATTCAGAGGGATCCCTTGCACATGTCATTGTGCTGCTACAAGCGCAGATATTATCATGACAGTTGCAGTGGTTACCCATACTAACAAAGGTAATCAGTGAGGCTTGCCAGCAATGACAGACACTTGAGGGGGTACACAACTGTTTCCTTGCCAGCAGATGGCGCCCAACTGAGCATGAGTTAATAAAAACATTAATTTAATATGGTCCTGCGACCTTCCATCCCTTTAGGTGGGAAGTCAGGGGTGATGAACAATTGAATTCCCCCTTTTGTGTTCACCTTAGGATTAGCCTATGAGAGAAGACCTAGCACAGGGGATACTGCTTTGTTTAAGAACAGTACATGAACCTAGGATTATCTAGTGATGCCGTCAAGAATGTGTAAAGGGGGGGGGGGGGGGAGAGATTTATCAGCCACTCGTTTTCCTGCACCATGAGACATGCTGCATTACTGCTTAGTGCAGCGATATAAGGGCTATATAAGTAGCCATAGTGCCATTCCCAGATTGCGCTGTGTGTTATTGGACAGATTGAGAGCTTAACAAGTGGCCATCACATTTTTCTGCCATAGATGGATGTGATTAAAGACCCTGCTGGAGAGATCTCCAATTTCTCCACGGACTGGCTCTTCTAAAACCGTAATAACGCACTTTGTTGAAATGCAGTCACCAAACCATGGCCACCCAGTGGCTTCCACACTGGGTGCTGTGTCACCCTGAGGTTGGTGGTCCAGGATCAAAATCTAATTATTTATGGTCAATGTGATCTGCAAAACCAGTGCCGGTTAATGATAATTATAACATGTCTACAACAGAAGCACAACCCTGCCCACGACCACCACATTACTGAACCTAAGGACGTCATGCAAGCACAATTTACTTCATTTAATAATTGTCTTCAGAATCTCTCAGCAAGACACTTTTGGCCTCGTCTCTGTCCCAGCACCATACAAACTATGCAGAAACTGTAGCAGATGCAGGGGCAAATCATTAACCAATGTGCTAACAAAGTAAGATATGGCGATTCTATTTAAGAAACAGCCATGTAATGCTTTATAAGCAAATTCCTTCCCTCCCTCCGCTCCTAACTCCCTCCTATGGATACAGGCACAGCAGTATCATGGTGACTCAGCAGATGGTCGCACACAACAGGCCGCAGGAACAAAATCCCAAGGGACTCATTAGGAGGATTACGTGGTTGTGCGTTTTATTCTTACAAAGGTTACACAAGAGGGTTTATAGAACTCACCTGCATGTAGGGGTCCTCCACAGATGGATAGAAGAAGTCAGTGGTCTGAACCAGGGAAAGTCCCCTGTGTCTTAGAGGAATCACACAGGAGTCCATCCCAATACCTGCAGCAGAAGCACGAGAGACATTGAATGCCAGGGTCTAGTCATCAGAGAAGCAGACATGAATTTAATACGAGTATGGAGAACATGCTAAAAACAGTATGGAGCGTAGGTAGCAAAATGGATGTATATGATGGAAATGCAGACAATAGTAGCCTATTGCTAGAGCTGTACACACATCAGTACTGGCAGTATAAGCGCTTATAGTTCACCGCTGCTGGTCAGCATGCTGCATTCCCATTAGGGATGTTAATCCCGTGATTCGGGAATAAAAACAAATGATTAATCCTGATTATCCCGGGATCGAAGTATGGATTGCTGCTGGGAGTATTTGAAATGCTGCAGGCCTTGTCTGTGTCTCTATGCCTGTTCACCTAAGTGCCAAATACACCGATGCCACACAGCCTAGTGGCACCTGTGCCCTTGTCTCAAGCCTGAAGGGCCCTCGCATCCCCTATGACCCTGTGCACTCACACGGCACCATCCACATTCTCCCCACAGCTGTTATAGTTGACTGAAGATCCCTCTGCTCTGCATGAACTACAGCCAGTGTCCTGCAGAACGGGTACGGGCCTTCAATCAGCATCGCAGCACACAGAGACTGGGACCTGTCAGAGCCTAGATGTGCTGGAGAGATGGAAAAGCCACTGAGCAGGCAACCATAAAGAAATACAGCGCCAGCGGGATTTTGAATGTAGCCCTGACCAGCCGCTAAATAGAGCTAGCGGTCCAGCAGCCAATCAAGAGCCACTTCTGCAGCCTCTTCCCTGATTGGCTGGTGGCTAGAGCTCCATTCAAAATCCAGCTGTCTGTCTCTCTATGGTTGCCATCTAAGCACCATTGACACCAGTGAACCCCTGTGCTGCCCAGCGGGTAGCATCTGAGCCAAGTGCACTGCCCAGAATAATAAATGGTATTCCCATAAATCATGGGATTTAAAGGTTCTAAATCAAACAATTTTTGGCCCGAAATCCCTTGATAACGCCGATCCTGGTATTGGCTTCCCCAATTACCATGAATTTGACTTTACTGAACATGGGCTACATTAAAATTGCCCTTTTCCTTCTGTGGCCTGGCTTTCCTATTGTAAAGACTAGAGGGCTGTACACAAGTAATGATGTCGGAATCGCTCCGACATCGTTCACGAGTGTATCAAATCATTTGTCGTGCATACACACGGAACGATTTGATACACTTGACCAACAATTTGTCTATGATCTTCCTGCATGCAGGAAAGATCATAGACCATTGTTAACGATTCGCAGGTACGCGCATTGTTAACGATGCAAGTAACAATCTGATTGAAGCGTTCCCGATCGTTCTAATCGATCGGGAACGCCCACATCGGGCATCAAATTGTTCCGTGTGTACCCAGCTTAGGAGCTGTAAGCAGACGATATGTGCGGTCATTGTCAGAGGATACACACTGTACGCTACATAAATTGGTGCAGTGCTCCCTCAGGCCACTCTCAGTATGCCAATTGGAAATGTCCCAAGTTGTAAGTTATGTTAGAACATCCACATTAATACCACACAGGTTCTTAAATTTACAGAAGGCACAAGATTCTAGGTGTTGTCTTTGATTGTAGCCGCACGTAAAAAAAAATGAGGTACTTTCATTTCCCTATAATACGTCAAATTAGTGACCAGATACATGAATATTCTCTCTTCCTTCTGGCAATAGCATGGACTGTTCCTAAACAGAGGTGGAATAAAAGCCACTGTCGTGTAGTGTCTATGTGCCCGATTCAGAGAGATAAGCAGTGGCATCCGCAATGCAATATGCAGCTGTTGTATGAACTTTTTAAAATGTTGCAGCTGTAGGCACCAGTACAGAGAAACCAACTGGCAGCATCTCAGATCCGCGGCTTGTGCGGGAAGATGCAACTATGGTCACTTATGGCTGCCGGACATAAGATGTGAGAACCATTTTTGCAATCTGGTACATGATAGTTGTAGGACAGGTCCCTGAATCGGTAGCAACACACCTACGTCACCACCACCTCGTTATCGCCAAAACACTAAATCATTCTCCAAATAAATCCTCCTTACACCTGTTATCAGCAA
The DNA here is from genome assembly GCF_055691185.1 of Crinia signifera. NCBI lineage: Eukaryota > Metazoa > Chordata > Amphibia > Anura > Myobatrachidae > Crinia > Crinia signifera. The sequence continues at coordinate 37,851,671 of NC_139225.1, read as the reverse complement.
CAAAACTTAATTGTACCTCTGCGTCGGACATGGCGCCCATCTCTGAATCAGGCCTTATGTTATTGATGCCCCAGATGACCAAAAGTTTCCGCTCAGCTTAATTTTACTTATTTGCAAGAAGCGCCATTTGTCTATGGCAAATAACCAGCATTGAGGTAACATTTCTAATTTTCATATTATACAATTATTTGGAGCAGCTGTTTGGTTGCCATAGGCAACTTCACCACTGCTTTATGAAGAGTGCACAGTGACTTTCCGAACACTCTGTATCTTACCAACTAACATGTGACTGTGTACAAAAACACAAGAATATGGTTTGAGGCATATAACTATACATATGTCACATGGGGACCTAGTAAGCGTAGGTTTCAATGTCAGTGGCATGACAAGAACTAGAGAGATGTGTCTCTAGTTCAAGACAATAAGAGCCAGCACTCCAAAAATCCCTGTACTGAGAAATGTAAACTGTTTTTTTCTTTCATTTACTGCTGTTAAAATAATTGGGCAAATAAAGGGGTCATTGATAAAAGAACCACATTCTGTTTTCGTTACAAACATACAAGTCGCCATAGACTGGAAGTTCTTGTTTTACCAACGGTCTCCAAAAAATGTCAACAGCACAGAGCCTTATTTCAGCATGGTTATGCAAGAACTAACTTCCTGAAATCTGTGTCCCATTTGGGGTCGGAAGTGTGCCACTGACCACGAGTGCAGCAATACACAGATACCGAAACCATTTGATTGTCGACCTAATGCTTGCGTCAACCTTATCCATGTTGACCTATAGCATTGTCGACCTTCATAGTGTCAACCCTATGACCCATACAATACGTCCCATTTCCTCAACATTGTAGTCAGCCTGGGAGCCATACACCCATCATGTATCTGGAGGACCTAGCAAACATTCTGTTCCCAACCCAAAAAATATTTGGGTGTAAAAATACTAAGAATACCGGCAGCAAACTGCAGTTGGGGGGGAAGAGATAGACAAGCTGCACCTTCAGGTGTTGCGAAACACCAGACAACGAGACAATAGCTGGTCCATGTATGCAGCAGGACATAATTGGAGGTATAGTTCTACAATGCCCAGATATCGGCCACTGGTCAACGTCTGGGTTTTATAGTGCTCGGCTCTGGTTTCTGCAGGACAGCATTCTGAGACTTGTAGTTCTCCAAAAGCTGTATTACACTAGTTTTGTTTATCTGCAGCAGTGCATGCCGGGAATTGAAGTTTTAAAAAGGCTGTCTAGCACTAGACTCAGGTGTCTGCAGCACAGCATGTAGTTCTGCAAAAGATATTCAGCGCAGTGGCCAGATAGAGTGTGAGTTGCTTACCTAGCCGCGGGTTCCCTCCATCCTGCAGCACACATGACGCCTCCGACTCCCCTCCGCCGCCCGCTTCCCGGGGCTCTCCCTCCTCCAGTCCCGACAGGAGCCTGAGCAGAGTCTCCCGCGGGACCTTACACCCTCAGCCCTTCATATCAGAGAACGAGGTGAGACGGAACGCCGCCCCTAGTCCCAGGGACTCCGGGTCGAAGGGTCGGTACCCGGGGAAGTACGGAGCCATGAAGGCAGGCAGCGATCCGGCAGCCATGATGGCAAAGACACTACTAGCGCCGCGCGGGGCTAGCGCCACTTCCGGAGTCAGACACCAACCAAATCATGTGACGGGTCGCCGTAAGGTCGTCAGCGCGCATGCGCCTCACTGCCGCCCGCCTTACCATAGAGACCGGACAGCCACGTGTGACAGAAAGACCTCCAGTTGTCATAGAGATGAACAGGTATCCGTCAGTCTCTGCAGGACCACAGAAGTTATTATGGCAAATGGAAGAAGCCGGTAGCTCTTGGCTACCATAAAAACAGTGCTGGGGAATTCAGCTTGTAAGGAGATGACCTGCCAGCCCCAGGGCTCCTCTTTGGCCTCCCCTGTGCATGCAGCTGCTGTGACAGGGGATAAGGCCACCCTCCTGCGACTCATAGGCTCCAACTCAGGGCTTATTGATCAGGAGGATGGCCTTGGGAGAACCGCTCTGATGTACAGCGTGTTGGGTGACCGCAGAGCCTGCGCGGAGGCGCTTCTACGTTATGGGGCCCAGCTGAATCGTTCTGACAAGAGTGGCAGGACTGCGGTACACCTGGCAGCCCAAACGGGCAACCACCGGCTGCTGAAACTACTCCTGTCTCGTAGGGCTGACTGTACCCAACGTGATTTACGTGACATCACGGCACTGCACCTCTCGACCCGTCACCAGGACACTCGCTGTTTGGGGCTTCTTCTGAAACACACACCGCCTGGTCAAGTGGATGCCCAAGATCAAAAGAAGCAAACTGCGCTACATTGGAGTGCCTACTACAACCGCCCGCAGCATGTCAGGTTATTAGTGCGGCATGGATCCAACATAGGCATCCCTGACCTCGAGGGAAAGATACCACTACATTGGGCAGCTGGGCACAAAGATCCAGAGGCTGCTCTGACCGTACGATGCCTATTGGAAGCAGCCCCTACAGAGTCCTTACTCAACTGGCAAGACTACGAAGGCCGCACTCCTCTGCATCTTGCTGTTGGTGATGGTAACCAAGAAGTAGTGCGCCTTCTGACGTCCTATCGGGGATGTAATGTGGCGCCTTATGACAATCTCTTCCGTACTCCTCTTCACTGGGCAGCACTGTTAGGCCATACTCCAATTGCAAATCTACTTCTGGAGAGAAATCGATCCCCCAACATACCGTCTGACAGCCAAGGAGCAACCCCTCTGCATTATGCTGCCCAGGGGAATTGCCCGGACACTGTAAAGATCCTGCTGGCTCACCCTTCTGTGAGAGATGAGGCGGATTTAGAGGGCAGGACTGCATTTATGTGGGCAGCAGGTAAAGGCAGTGATGAGGCGGTGAAAGCTATGCTGGAGCTAGACCCAGAATTAGAGATAAACAGGACAGATAAATACGGTGGAACCGCTCTTCACGCAGCCTCTTTATCCGGACAGATTAGCACTGTGCGCATTCTGTTAGAAAATGGTGCCCAAGTGGATGCGGCAGACGTCATGAGGCACACGCCACTGTTCAAAGCTTGCGAAATGGGACACAGAGAGGACATCTATACTTTAATTAAAGGTGGTGCAACGGTTCATCTTGTGGACAAAGATGGACGCTCCCCTCTTCATTGGGCAGCCTTAGGAGGCAATGCCAATGTATGTCAAATACTTATAGAGAATAACATTAACCCGAACGCCCAGGACTATGAAGGCAGGACTCCGCTGCAGTGTGCTGCCTATGGAGGCTACATTGGCTGCATGGAAATACTAATGGAGAATAAGGCAGACCCTAACATCCAGGATAAGAATGGTCGCACGGCTCTGCACTGGTCTTGTAACAATGGCTACCTAGATGCCATAAAACTTCTACTACACTACAATGCCTTTCCTAACCAGATGGAAAGCATAGAAGAGAGATACACGCCTTTAGATTATGCTTTGCTTGGCGGGCACCAAGAGGTAATACAGTTTATGCTGGAACATGGTGCCCTTTCTATTGCTGCAATACAAGATATCGCTGCCTCAAAAATTCAGGCTGTTTACAAGGCACACAAAGTGCGGAGGGCTTTCAGAGACAGGAAGAACCTACTAATGAAACATGAACAGCTGAGGAAAGATGCAGCAGCCAAAAAGAGAGAGGGCGAAAGTAAGAGAAAACTCAGAATTGGTCAGGCAGCCAAAGATGGGCAGATGGAAGGAAAGCAGGAAGATATCAAAGAGTGTTTAAGGGACCAACAAGAAGACAACAGTCATCCGGCAGTACATCGTAAAAGAAGCACAAAAGAAAGACTTCAAGAGATTACAAATAAGACAAAACTCAAAGAGCACCAAAACAGGACAGTACAGCAACTGCCTGAGGTAGAACGCACATCTCCAAGACATAAAAAGGTTTGTGACACACCCAACAAGTGTAGTCCAAGAAACTCATCTCATTCCCAGTCCTCCTCTTCTCCAACAGTACTAGCAGAGATGCCATATTACGAAGAAGGGGGTATGAAGAAACAGGATAACAGACAAAACTCCAGATCTAAAAAGGAATCCAACAATAGTACGGTCCCTGAAAAAGAGCATCATAGTCGTAAAACTGGGCGTAGGAAATCTCACCGGGAGCTTAGTGAGGTTTCTGATTGTCCGGTAAATGTTGAGAACAATGATAAAGTTGGTGGAAGTAGACTCTGTGTCCTAGAAATAGAAACTTCAGATATCCTTAAAGAGCAAAAGCAAATAAAAGGTACTCGATTGTCGGGGAACAAAAGACAAGATTTGGATAGAATTACCCCAAAAATGGACGATTGTAGTATTACAGAGATTAGATCACCTAGGGGAAATAAAGCCTCTTCGGATACAGTAAACCACATAAATAAGGACAATTCTACTCAACCTAGGGAGGATTCAGACGCACATAAGTACCAGGAAAGAGGTTGCTCCGCCAGAGGTGGACAGAGACCTGCAACCGGAAAACAGTCTAGATGTGACGGGAAGAAACGTGTAGGAACGGTACAACGTAGCTCTTCTGGTTCACGCTGTAGGCTGACTAAACAGACAGACATGGTCAGAAAAGGAGCGATCTGCTCTCCAACCAGTGACATTGGCTTCAGGAGGGCACTGACCTTACCCATTCCTAGAGAGAGTTTAAAGCCTGGGCAGTGTGCTACTGACTGGCAGCAGTTGGACATTGAGCTGATTCCCTTGGAGGCAAGGCTGCAGTTAGTAGAAAGGGAGAAGGCTAGGAAGCAGCTCTTCCAGCGCAAAAACCAAGCTGCAGCAGTTATTCAGAAGGCCTGGAGAAAGCATAGAAGCAGGAGAAGGACTACCCGTAAGACACCTTCCCACTCCCCTCACATTCACAAAGTATAGAAACTGGCTATTCCGGCACCACTGGACAAATTCCCCCTCTGCACCTTACTAGCCAGTACAATTGGTGCACTACACATCTGCTTTTTCTTCTCGATTGCGACAAAGATAATGACCCTTCCCTAGTGTTTAATATACTGCGCTCACACCAGTGATTTGCCACCAATAATATATTGTGCTATTTCCCACTGGCACCCCTTAGGTTTTAAAAATGCATTTTTATTTATGAACTGGAGTGTATGTATGACTGCAGTTGGCATTTGACAGGTATAGGTTAGTCCATCTTTAGTGGTTTAATTTACTGATACATGATGTACACCATGTGATCGCTGTGTTGTCCGCCTACGGTGCAAGCCAGTGGTATAGGGCTGGTTTAACACAATGACGGTGTCACAGAGGCCTAAAAAGAATAATAATAGAATCTAAAAATTTACCCTTTATACCTGGATAGTGTTCATTCTAGCACCCGCCATATTTGAAAAGCCATGCAGTTCCTCTTCCCTGCCTGTGGTGTCACTGTCTGCTGTGTTGTTTCTAGCACAGGCCTGCTTTGCATATCAGTGCTGATATACAGACCACACTGTGCTAGAAGCACTACAGCAGACAGTGACACCTCAGACAGGGAAAAGGAACTCCATGGCTTTTCAAATATGGCGAGTGCTAGAATGAACATTACTTGGATTTACAAAAGTTTTTGTCTTACATAATTGGATTTCTGTTTTTAACTGTCCGCAGTGTAACCATTGAACATGTGCCCTGTTTTTACTTTTCTAGACATATGAAGCCAAAAAAAAAATCAAATAAGATCTACTGTTTTACAGGGTATTATATATATATATATTGAGTATTGTTTACATGTATATAGTGTACATTTGAAAGCAATATATTGTAATAATATGCTAACATTTCAAATTTACCTTCAGAAAGCTAAAAATACGGAAATATTGAATAAATGTTTTTTATTCTGTAAACATGTTGTATTAATCTAATAATGTAACGTCCGAAAACTTAAATTGACACTTGTCTACAATCCGTCATGTACATGGAGACCTCTCCCATAAACCTGAAGGGGTGACCCAATTGGACCATGTCCCTCTTTTGCAGCATATTAGACCTTAAAGAAATTCATGGACATAGATCCTTGTCATTTTGCATTTTATTACATTTGTGATGCCATTTGGTGACTGTACAGGGGGGGACAACAAGTGCATTGTGGGATGAGAAGGGTGGGAGAGGACTCTGTTTCTCAGTCCAGGAATCCCAGGTCTATGGTATCCGGTAGCTGTGGATGGAGAATTCGTGTAGCCAGCCGCTCAATGTCATCCAGGCTGAGAAGTGACAGACTGCGCTCGTAGTCCTAAGTGGAAATAGCAAGTAAGGACAACGTCAGGTCATAGCCAAGAAACCATAGTACTTAATATCGCAGAAACTGCTTGAGGCATTTGTTTATACATAGGGGCCAATTCTGCGCAATTCTGTGCCAGTCATTGCGGCAGCACTTTATGGCAGCCTAGATTCACACAAAATAGGGCATGGAACACTTGTGCAAAGTGGGTCTGATTTTAGCACCTGAAGTTTGCTGTGACCTCACTACTCCACCATTCTGAATAGCCAGCCCTTTAGAGCAGGGCTGGGTGGGCAATAGGCAGCCCTCTAGCTGTTGATGAACTACACATCCCAGCATGCCTTGCTTTAGTTTTTCTATCTGGCTATGCTGAAACTAGTGCAGGGCATGCTTGGATGTGTAGTTCATCAACAGCAATTGCCCACCCCTGCTAGAGAGACCCTTTATTGTAGATCACAGGTTACTTGAACTTTTTAAATTAAAAAGTTCCAACCAATCAGCACCTGTCATTTTTGAAACACATCCTGTAAATTAGTGAAACAAATACTAAGTAAATGATTAAAACAGTAAATTAGAAGCGAATTGGCTAGTACTTTACACCATTTTATGCGGTAACCGAGCAATTACACAACATCTCTATGGGTTGGGGAGGAAAATATGCAACATTTGTGGCCATGAATTTGAGGTGGAAACTGAATGCCAAAAAACCGAACCGTCCTTAATTATTAAAAAAAAAAAAAACAACATGACCCATTATACAGGTTTTCGCATTGCATTACCTTCTGTACATATTCCAGAACTCTTTCTGCATCTGAGGGGCTGAAATGCTTCCCCAGTATAACAGCCAGGGATTTCCAGACAGCGTTCCCTCCGACCTCCACAGACATTCGCTCCTTCACCATTAGGTTCAGTCTTGAGCCAGGCCCAATGGAGTAAAAAGAAAGACTATGTTCGTCTGAGGATGACAATCATTAAACGCCTTTATTAAAATACAGTTCAAACAAATGAATATGTAAACTGCATAGAGTTACTGTTAGTTAACATTGTGATAATGTTGACATTTTAAAATCAATATATAGTGGGGTATTCAATTCCGGGAGCAATTTCCAACAAAACAGAGCCATTGAATTCCGCCTGTCGAGCCAGGCGAGAACAGGCCAGGATGCAGACTGTCGCAAAGTTCCGACAGGTGGAATCCAAGACTGAATACCCCAAAAGTCCATATCTAAAATGCCTTTATTACTAAAGTTCCATAAACACTTTACATCAAACACTATGGGGGGGGGGGGTTGGGATTCAACTGTTTTGGACTCCACACTAAATAATTGGTGCTCAATGGTGCAATTCAATAGTTACTCCGATTGGACGCAAGAGCCGCGGGCGCTAGGTTTCTATACAGCCTCCAGAAGCGGCGAGGAGAAATGTACGAAAACTTTGCTGTTTCAACACTTTTGCCAGGGCTATAAATGGGTTTAGCCGCAACAAGTGTGATAACTTATGGGCACCCTTTAATTATCGCTGCACACAAAACAGAATAATTTCCCTCTGAATTATGATGTTCATGAAAAACCTGCAGTATTAAAATAAATCTAAAAAAAAAAAAAGCTATTATTAAATCGTCCAAAATCTAGCAATTGGTACCATACCTGACAGGGCTTTGCCCCTGAACAACAACCGCTGCTGGGACACTGGCACCTGCAGCTTCTCTTCCACCAGTCTCTTCACTGCAAGGATGGTATCACTCTCAGAGACCTAGAATATTGAAAACCAAAGACTTGTGAGATGTTGAAGGCCTAGAATATCAGATCTGGCATACACATACTATATTACACATTACCCATCTCACATTCATACAGCCCAACTACAACTGATTGTGGGAAGAACTGCGCAGTAAAGGGGGAAATAGTACATGCAATTTATTTATACCAATATAAAACACATATAAAACATACACAAACAAAATTAAAACACAATTTATAGGCACAACCGGTTGTGTCAGGATTAATAGGTTTAAAACCAAATAGATTTTGCTTCCCTTAGCTTATCACAGTCATGTTAGTATGTTAGTTGTGAAAGATACTTATTAGGTAACAGTCTTTGTATGGATTAGTAGATATTACTGTCCAGGTTTTGTTTTGTCTGGCCAGACAGTATTGTATTAGGGGTACCTTACAGCTGCCACCTGTAGTTCCTCCGGTCTCCCAGTGAATGGTGCTGAATCACCTGTATTTGTCCAACTATGTCTGGAGTCACCTTCGGACTTGTGGGCTGATGGTAAGCCTGTATGGATTCCCCTATGGTGCAGAAAAGAATTTTTGTAAGTATCCAACGCGTTTCCCCGCCTCCGTTAACGGTCTCAGCGGCTCTTTCCTTGAAAAAGCCGCTGAGACCGTTAACGGAGGCGGGGAAACGCGTTGGTTACTTACAAAAATTCTTTTCTGCACCATAGGGGAATCCATACAGGCTTACCATCAGCCCACAAGTCCGAAGGTGACTCCAGACATAGTTGGACAAATACAGGTGATTCAGCACCATCCACTGGGAGACCGGAGGAACTACAGGTGGCAGCTGTAAGGTACCCCTAATACAATACTGTCTGGCCAGACAAAACAAAACCTGGACAGTAATATCTACTAATCCATACAAAGACTGTTACCTAATCAGTATCTTTCACAACTAACATGACTGTGATAAGCTAAGGGAAGCAAAATCTATTTGGTTTTAAACCTATTAATCCTGACACAACCGGTTGTGCCTATAAATTGTGTTTTAATTTTGTTTGTGTATGTTTTATATGTGTTTTATATTGGTATAAATAAATTGCATGTACTATTTCCCCCTTTACTGCGCAGTTCTACTTTGTGTTTTTTTCTGGTAACTAACTTGGGGATTTGAGCTACCCCCCACAGAACAGCAGCAGTTTATGAGGTGTGGTAGTCCGTGCTATATTACGGATTAGGTAGGTCAAACCACCCGCAGCGCAGGACTTAGCCAAAATTCCTCTTCTGATTGTGGGAAGGTTGTAGAACATACTTGGTAGAGTACGATCCTCCCGCATTCCGTCAGTATCCAACTGAAGCGGGCAGGGCCATGATTTGCTGGAAATTGCGCCATTACACCCTTCTGCTAAATCAGGGATGAGGAACCTTCAGGCCTCCAGCTGTTGTTGTACATATTCCAGCATGCCCTGTAACAGTTTTTGCATGGCCAAATAGCAATGCTGTAGTAGGGCATGCTGGGATGTAGAGTTCCACAACAGCTGGAGGGCCGAAGGTTCCCCATCCCTGTGCTAAATGAATGAATGGTGGAATGTTAAGCTGGATGAGAGGCTGTAATGATACAAATCCCATTGCTACGCCTCAAGCATCTGCCCTTTGGACCAAAGCTGCAGAATTTCCTGGACAGGGGGGGGGACGGGGGACAGACAGGTGAGTATGATGTAGAGGAAAAGGTGCTTTGTACTGGGGGTATTTCTTTGCAATGTGTGATTGGCACAAAGATGGTATTTCTCTATCCGACATTTGGCTGGCATGGAGCAGTGGTCAGTAGATCATAATACAACTACTGCAATACCTTTAGACCAGAGATGGGGAACTCCAGTTGTTATTGAAGTACAAATCCCAGCATGCCCTGCAACAGTTTTACTATTTACCATACTAAAATTGTTGCAGGGCATTCTGGGATGTGTAGTTCAACAGCAGCTGGAGAGCTATCCCTGCATTAGACTATACACCAGTAGTTCCAAAACTGGGTGCTGTAGCACTTCAGGCCGTTTGCATGGGGTAGCATCTATGTAGACTGGTGCCTGCACTATCTGTTCATGCAGCTGTTTACACAGGCTGATCTGCTTAGAATGCATTCCCATCCCACCTGCAGTTCTCCGGTCTACACGAGAGAACTTAGGGCCCAATTCAGTCCTGCTCGCTAGGCTGCGTGTTTTTATAGCCTAGCAAGCAGTTAACGCACGCGCACACATCCATTCGCATGCAGCCGCACAGAGGAGAAATCCTTCCATGGTTACTTACCATGGAAGGATTTCTCCTACTCTGCCCAGGAGTCACTCGGCGGTTGCTTGTTTTGTGCGCAGTCTATCGATGTTTGGATGGGCTGTGAATTCGCAGCCCTCTGAACGGGTTGGAATCAGTCCCTTAGTGTACATAGTATTCCTTCTCCTCCCCAGCCCATGTTTGTACCATTTTCTGTCTATGTCCCAAACTTTGTGGGAGTCTGAAGCTTCAACTTCTACGTGTTCCCGTCTCTCTGTCAATCTCTGCTCTGCGTGCGAGTGTCTTCCAATGCCCCTCCCCCCTTACCATCTCCTCTTACTATCCACACCTTGTCATTCAAATGGGCTCCCTTTTCACAGACAGTGTTTCAAATGTAGTGTCAGACTCACATGGTGCCTGGTCTTCATTTTCACTTCGTATTTCCAGCTATTTTTACAACCTGTATACTGGATAGATACATACCTCCCTCCACTACTGTGTGTTCTCCCATTGACTTCATCTTTTAGGGGCCCATTTATCATTCAAAGGGCCAGATGTATCAAGCTTTAAAAAGTGATAAAATGAAGAGTGATAAACAACCCGCTCCTACTTGTTATTTATCAAACACAGCCTGTAACATGACAGGTAGGAGCGGATAGGCTGGCAGTTTATCACTCTCCATTTGATCACTTTTTGAAGCTGGATACATCTGGCACAATATTTGTAGACAGTTCCCTATAATCATGCGTTTGAGGGGGGGGGTAGCGCAGGGCCAAATTAAGTATTAAAATTGCGTTCCTATTTTACACATAGGACATTTTTGTACTTTTAGATATTTAGGGAGATATTGTGGTGTATAGTGTACATGGTATTGACCTCACCTCCTGCACATCTCATAATAGGCCCTTGAACATTTTCAGCTCCAAGCCTATGAGACCCTTAATCCAGCCCTGGTTAGCCACAAATATTAAGTACCGCCATCATGTATCTCTGATACCTGCTGTAATCCCTCCTGTCCTGCATGTACCTGCATCCCCCATAGGTTTATAGGGGTAAGCGATGCTGCCCGATTTACCAATATCGGGAATTAGAAGCATTCCGGATACTGGCCCCCGCATATACCACCATCTGAGAATTTGTAGCCTATGCGCTACTCACCGCAGTGCTGGCCACTCAGAGGGTTCCCTGGCAGAGTGTTACATGCCGCCGATGGGATTTCATATTGCAATGCGATCCTGGGTAGTAAAATCCTGCCCAGATCATATTGAATATGTGATCCATAGTAAATGGGCCCCTTAATCTGGGTACACACAGTGATTACGGAATGGGATCATTCGTCAGACTGCATTTAGGTCTACAGTCATTAGGTCGACCCCACTAGGTCGACTGGCAGGAAGGTCGACCTGACTTAAGGTCGACATGGGCCAAGGTCGACATGACTTAATGTCGAATTTGCATAAAGGTCGACATGAGGAAGGTCGACTGGTCATAAGGTCGACATGGGTTTTTCACTGTTTTTTGATCCGAATGTCGACACAGTCGACATGGACACAGTTGGCAATGAGAATCGGACCCTCGCATCGCTCGCTTCGCTTCGGGCACGGTGCCTCGCTGCGCTCGGCACACTATTTTATTCTCCCACCACGCCCTAGTGGATGGTAGGGCATGAAATACCGCCTGTCGGCACATGTCGGCTCAAAAAAACAGTGAAAAACCCATGTCGACATTATGACCAGTCGACCTTCCTCATGTCGACCTTTATGCAAATTCGACCTTAAGTCATGTCGACATTGGCCCATGTCGACCTTAAGTCAGGTCGACCTTCCTGCCAGTCGACCTAGTGGGGTCGACCTAATGACTGTAGACCTAAGTTCATTCTAATAGATGACCGCATCCCGTGATTACACGTCTTCTCTGGCTATCTGATAAAGTGCTCTGTGTGTGGTAACTTGTTAATGCTCTGTATGTGGAACAGTGTGTATAGAGAAGGTGGCTATAGTGCTCACTGCCTGTAATGTGTGACAGTCTTCATAAGGGCTCCTAGTATACAGCGCTTATGCAGTATCCGCACGGCCGCAACACTGGTATTATCCATCCACATGCCACTTGGTAGCTGCAGCAACCAGCTATTTTTCGCATATGAAGCAGGGCAGCGCTGCATAGTCCAATCCCTTGTTACGCTTTACCTCTCCTGGCTTCCCCTTCTGTGTCTGCAATGTCTGCTGCACCAGAGCCAAATGTAAGCATAACCTAACACACACAAGGAGATCTACCTGGTGCATTGTGTAACAGGCACTCTACCTGGTGTAATGGGATGCGGTCAATTTGCCGGCGGTCGGGATCCCGGCGTTCAGAATCCCGACCGCCGAAATCCCCAAACTTTCTCCCTCCGTGGGTGTCCACGACACCCATAGAGGGAGAATAAAATAGCGCGCCGAGCGTAGCGAGGCACCGGGCCCGCTGCGTGGCGAGCGCAGCGAGCCCGCAAGGGGGGGCGATCCACGTCCCCCCCATGTCGGAATTTCGGCGGTCGGGATTCTGACCGCCGGGATCACGTATCGGATCCGGTGTAATGTGTATAAGTGGCACTACTGTGTGGCATTATTTGAATAGAGATTATTGTGTGGCATAATATGAATTGGTATTACTTTGTGTTCACACCCCTATAGGTTTGTCCTTCTTTTAGATGTGTGTTACATAATAATTAGATAACTCTGTTGTATTATACCAAATCTGGAATATTATAGATCTGCAGCAATATTTTCAAAGCCAGTGTTTATATGGCTAGGCTTATGTGGGAGGGACACCATGGTGTAGCTCCAGCCATAATATCCACAATTAGGGGCACCAAAATCTATGATCGCTTACTAAAAAATTTGGCTCAGGCCGGCGATGCGGACACAAAGTTACTTGTTTTACTGTATCTGGCCCATGATTATGGAAAACATTTCTATTACACGCCTCCTCCCAACAATAGGCGCGTTTAGACACATTTTACCCAGGAGTGCATAGTAGCGCACGCAAATTTTCAGTACTGAAATCATTGCGAAAATGGCACCAACGCCACATTCTGAGAGATTGGCTCATGCGCAGCAGACTGGCACAGTCAACTTAGGACATGTGCCACCGCTTGTTTAATAGTAATACCACCTACCCGGTGGTGTCTGGAACAATTCTGTCCCAGTCAAGACAGCGGGACTGAGCCAACAAACAGGGAGCGTTCCAAGAATGTTGAGAGGTATGTTACATTACACCCTACCATAAAACACACACACATATATATATATATATATATATATATATATATATATATATATATATATATATATATATATATATACATACATACATACATACATACACACACATACACATACATACATATATACATACACCACTATTAGAAGATACCCAAGCAATCCTGCATCTAGCCGCCGCAAACAGGAGGGCAGCAATGGGCTTTGAGGCACTAACAGGGGCAGGAGGGCTCCTCCAACAGCAAGGGAATTGGTGCAATTATGTGTGTTGCTGCAAGCTATGGAGAGGCTATAGAAACACCCGCTACAAGGACTATGACCCCCGGGTGCACACGCCGCACTACCACCGTCACCCACCTGGAGATTGGCCTCTTTCCCTTTTAACGCTTTCACCGTAAGCTGCATCTCCGGGTCCAGCCGGGATCACCATAGAGTCCTCGATATCGACAAGAGCGTCTCTGAGACCAGTGGTTTAGTCCTCCAAGATGCAGAGACTCGGCGGCTGTGACACACGGAGGCGGAGCTACTGTACTATACTACAGCAGCATCCACTGGGCTAGAGACAGGTGGGCGGTATCCTATGGCGACGACGTCACCATCGCAGTGTTAATGGAGGCCTGCAGGTGCCGCTGTTTGCATTATCTGCTAATGGCAGGATCAACATTGCCCTTAAGCACGATGGCGGCGCCGGCGTCTCTTGCCCTTCCCTGCCCTCTCAATGACTATTAAATTAGCTACTTTCGGGGCGACAATGTAGCAAGTGTCACTGTGTTCGGTTATCTGATTGACGGACACGTCAGCATCTCACAGTAACAGCAATTCAGGATCTTTGCCAGAATGTAGAATGGCGGCGCAGTCTCCCTCTGCCCAGTCTGATGTCATGTCCTCCGTATGACACGGTCTAACATGTAAACAAGGAAGCACCCGGTGGAAAAGAAAGGGATCTAGGCGTTACCTGAGAAACACAGCCGCTGTCACCCAGTGAACGCGGGGTATGAGCTTTGCTAGGCAGTCACAGAGAAGGATGGGGCCCGGCTGATCAACCGCGGTGTTACGTCAGAGTGACGACATTTCTTTTTCTTCACAGCTCGGGGCGAGCCATGACGCAACAGCGCGGTGTGAACGGGCTCCGGTTCAACCAGGACCAGAGTGAGTGGAGGAGGAGGTGCAAGCAGAGAGGGAGTGCCTCTGGGACAAGTCCAGGGGGTACCCGGGCTAGGGTGACATCATTCATACCCTCCAACATGACCCATTCCATTAGGTACAAAATGCTCTGTTCCAGGACTTCCCTCTTACTTATATGATTGCCGTCACCTGTGGTGAAACACCTTTCTTATAAATTAACTAGTTCAACACAGGTGACGGCAATCATAAATTAAGAGGGAAGTCCAGGAACAGAGCATTTTGTACCTAAAGTAGAGGGTCATGTTGGAGGGTATGATCATTCAGTATTGCCACTCAGTTCCTGCACACAAACAGCTGCTGTGGCACTGTAAACAGGCTTATACACTCTTTATGTGTCAGATATACACTGCCGTGATTGTCTCTCACACACCATATTCATATATAAAATAAGAGATGGGGGAGTGATGTTTTTACACGCTGCACCAAATTCTCACAAGGGTACGGGACGTACTTAAAGGAATGACAGTCTGGTCTTCTGAAAAGGAATGCCAATTGACTATAATGGGATAAAATATCAAAGGGCGTCATTCCATAGCAAGCAGCCGTCATTCTGCATGTAACATATGTGTAATGGTCTTAGCAAGATATGTACCAAAAATATAGTTGATATGTTTAATAATTTCAGAAATATACATATCAATGTCATTTTCTACCATTATAGTCAATTGGCATTCCTTTTCAGAAGACCAGACTGTCATTCCGCTTTCATTCCTTTTAGTACATCCTCAAAACTACAGACCATACTTGCCTACCTGGCCCTCTCCATGAGGGAGAAAATGCTCTGTTCCTGGACTCCCCTGGTAATGTATGATTGCCATCACCTGCGGGGAGCTAGATAATTGATAAGAAAGGTGTTTCACCACAGGTGATGGCAATCATACATTACCAGGAAAGTCCAGGAACAGAGCATCATGGAGAGGGTCAGGTAGGCAAGTATGCTACAGGGCAATGCCCTCCTGCATGCAGGATCCACAAGATTTTACAGCCGCAGGCCCACAGCCCTATTGTGCGAGCACTTATCTACATAGTGCAGCACTCGCACAATAAGTGCTGGACAACCATGTTTCAAGTTGCAGTAGCTGTATGTGACATCACACCCGTCCAATAAATGGTCCCCACGCAACACGCATAGATTCCCCCCAAAAATCCAGATTTAGCCTTTTTTTCTGTAATCTGTAACCATGCTGTATTGGGCCCTCTTTTCTGAATATGTATACTGTCATCTGTCATCTGTAGCAATGACAATGCTCCCCTAAACTTGCACTGGCTTTGACACAGAGATCAGTGCTGCCATTTCTAGCTAGTCTCTAGGCCAGACATGTCCAAACTATTGCCCTCCAGCTGTGGTGAAACTACACATCCCAGCATGCCTTGCCATAGTTTTAAGATCCATAATAGCAAAACTGTGGCAAGGCATTATGGGACTTGTAGTTTCACAACAGCTGGAGGACCATAGTTTGGACATGCCTGCTCTAGGCTAATTAAAGGCTGGGCACCTCTTGAATCCTAGCAGCCTGCCCATCTTCAGCTAGTACTCAGTGTGCCCTGTCCATTTCTATATTTTTATATGTCAGTTATACTTTTTAATGTACATTATTGTGGACCAAGAAAATAATGGTAGTGACTTAACACTAGCCTTCCCGGCGATGTAAAAAAAATGATATGTGATATTTCCTTCATAATTTCCAAAAAGCGGTGGTAGGGAATTAGTGAAAATGCTCCCTATTTATGGTAAATGGACAAAAAAAGAAGAATATAACCACTATACTAATACAAGAGGTATTGTCGTTAAACCTGGTTGGATGATGTATACTCACAACCATTCTGATGGGGCACGAGGAAGTCCCGTAGATGTGCTGGGTTCCATTTGAAGAAAGCGGCTATTTGCACTACAGACGCTGAATTTTATCCCCTGGCTGTCTCACATGTACAGTATGACTCCCAGGGCTGCTGAAGGCCACAGAATGTAGGGGTCATTCAATGAGATGGTGGTACACAAGGCCGGTCAGGTCTGTTTATGCTTATAATGTGGACGGGTCAGGAAAAAAACATTTTGTATCCCAATTGCACACTGAGTGAGAGATATACATATAATAATCAGATAATACAGAGATCTTGGTTGCATATATCTGCAGATATAGGGCTAAGTCCCCAGGCCGTACGTCAAGGCGTCTCTGTGTCACTGGGGGTCCCTAATATCGGGTATGGGCCCCCAACATGCCGACACAGGCTGACTACTCCAGGGCAGCACACAGATAAAAAAGTTCTAAACTCGAACCAGATGTGCCTCTTATACATACAGAGCGGGTTGTGGTGTTTAAACCAAGAAATGACGTATGTTGTAGCCCTGCACCCATTGGATGAGACTGGTGTTTAGATGTTATTGTATTGTCCTCTAGGCTGCTTCTGTTGTGCTATGGAGACGGGAGTGAGGATCTTTAACATTGAGCCGCTGATGGAGAAGGGTCACCTTGGTGAGTACAGCGGACTAAGGGGGTATATTAATTTATTTGGAAGGGGACAAATTCAGCCCCGTTCCAACGTTTGGGGGTCTGCATATGCGCAAACATGTATTTACGCATGTACAGACCCTGACAACAAGTGGCTTTGGCAAGTTACACACTCGCCAGGCCGATCCTTGTAGGGAGGGAGGGATGGGGGCGGTGGGAATGGGCATCGCCTATGGGAATGCCCAGCATTTTATGGTCATTCACATTGGTACACAGGCGAGACGATGTCACAAGACGTCAGCCACCCTCCCCTTCTTCGTCCCGGCGATTGCAAATAAAAGTCCGTTCCCACAGACTTTTATTTGTGAAGCTAGGAGAAATCATTTGATGATCGGTGACCATCGACTGATTTCTCCTGGAGCGGAGGCATGCGGGGGGATGTGTCTTCACTACACATCCCCTCAAATGTTAACGAGGGGAATCGGCGGCATGGGGAGGGGGGTTTCGGGGTGGCGTCTCTGGTGCTCGGTAAGCTTCGATGTTCACAGCTTACCAACCAAACCAGAATCAGGGCCTAAGGGCCTAATTCAGACCTGATAGCAAGGCTGCAAGTTTTGCAGTATGCTGCACTGCAGGTGGGGCAGATGTAACACGGGCAGAGACCGTTAGATTTAGGTGAGGTGTGTTAAAACTGAACTCTAAATTGCAGTGTATGAATAAAGCAGCCAGTATTTACCCTGCACAGAAACCAATAACTCCCCCAAATCTAATGGGACCTACCTCTACGCGTAGTGATTTTAAGTTATTTTCAAAGCAATCTGACTTAATTTGACTAGAAATTAAGCATGCATGGCTGTATGTGTAGTGCCCATAGCGATGCATGTCACTATTGCCAGGAGATATAGGGGGAGATTCTCTAAGAACCCTGCACCCGGAAGAGGATCAGTGCAGGGAGGAGGTCACAGGTCCGGGCAGCACTGCGCTGTGCTGCCCGGACACAGGTGAGGGGGGAGGGGGCGATGCGGGGCGGCGGGGGGTCGGCGCGGGGCGGCGGAGGGTTGCGATAGAAGCCCATTGGCTTCTATGGGGCATCGCCAGATTTTTCTGGCGATGCCCCCCGCCGCGGTAACCCGGCGGGGGATGCTTACAGCATCCCAAAATGCGGTAAAAACCCCGATAACGGGGTTTTTACCGCATTTCTAGCTTAGAGAATCTCCCCCATAGGCCCTTATGCTGATCTGATCGCAGTACAAATTTGTTCTCAAAACTGGCAAAACCATGTGCACTGCAGTAGAGGCAGATGTAATGTGCAGAGAGAGTTAGATTTGGATGGGATGTGTTGAAACTGAAATCTAAATTGTAGTGTAAGAATAAAGCAGCCAGTATTTACCCTGCACAGAAACAAAATAACTCACACAAATCTAATTCTCTCTGCACATGTTACATCTGCTCCACCTGCAGTGCACATGGGCCCTTATTCTGATCGGTGCGTCCGGATCCGAATATGCGGGCAGGACCGTGCGTGCGAAACCCCGCCTTCCGTACGGATCGCCAACTCCGTCCGTACGCGGTAAGAAGCTGGCCGAACGGACCGCACGTGTATTTTTCATGGAATACGCCTCCTCCATCTCAGGGAACCTCCCCCATCATTCGATGGTCGCAGACCATCGAATGCAGGACCGAGTGCTCCACCAGCTCCCGCAACCTCAGACCACACGGACATTTTTCCGTGCAAAAGCAGGGATCTGGGCGGGCAGCTGACATCCGGCGATGTCATATGTCCGCCCCCTACACGTGCGTCACGGCCGCATTACCATGCGTACGCCCAGCGTTTGCATGGGAACGCCCATGAAACGCGGGGCGTATGCATATGGTAATGAGCCCAAATAGCCTTTCACGCCCCTCTCCACCCCCTGTTCGGAGTGTTCACATTTCATGCGGGATTTGGCCGTACGCCCCGCTCGCACATGCGCAGAGACGCCTCTGCACATGCGCAGACACAAAACATCGGCGGGCCGAACGCACGCGGATATTACCGCACCAACCAGAATAAGGGCCATGGTTTTGCCCAGTTTGAGAACAAATTTGTACTGTGATCAGATCTGAATAATGGGCATAGAACCAGCATGTACCATCAATCTAGTCAGATCGCTTAGCAAGAGACTGCACATAGCCTGTGTTTTTGGAGTAGTCGATAGTGATAAATGATTTGTGTCACCAGAATACTCCCTGCCTCACTTTATTTTTTTTTTTTTTACCTTGCTTAACTTAAATCTCACATGCTTAATCGCTGGTGCATATTACTGACACTTTCTGAGTGATCTAGATTAGAAGAAACTCAAGGGGAATCTCCCATGCTGAATCACCCATGCAAAATCACTGGCACAAATCTCTACATGTGTAGGCCCCATAACTCTCTATGCACATTTTATATCTACCCCACCTGCAGGGCAGCATGAATGTGTCAATCTGCAAAATGTGCAGCCTTGCTAACAGCATAGGCAGATGCAAGGGGGGGGGGGGGTCCAGTTGCCTGGAAACCCCCCTCCTCTTGGCAATTGGCTAAAATTTTGATAGCAATATTATGCAGTATAAGGGACAGAGGAGAGCTGCTGCACATGCCCAGTGGTAGCAGCTTTTAACAAGTTTTCTGTGTGTGTGGATTTGAGTCCTCCATCAGTTCAGTAGACCGTAGCAGAGAGCAGCTACCAGGAAGAAGAGACTGGAGCCTTACCATGAGGTTGGAGAATGTGAGCTTAGAAAGTGCAGTACTAGTTTCATTATGTTTGTGTATTTATTATAATGGTATATTTAACCTTTTCTTATCCACTTACTTATATTATTAAAATGTTTGATACAGCCAATACTGTAGACCAGGCATGTCCAAACTGTGGCCCTCCAGCTGTTGTGAAACTACACATCCCAGCATGCCTTGCCATAGTTTTTGCATTCCCTAATAGCAAAACTGTGGCAAGGCATGATGGGACTCGTAGTTTCACAACAGCAGGAGGGCCACAGTTTGGACATGCCTGTTGTAGACCATCTATAGTGATAGATCAGGGATAGCCAACTTCAGTACTCTTTCCATGTCTCCTCACAGAATCACAAGCAAAGTTTTTAGCTCCACCTGTGGATCTTTTAAAATGTGTTAGTCAGTAATGCGTGCACCTGTGTACCTGTGCGGTGAGCTGGAAAATGTGAACTGTTGGTAGCTCTTGAGGACTGGAGTTGGCTACCGCTGTGTTAGATATTAATACTGTATTCCATACAGTATCCAGTGTATAAAAAGACCAATGTGTACATTAATGTCCGGGGATCGTTACTCCCCCAGACTACCGCATTGCTCCAATGTTGCACAGAGTGTGAGATTGTCGATTGAATTTGGAAACCCCCCTCTAGAAATCCTGCATTTGCCACTGAACAGGTCTGAATAAGGCCCTAAGTCCAAGTGTAAGGAGGGACGTTCAGTCCACTCACCAGTGCTAATTGTCTTCCTTCTCTCCTAGACCTGGAGCAGGTGGGCAGTGTCGGACAGGTAGAAATGCTACACAGGTGTAATCTACTGGCGCTTGTTGGAGGCGGGAGTAATCCCAAGTTTTCAGATATATCAGGTATAGAACATTAAAGCCTTTAATTTGCCATCTTGGTAATTATTGCCCTATCACATTCTGAGTAAATGGCGATGGTACAGCCATAGCGCTTATTTGTCTGTATTCTGTATCTAGTGCTGATCTGGGATGATTCACGTGATGGAAAGGATAAACTGGTTCTGGAATTTACATTTACTAAACCTGTGCTCAGTGTACGTCTGAGATCTGACAAGTGAGTATTTGCATATATATTGCAGATGCCATTTTTTGTTTTCTGTTATTTTGAAAGTGGAAATAAAATCAAACTTTTTTTGGCATGTTATAAGAATGTCTAATCTGTCATTTGATGCCTTTTGGAGATTTTTCCATCGTTCCTTGGCTTCTTTTTGCAGATTAAAATGAATTTTTGCCTGGGGTGCCCAAACTTCCGCTCCCCACTGTATATAATCTGTAACATAATCTGTAATATAATCTGTAACAGGGCGATGCTCTGTCGATATCTAGAATGTTTAGTAACCCAATAATCTCCTGTTACAGAATTATCATCGTACTGAAAAATCGGATTTACGTCTACTCTTTTCCTGACAATCCAACCAAACTCTTTGAGTTTGACACCCGAGACAATCCTAAAGGTAAAATCTCCCCTCTGTGCTAAGGTATGAGAGTGTGCGACATGCTAGACACAGAGGCCTGGGTCTTCATTGCTGATGGTTGGTTTCTGACTAATTTGTCAGTGTCCCTCTGTAATAATGATGTGTATATGAAGTGTCACTATGACAGGTACTGAGATGGAAATGTAAGTTTTATATAGCGCCAACATATTAACCCCTTCAGTGGTGTTTTTTTTTTTTTTTTTAAGGTAGCGCTCCCCACTGGGCAAGGTTTTTTTTGGGGAGCGCTACCTAAAAAAAAAAACCCACCACGCTGTGTGTAGGGTCCGGGCAATGCCGCTGAACACTGTCAGCCGCTGCCCGGCGCCCCTCCCTGCTTGTCATAAGCCGGCGCCGCAGGCGGAGGAGAGGGAGCGATAAACACTGGCAATCCCGAGAATTTTCCGGGTTTGCCAGTCTGGGCATTAAGACATAGCCCAGAAAGTTCTCGGGATTACCAGTGAAGGGGTTAAGCAGCTTTGGGCCCAATTCAGACCTCACTAGGCGGCATGTTTTTGCTCTCTAGCAAACAGGTAATTTCCATCCTTCTAAACGTAGCCCAATCCCCCTCCCCCAGCCAACCAAACCCCGTGACTTGGGGTGCACATATGGGCATGAGTGACTATGCGCATGAGCACTCCCCCACCATTGAAAATGAGGTTGAATTTGCTGCTCACTGTGCAGGACTGAATCGACCCCTTTGTACAGCCACAACAGATAATCATTGTCAGAACACACAATGATGTAACAACTGGTATGGGGCCTGGAGATGATGTCATGCTGAGGGGACTCCCTTCCTGTTTGTCTTCTGTTACTTTTACCTTATGTCTGGCTCATGCTGAGTAAAGACCTGTATTACACTCATGCTGCACGTGTCGTCCTGATTTCATTGGTACACATCTACAGGGTTAATTCTGTATTATTTGCTTCCAATATTTTTTTATAAGTAAACAAGTGTATTGGTGAGAGTCTTCATCATCATACTAATGTCTATGTCCCCAGGCCTATGCGATCTGTGCCCCAGTATGGAGAAACAGCTGCTTATTTTCCCAGGACATAAATGCGGCAGCCTGCAGTTGGTGGTGAGTTTAATATCATTATAGCGCTTTGGTGCAGGGAAGGTATATGACTAATCCAAGCATTCACTCTGCCTGTAGGATCTGTGCAATGCCAAACCCGGCAGTTCCTCCGCCCCGTTCACCATAAACGCCCACCAGAGTGAGCTGGGCTGTCTGGCCATTAATCAGCAAGGCACGCTGGTGGCTTCCGCATCCCGGAAAGGCACATTAATCCGGCTCTTTGACACCCAGACGCGGGAGCAGCTGGTGGAACTGCGGCGTGGTACAGACCCAGCCACTTTATACTGGTAAGCGTGCTTTGAATGACATATTGTGGGCAATGGTAAAGGCCTACATAACACCACCCTACACAACAATTAAATAATAAGTGTGAATGCCTGAATTAGAAACTAATACATTTATACTGAATAATCCATTTTTGATATTGCAATAATACCTATGCTTAATAAAACCTTTAAATCATAACAAAGTAAAACTAAATAGTAGGCATATATATTCCCCCATGGTGTACAGCACAGGTCTTCAACCTGTGGCCATCCAGATGTTGTGGAACTACATGTCCCAGCATGCCCTGACAGTTTTGGCATGCTCTTATTGGAAAAAATGTGGCAATGCATGTTGGAACAAGTAGTTTCACAACATCTGGATGGCCACAGGTTGAAGACCCATGGTGTACAGCATACTTGCTTT
Organism: Crinia signifera; assembly: GCF_055691185.1. Lineage (NCBI taxonomy): Eukaryota > Metazoa > Chordata > Amphibia > Anura > Myobatrachidae > Crinia > Crinia signifera. The sequence continues at coordinate 37,828,553 of NC_139225.1, read as the reverse complement.
CTTGTGAAAAGTAGTATGCTGTACAACATACTACTTAAAGAGGTATGTCATGTGACACAAGGCTTATCTCCACATCATTTCCATTCAATTTGAACACAACGTCTCTGCTCTTTGCAGCTTCAGAAGAGGCAGACATAGACCAAGGCACTCACCCTGTCTCTGTATTAGCAGGTCCCAGATAGACCCTAGCAACACCAGCTCTCTCTCACCAGCTCAGGAGTTGATTAACCTTGTGTGTAGTATGGAAATGGCTAGTAGCAAACCAACACAAGCATTCCAAAACCCAGACGTACCACCCATTTCAACCCTGTCTGGGATTTATACCACTGACATCAGCAGTCTCAGTGGCACATACCTGCCATCAAGCACTTTTCCTGCTGAGCTCCTACAATGTCTATATTTATAATTTTGTAAATATATTTCCTGATCTGGTTAGAATCATAAAAATCAGTCTTAATAGAACTGTATTCCTTCTGTTTCCCCAGCATCAGTTTCAGCCACGACAGCTCCTTCCTGTGTAGTTCCAGCGATAAAGGCACCGTGCACATCTTCGCTCTGAAGGACACCAAGCTGAACCGCCGCTCTGCGTACGTGACATCCTTCACTCTGACAGCGCAGCAGAGAGAGCCGGTGGCGGCTGTCTCAGGGCTTCTGCCATCAGGCTCAGGAGAGGAATTGTTTGTTTGTCTGGGAAAATGGCAAAACCAGGCTCAGCACATGCTACGCTTGTAATAAACAGATCTGAAGATAGGTCAGGGAGCTGGGTGTGGTATAGCTCACTGACTGTCTCTAGGCAGACAGCAAAAGGTCGATATGAGTTTTTCAGTTTTTATTTGGTGTCAATGTTGTAAAGCATGAAAAAGAAAAAAATACAATTGAGGTGCGTATTTTATGAAATAACTCACAAAAATTTAAACTATGTACTGTGATATATATCTAGTGTCGTGGTGTAACCAAAACACTGCCATCTGCTGGCAACGTGTGAAACTAGATATCTTTCACACATACAGAAACACATAGTCAATCACAAGGTAGAAGACTAGCTTTCAAAGCTTTTGCTTCCAGCAGGATTAGCTAGTATACTATAATACCTTTATAAAGGGCCAGCGCAATTGCCCGCAGGGGAGCTGGCCTGACCACATACGATGTATTGTGTGCGGTCCTTTTGCATGCTATGTATAGTCAGTGGCTTAGAGAGGGTACTTTTTATGTGGGCCCAGGTCTACTGGTGGGGAGCCAGGCAGAGGGGAGAGTGATGAAAAGCACAGCCCGTGTGTGCTGAGTTGGGGAGAGAGACAATAAGTGGGTGGCGGACAGGGTCCCGACAGGCGGGATCCCAACAGGCATTCACCCGACGTTGGGATACCGACAGCAAGGTTCCCGACGGCCACCCACTATTTTCCCTCGTGGGGGTCCACGACCCCCATAGAGGGAGAATAGAATAGGTGGCTTGCATAGTGAGCCACTGTGCCCGCAGTGTGGCGAACATAGTGAGTCCGCAAGGTGTCTGGGTCTGGCCAGTCGGGATCCCGATGTCGGGATAATGACTGTCAGGATCCCAACTGTCGGACCCCTATACCACACCCATACAAGTATATGTGGGCCTTTACAAAGCACTGTGCAGGGAGAGACCCATTATACTAAAACGTGGGCAAATACTATAAAAAAAAAAAAAAAATCTGTAGTTTATAAGATTAAAGTAAAACTAGTTTGAAATAAAAAAGAAAATCCTATAATTTTAAAATAATCCTAATAGTGCTTTTCAACTGCTCAATTTTTCCGTATTTTCACAATAATGGGTGATTCAGGTTGGTTTGCAAAAGCAATTTCCTTCTTTAAAGGACAAAACCATGCTGCACTGCAGGTGGGGCTGATGTAACATGTGCAGAGAGAGTTACATATAGGTGAGTTATTTTGCTTCTGTGTAGGGTAAATACTGTCTGCTTTATTCTTATGCTGGGTACACACCAGGACGACTAGGGCCCGATTCTGTCAATTTAGATCCAATTCCGACCGGTTGTATGCAGATTGTATGTACTATCGTGTGTTTTTGACATTTATTTGATCCGATTCCGATCCAATGCGCGTTCACGCCGCTCGTTTGGTCGCATCTTTGGTCCTACGTGCTGCAGGTAGGATCCGTCAATCCCAGGCCGACCGACCGTCAATCGTATGCAGATCGTGAGTGTTTTTTGCCGCCTCCGTCGTCCGTCCGTCGGTGCGTCCGTCGTTTGATCCAGCCTATTTGAGTGGCATTTCCTAAACACTCCCCCGGCGCCATGTTTTTCCACATAGCAAACAGCGCTGGCGCAGCAGTTGGACTCTCCTTCTTGTCTCATCTCCCAGAACAACAACCTGGTATGTTTGCACTCCCAATGCTCTTCTATGCATGCCCACTGTTGCCACCAATGTATATAGTGTGTATAAAGCACTGGTTTGGCAACCGTGCACCCGACCATGTCACTGTTTTTTTTGGGTGGGCCCCATGTGTGTGTGTATACATATAACCAATGTCCACCATTGCAGTATTCCAAGCACTCCTCTCTGCTAGGCCCCATTCACCTGTGTGTGTGTGTTTGTGTATATATAGATATATATAAACCATTGTCCACCATTGCAGTATTCCATGCACTCCTCTCTGCTAGGCCCCATTCACCTGTGTGTGTGTGTTTGTGTATATATAGATATATATACATAAACCATTGTCCACCATTGCAGTATTCCATGCACTCCTCTCTGCTAGGCCCCATTCACCTGTGTGTGTGTGTTTGTGTATATATAGATATATATACATAAACCATTGTCCACCATTGCAGTATTCCATGCACTCCTCTCTGCTAGGCCCCATTCACCTGTGTGTGTGTGTTTGTGTATATATAGATATATATAAACCATTGTCCACCATTGCAGTATTCCATGCACTCCTCTCTGCTAGGCCCCATTCACCTGTGTGTGTGTGTTTGTGTATATATAGATATATATACATAAACCATTGTCCACCATTGCAGTATTCCATGCACTCCTCTCTGCTAGGCCCCATTCACCTGTGTGTGTGTGTTTGTGTATATATAGATATATATACATAAACCATTGTCCACCATTGCAGTATTCCATGCACTCCTCTCTGCTAGGCCCCATTCACCTGTGTGTGTGAATAGCAATCTGCACAATAAAATGTATAGTGGTTTTCATAAAAGTTTATTAACATTTTAAATACTTAAAACATAAGAACTAGGTAAACTGGTAACTATAACTATAAAAATTTAAATATGAAACAAAACATTGGTATAACTATAACAACTAAAATGGTTTTATCTTTTTACAGTCCCAATGTCCAACGCAAAGGAACAAGAGTTTCTTGAAGGGTTTATTGAAAAATATCGTTCACACGAATGCCTGTGGCGAACAAAATCCAAGGAGTATTCAAACAAAATGAAAAGAAACCAAGCCTTGGAGGAGTTGGCACGCTACAGTCTTCCATTTCACCCAGAGGCCAATGTTGAATGGGTGAGGAAACGCATCCAGAATCTGCGCACGGTGTTCTTAAAGGAACACAAGAAGGTGGAGGCTGCAAAGAAGTCTGGTGCTGGAGTCGACGAGATGTATCAAACATCGCTCTGGTACTATGACCGGTTGACATTCACCCTCAGCCAGGAGTCGATGAGGACAGGAGTAGTCCTTATGGTAGAACATGAAAACCAAGAAGTCACGGCGCAGGAGGAGGAGGAGAATTCGCAGTCTGCATCGGTGAGTCTATTTTTTTGGCTATCTAATTGATTCCTCCTGCCAATCCACAGCGCCCTCCCCATTAAAGTAGGCCATGTACTGTTCCCTCACCTGTTTGGCTCGTGCACTCCCTGTGTAGTGTTGTGTTGGGGTTTGCAAGGAGGATATCTGCACTACCTCCTCTGGCAGTTCTTGGTCTTCTTGGAGTGCTGTGCCTGTAGCCCTTTGCTGTGTGGCTTTTCTGCGGAGCAAATTGTGCAGGACACAGCACGCCGTGACAACCCAGTCAATTTTGTCCACCCTCAGGTTAATGGCAGTGTGGAAAATGCGAAACCGGCTTGCCAGGATGCCAAAAGCATTTTCCACAACACGCCGTGCCCTGGATAGCCTGTAGTTAAAGATCCTTTTGTCATGGTTCAACCCCCTTTGCGCATATGGCTTCATGACATGCTCGTGCAGGCCAAAAGCCTCGTCAGCCACAAAAACAAAGTTAAGCCCCTGTTTAGTTTCCTGGACAGACGGCAAGTGAAGGGTGTTCGCTATGAGCCTTTCGTAGAACTTTGTGTCCTTGAAAGTGCCACCATCCGATGCACGGCCATTCCTTCCTACATCCAGGAAGATAAACTCATAGTTCGCATTAACAACAGCCATTAGTACAATGCTAAAATAGCCCTTGTAATTAAAATAGTAGGAACCACTATTGATAGGCTGGGCTATGCGGACATGTTTGCCATCAATGGCTCCACCGCAATTTGGGAAGTTCCATCGCTGTTCAAACTCCTCTGCAATGACTTTCCATTCATTCACGCTGGTAGGGAACTGAAATTAGAAGTAAATAGAATTGATTAGTAAACATGTTCAATTTTTTTACAGCTTGGTGACTACCCACCTGCAACCCCAGACCTATCTGTCCTATCTGAGAATGCATGCACATCGAACGAAGTTCCTACTCCGGCACGCACTCCGCCACCCACCCTGGAACCCACTCCACCACTCCCCCGTGCCAAAAAAATGCGTGGCAAAGGAAAAAAAGGAGAAGCAGCGGCACATGAAGAATTTATGATGCGGGCACATCAAGTCCTGCAAAGAAACCCGGACAAACATGACAACTACTTCACTTATGTGGCAGAGTGTGTTCGCAACATGGCTCCTAACCAGCAACTTACTTTTGAAAAGTTATGCATGGAGTTGGTGTATAATGGCAGTTTAGGGTATCTCAACAGTGGCACTAAAATAGTTGGCATTGGTAGTGCACCAGACACACCACTGTCATTAGAATCACCAGTGCCTACTCCGCCTGCCACCGTAGCAGGCCAGTCGAGCACAATTCCAACACATACCCAGTCAACACCTACACAGCCTTCTCAACCCCCCCAGTACCGTCAATTCTACAGTTCTTTACTGATAGAAGATCCAGAGTGTCCTGTTTTTGAGGATCTGTCTTAAAAAATAGGCTACTTTATCATTTACCATCGACATGGTCTCAGCTGCAGGTATGTGATGGCCACTGCTCACATGGCGTATGGCGCACATCAATGGGGCCGGGACCATTGCATCTGCGCCATGCGCCATGTGGGCCGCAGCCTTTACATATCTGCAGCAGACATCCTCTGCCACACAAGGGCCACAGTGTGTATTTTTGTTTATTTATATGCTGCTACCTGTACCTGCATTACCAGAGGGAGAACAGGATTCTCCTCAATCTGGATAGCAAACTCCATTTATTGCCCTTTTTTCTTTGCCAATAGTATGGGGTACTGTGCGGCAGACATGGTCTCAGCTGCAGGTATGTGATGGCCACTGCTCACATGGCGTATGGCGCACATCAATGGGGCCGGGACCATTGCATCTGCGCCATGCGCCATGTGGGCCGCAGCCTTTACATATCTGCAGCAGACATCCTCTGCCGCACAGTACCTTATCCCTACTGTTGTAAGGGCATGTTCCAGAAGTTACCAGAGTGTGTTTTTTTTGTTTATTTATATGCTGCTACCTGTACCTGCATTACCAGAGGGAGAACAGGATTCTCCTCAATCTGGATAGCAAACTCCATTTATTGCCCTTTTTTCTTTGCCAATAGTATGGGGTACTGTGCGGCAGACATGGTCTCAGCTGCAGGTATGTGATGGCCACTGCTCACATGGCGTATGGCGCACATCAATGGGGCCGGGACCATTGCATCTGCGCCATGCGCCATGTGGGCCGCAGCCTTTACATATCTGCAGCAGACATCCTCTGCCGCACAGTACCTTATCCCTACTGTTGTAAGGGCATGTTCCAGAAGTTACCAGAGTGTGTTTTTTTTGTTTATTTATATGCTGCTACCTGTACCTGCATTACCAGAGGGAGAACAGGATTCTCCTCAATCTGGATAGCAAACTCCATTTATTGCCCTTTTTTCTTTGCCAATAGTATGGGGTACTGTGCGGCAGACATGGTCTCAGCTGCAGGTATGTGATGGCCACTGCTCACATGGCGTATGGCGCACATCAATGGGGCCGGGACCATTGCATCTGCGCCATGCGCCATGTGGGCCGCAGCCTTTACTTATCTGCGGCAGACATCCTCTGCCACACAGTAGCCCGTACTTATTGGGAAAGTTTAAACTGGGTCATACATACTTAAATCTTTATATATAGTGTGTGTTTTTGTACAATATCTTTTATATATGGTATTATAATATATTTGTGTTGACACAATCTATTTACTATTTTACATGTTTTAACCATGAAAGGCCTAAAAAACCTGTTTCTGTCCTAGGCCTAAATTATAAATAAAAATATTTTGTTTGCACAATAAAGTGTACAGTGTATATTTCATCCTTACCTTGCAATACTGGTACTGCAGCACCTTCACAATGGCTTTGCAGGTCTCCGGGATGATGAGGCCCAAAGCTTGCGGGGAGATGAGGGATCCAAACTTTAGGTCAGCAAGAGACCGTCCTGTCGCCAGAAACCTCAGGGTCACCACCAGCCGTTCCTCAGCAGGGATAGCCATGCGATACTTGGTATCCTGCTTCTCGATGTGGGGAGTCACCAGACGCAGCAATTCCTGGAATGTGGCATCATCCATCCTCAAGAAGTTACGAAAATCGTCTGGGTTATTCTCCCTGATGTCCCTGAGCAGTGGCATGTGCGAACGAGTCTGACGCTGAAGTAGCCACTGCTTTGTCCAGCATGATCTTTCTCTCCTGCGCTGGGCTCTCTGACGCCTGAGCTTCAAAACTGCATAATAGAGCAGGTACTGTTGCTGGTGACTACCCATCACTGCATTCTCCATAGTGCAGGGTTAAAAGACACTTTGTAATGGCAGGCAAAACAAAGTAATGTGTAAATAGCTATGTCCAGCAGGTATAAACCAAGCCTCACTAGTAACAAAGCAGAAATACACTGGTTTAAAATGGCTGCTGCTATTCCTATCCCCCTCTGCTAGTCCTCCCCCTCTGCTAGTCCAGCCCCTTCATTACAATTTCAAAGGCCCATCTGACGACGGTCGCATGTGTTCTTGCAAAAAAAAAAAAAAACCAGCGATCCGACCGTCTTAACGACCATCGCGGGCACATCGGGATCGGATCTAGATCGTTCCGCAAAAAACCCACAATTTTTGCTAATCGTTTGCTGGGGACTGCCTGGGAGCTCCCGGGAAGTCCAAGGGAAATCGTTCCATGGTCGTCTATCGGTCGTGAACGACGGTGGTCGTCCTGGTGTGTACCCTACATTACACTGCAATTTAGATTTCATTTGAACACATCTGACCCAAATCTAACTCTCTCTGCACATGTTACATCTGCCCCACCTGCAGTGCAGCATGGCTTTGTCCATTAAAGGAGTTTGCTTTTGCAAAGCAACCAGAATCACCCCCTAGGTCCACTGAAGAGGGGGGGTGTTTGTTTTTTTGCAGCAGTGGCTCATTAGAGGTTAAGGGGTTGTTTTTTGTTTATTAATTGTTTAGACCAGGGGTCCTCAAACTATTTTGCTCTGGGACCCCAACAGACAATAAAAAAAATGACAGGACCCCAGAAAGTTACCGCCGAAGGTCATCACATCACACGTGTAGTCAGCAGACAGCACATACATGGCAGCATTGTGGAGGCACAGAGCGATGGGAGGATTCTAAAATAATAGACAATTCAACAGATGTTTCAGACTCCTTGAATGCCATTAGAAAAGTCATCAGCCTGATGGTCAGCAACATGGAGTCGCGACCCCATGCTGAGAAGGTTGGGACCCACTTTGGGGTCAGGACCCACAGTTTGAGAACCGTACAGGTTTTTGACTAACTTTAGTTGACATATTTCACCGAGCTGTTGTAACATTTAGCTGACTTCCATTGCCTTTGAATACGACACAGTGCAGCTCTGCACGTTGCATTTGATTCCATCTTCAGAGCTGTTTTGTGTCATGTCTAAAGGCAATGATCATAAACCTCTCTGGGGTCAATTTACTAAGATGGGATGTTGCCCATAGCAACCAGATTCGACTTCTTTTTTTATTTAGCACCTTCTAAAAGATAATAGATAGAATCAGATTGGTTGCTATGGGCAACATCCCACCTTCAATAGAACTCCCATCCTAAGGGTTTGATGAAAAGGACATAGGTTGGCTTTTCCTTGTCAATGATTGCCGCTTTAAATATACGGGCATACCAAACGGGCGTGTTATCCTGTTTCAGCTTGGCGCGTGTCGGTAAGGTGGGACCTATGATCGGCCAGTACGTGGACTCACAGTGGAGTTTAGCCAGTTTCACCGTACCTGCAGAGTCTGCTTGTATCTGCGCCTTCGGCAAAAACACCTCCAAAAATGTCAATTCTGTCATAGGTGAGACCTTTACCTCTCATTTCCCCAAACCTCCATCCTCCCACTACAGAAGGGGTAACCATGCTCTCTATTTTTATAGCGGTCTGCGTGGACGGAACGTTTCACAAGTACGTCTTCACCCCAGAAGGGAACTGTAACCGGGAGGCCTTTGATGTATATCTGGATATCTGCGATGATGACATATTCTGAGCCGCTATTGATGTGGCAGTGATGTGTATTGAAGATGCAGGATCAGGCCTGATTACAGGAGAACACTATGGATCAGATCGTCGCCCACCTATGACAATATATGGACATTGTACAGTAATGCTGTGCTCATGCAGTATTAGTATTGTATATAGGATGTTATTGCTTGTATGTGTTCTTAATAAAGAGGTTTAAAGAGACCAGAGCAGGGTTGTAAGGTTCAGATAAAGGTTTAATTATAACTAAGCAACAACAGATACAGTGCCAATATATTTCTGCATAAATCATTCCCTTAATTTGTTAAATTATAAAGCACTGGTTAAAAGCCTATCAAAATAATGGTTTAATGCTCCCATACACTGATCTCCCTCCCGGCAAAGGGCAGGGTGGGGAACAGAGGGTGCAGGTGATCGTCTGGGCATACACTGCTAGGAGAAATCGCAGTAGTGTATGCTCCGCTTTAGGCAAGCTTGCCTATCCTCCCGGAATGGCCGTGAGGCTCCCGAAATTGGGTCCCCCTCCCACCCCCGGCAAGGTGGGCAAGTCTCCTGCATCGGCCACGCTACCACCCCCCCACACACACACACACACTGTTCTTCCCCGCTAAATGTGGATTTACCACAGATTGGGTGCGGGGCTAAAATGATGCAATTCGCATAATTTCACGTCATTTTAGCCCCTCCCCCAATCTCCGGACCCGCAAAATGTCACCTTTGTCTGTCATGGGGGTGGGGCTTGGTGACGTCTGCCTCGTCCCGCCCCCCTGACATGATGCTATCTTGTCTCCTCTCCTGGAAAAGGCGAAGAGGAGAGATGAAAAGTAGGCAAGTATGGCTTTAGTCCCTATCTGCTACTACCTCCAATCTCTGACCTCACAGCTCCCTCTCTCCATATCCAGCAAGTTTCAAACCGATAATTTTGCATTTACTTTCTGTTACATTTAGGGAAGCCAATCCCGGGGCATTTTTTCAATCCCGGAATTCGGGATTGAAAAATGCCCAATCCCGGGATCCCCGAGATCCCGGGATTGGCTTCCCTAATACAGACCTCAGGGCACGGGGGGGGGGGGGGGGGGTGAGGCGGGCGCAGGATGGGCACAGGCCGAGCAGGACAGGTACAGGACACATCACAGCGACGCAGGCAGCAGAAAGGTCACTAACGCGATCAGACAGCAGATCAGAGGCGGCTTCGTTATATATCGAGAGAAACCTGCTCATGTTAAAAACCCACCTCGGCCGCCCCGCATATTTACTTACAGATGCGTGGTGCGGCCGGGTGGGTGGGTGAGCCGGGGTGATGGAGTCCGGGCTGGTCCGCTGGTGGCATGCCGGCAGGTCCGCTGCTGGGTGGACGGGCTGGGCGGGCTGGTCAGGGGACTGGGCGGCTGGGCAGGCTGTTCCGGGGACAGGATGAAGGCAGACAGCTAGTGCGGCCTGCGCAGCGTGACCTCTGACGTCGTCACGCTGCGCAGAGCCGCACTGCCCGGGACGGGAGAAGCCGGGCAGCTGCTGAGCACCCGCTCAGACGCTGCCCGGCATTAGACTGCGCATGCGCAGTCTAATCCCGAAATCCCGGGATTGGAAACTCCAATCCCGGGATTGAAATCCCGGTGTTTTGGGGGCCAAATCCCGGGATCCCGCGGATCCCGATCCCGGGATTGGCCACCCTAGTTACATTATTAGGTCCATCGAGTGGCCTCTAGTGGTCACTGACAGTACTTCACCTAAAAAAGGTGAGGCTAGAAGGTCCATACACACTGGCCGATTTTGCGCAGCGTGTATGGATAACGCTGACGCTGAAAACCGCTCAGTGAAACACACTGATCATATTTGGCCCATTCTAACAATTTTCCTGGGGGTGTAAGACTTTCCATAGCAGGATGCTATGGAAAGCCATCCATTTTGCCACTCATCTGCTGATAATACCAGGCGTGCCCATGCATCCTCAGGGTGAATGGCTGACGTCACATGACATCAGCTCCCGCCCCCCATTTTAGTGATCACCGTCCAGATAAGGTAAGGGTACAGGTAAGAACAGACTTACTTTTATCCACGAACGGAGGAAAACTCATTTGATGGTGAGCGTACACATCCGCTTGCATGCTAGCGTGGGGATCGGGCGACGGGGGTGGGGTGCAGCCAGTGTTTACCTGTTGGCTAGGCAGCGAATATACGCAGCCTAGCGAGCAGGTCTAAAACAGGCCCAATGTGTCAATGGAAATGTCATTGATGATACGTCTTCCTGTGTAGCTTGTCAATACATTAAGCCTGGAACATTGACATTTATGTTGTCAGACCTACTGATCGCACATTCGCTTGGCACACAAAAGAAAATCAATGTCCTGCAGGGAGATGCAGTAATAACTCTAGGGAGAGGCCTACTTTGTGATCCCATTAATATGCCGCACCGTTCATATTTCCAGCTCATTTCACAAACAAAAACAGAATGATTGGCAGGTAGGCGTAAAAATAGACTACTAATGAATTTAGCATTTTTAAAAGTTGATTTTTGAAGGCAACACTTGTCATAGCAAAAATCACAACTAAACCAGCAAACGTTAAGCAGGGCCCATTATTAAATATACAAAAATATGACAGTAGATAGAAGTTCTGCACTGTTGCCTACGACCAGGACCGGCAATAGAATTCTTGGGGTCCCATACACTGATATTTCCGCACCCCCTAAGCTGGAACACAAACTGGAAGTTCCCTGTGCCCATTACTGGATTGCTGCAGAGCAGGGAGGGTTAGATTGGGATGGAAAACTAACCTGGGAAGTAGCCCTATTTCCTCTACCTCCCCATGGCAGCCAACCTCTGGGTTCTCTCCCTATAGGTAGATATCTGGAAAGGAATAAAAAAGACACCTCCCCTATATAAGGACTGCCCCTTCCTAGGCTCAGTGTCTTTTTTTTCCTTTCCAGGTAGATGAGAGTGCTTACCCTGAGGTTGGCTGCTGCCTTCTCCTCTGCCCAGTGCAGTTGGGGTCTAGGCTGGGACTTAATAAGGAGCAACTTCTCCCGCCATCTAGCGTGGTGGGGAGATGACATTACAGCGTCCTGCTGCCAGGTGCAGTTAGGTCGCTTACCCCGGGTTCAGGAGCCACAGGAGATGGTTCCTGTTGAGGCATGGACCTTAATGTCGGATGGCCGGGCGGCTGTAAGCGGTGAGTCAGGCGCCGTGTACCGGAGGTGCCGGCCGCGTCATCAGGGGCGACGGCCGCGTCACATGACGCCGGAATTGTCATAGGTGGCGCCGATAGGAAGAGAGCCTGCTCACGCTGGGGGACGCCGGGCGCGTCACCAGAGAGGGCGCGTCGCCAGAGGGCGCGTCACCTCGCGTCAGTAGGCACGACGCCGCTGAGCGTGGCGAGTCACGGGCGCGCGGCATGATGGGGGAATAACCCCTGTGTGGTACTGGACGCGATTCGTGTCATAGACAAGCGCCATTTAAGCGTCACACGGGCACAGGACGGCGCCATTGTTGTTCCAAACGCCGGCAATAGGAGAAAGAACCCGGGGACTGAGATTATATTGCCACTGCTTCTCCAGAGGGCAGCTGCAGGAGGCTATTCTGAGTGAAGGTAAGACCCTAGGCTTGGCCAGGGCTGTGTATATGCCTGCATATTTATGCTTACTGAATTTGTATCCTTGTGCAGATACTTTCAGGCACTCTATACTATGGAGGATGAAAGAAAGCAGCCTGCAAAGTCAGGGTAAGCAGGAAAGGCAGTTAGTTTATTTATTTATTTATTTATTTGTTTATTTTTTTCATGGAATGTTGTTGTTGGTATAGTCAGGCATTCATAATGTGTGTACTTCGGCAGGTCTGAAGCAAGCAAGGAAAAGGCAGAAGGAAAGGCCAAGCATAAAAAAATGCATCTGGCCAAATGCACACTCTGTGACAAAACACTTCCTGACAAATGTGCAGGGCCTATTTGTGATAATTGCAAAGGTTCTCAGATACTGGCACCTTCACAAATGACAGAACTGGTTGCAAAACTTAGAACAGCTTTGGCAGATACCTTCGTGACAAAGGAGGATCTGGCAAAGATGTCGGCTAAAAGGCCTAGGGAGGTTGACTCTGCTAACTCAGAGGACTCAGAAGAAGGCCCTGCTCCTGCTATAGAGGAGGAAGTTGAGGAAGGAGAAGTGATGCAGGAAAAAGCAGAATTAGAATTTAATCCGGACTTGCTGGATAACCTGCTTACACTGGTGAACAAGTCTCTTAATATAGACGTGGCACAAGAGGAAGGCAAGTTACAAGATCTGCTCTTCAGAGACAAAAAGAAAAAGCCTAAGACATTCCCGCTGTCTTTGACACTCAAAGAAGTAGTAGAGGACGAGTAGGCACACCTGGATAAAAAGGTGGCGGTGCCACTAAGGGTTAATAAAATGTACCCTTTTGAACCTCAGGAAGTTAAGACGTGGGAGGAACCGCCTAAAGTAGACGCGGCTATCGCACGTATATCTAGGAAGACGACGCTTCCATTGGAGGACGCCAATATATTCAAGGACTCCATGGAGCGTAAAATGGAGATGGGGTTGCGTAAGCAACACGTAACATCAGGAGCGGCGATCAAAGCGTCATCAGCAATCGCAATTACTTCTAGAGTGCTCAGGTCGTAGTGTCAGGACCTAGAGTCGGATATGATCGACGGCATTAAAAGGGCGGACCTGCTGAAGATTGTACAGAATATGCAGGTAGCCATAGAATTTGTGTGCGATGCCTCACTGGATGCAGTCAGGCTGGCAGCAAGAGTCAACGCCAACGCAGCAGTAGTGAGAAGGGCTCTGTGGCTGAAACCGTGGGCAGCCGATGCCCAATTAAAGAATAAGCTCGTATCCCTACCATTTCAGGGAGAGTATTTATTCGGGAAAAAGCTTGACGACATCATCACGAAGGTGTCAGGTGGAAAATCAGTGTGGCTTCCACAGGACAGGGGTGCAAAGAAACCCTTCAATAAGTCTCAGAGGTTCCAGCAATCGGAAATTCAGAGAGGCGAGAACTTACAGGCCAGGAAGGAACTATAGGCGGCCGTGGTTTGGAAATCGGAGTTCCTTTCGAGGGCAAAGAAACAAGGAAGGAAGGTTCTCGTTCAGGCAGTCATCTCAATGACGCCAGGGACAGGGTCGGGGGCAGGCTGTTAGAGTACAAACAGGCCTGGCTCCGATCTACAGAGGACCGGTGGGTCCAAGAAGTGGTCTCCACCGGGTACAAAATAGAATTCATTATGACGCCCGGAAACTGGATGGAGGAATCCCCTGTGCCAAGGTGCCCGAAAGAAAGGGAGGCGCTAATGAGCAGCTTGCAGACTATGATCTCTCAGGGTGTAGTAGTCATAGTGCCCAAAGATCAAGAAGGCCAAGGCTGGCACTCCAGATTTTTCGTAGTAAAAAAGGCGACAGGGGGTTTCAGGACCATTCTAGATTTGAGAAGACTCAATACATATGTCAAGACACAAAACTTCAAAATGGAGTCGATAAGATCTATCCTCCCGGACATCAAACAGGGGTCTTTTCTGACAACAATAGACTTAAAAGACGCTTACTTACATATTCCCATATGTCAACAGCAACAAAAATACCTAAGGTTCAAAATCAAAGGAATTACTTACCAATTTACGGCTCTGCCGTTCGGCCTATCCACATCCCCAAGAACCTTCACAAAGGTTCTGGTTGTGCTCATAGCAAACTTGAGAAAAGAGGGGGTGACAATTTGGCCATATTTGGACGACCTACTGATTATGGCAAAGACAGAAGGAATGGCGAGAGATCATACAGAGAAGGTGACGAAGTATCTAAAGCACCACGGGTGGCTTATAAACAAGGAAAAAAGTCACTTGGAACCAACAAGAGCCGCAAAGTATCTGGATGTGGTGATAGATACAGAAGCCATGAGGGTCAGATTGACACCAGAAAGGCAGGAGAAATTAAGGTCAGAAGTAATCAAGCTTCTGAGAAAAAGGCTAGTGTGCGCAGGAGACTGTCTAAAAGTTTTAGGCCTCATGTCGGCAGCGCTAGACACTATCAAATGGGCCCGATTTCATACAAGAAACCTACAAGGGTGCTTTCTAGCCCAATGGGATGGCGACGGGAAGAATCCCATGCAAAGGATCTCCTTGTCAAAGCAAGCGAAAGAAGACCTAAGGTGGTGGATGGACACGAACAGGTTGGGACAAGGAAGATCATTCGCAAAAAGGGAACAGATAGTAGTCACCACCGACGCCAGTCAGTCGGGATGGGGAGCTGTGTGCGGCAATAGAACAGCACAAGGTCAATGGAGACAAGCCGAGTCAAGAGCACACTCAAATGTAAGAGAGATGAGGGCAGTGCTTATGGCATGCCGGGCATTTCAGGTACAACTGTGGCAAAAGGAAGTTGTAATCAGATCAGACAACAGAGCTGTAGTGGCGTATGTGAACCGCCAAGGCGGTACAAGGAGCCAAGAACTGATGAAGGAGACGGCAAACATACTCCAGTGGGCAGAAGGACATGTCCTAAGCCTGTCGGCAGTGTTCATCGCAGGGAAGGAAAACCAGCAAGCAGATGCCCTAAGCAGGTGGGCAATAAGACCAGGAGAGTGGGAACTGTCCCCGCAAATATTCGACATACTGACAAGCCACTGGGGAGTTCCGCAGGTGGACCTAATGGCCACCAAGTACAACGCAAAGGCCAAAAAATTTATATCAAGGCACTGGGAACAAGGGGCATGGCAGGCGGACGCCCTAACCGCCAGTTGGGGAATGGGCCTGGCTTACGTCTTTCCCCCATTTCCAGTGATACCGAGACTGTTGAACAAAATCCAACAGGAACGGATGACTGTCATAGCAATCCTGCCCTACTGGCCGAGGCGAGCTTGGTTCGCCAAGGTGGTCAGGATGGCGGTGGATGCTCCCTGGGAACTACCGGACATAGAAGACCTGATACGACAGGGGCCCCACGTACAGAGGCAGCCCGACCACTGGAATCTGACGGCGTGGCTGCTGAGACAAGAAACTTGGTAGCAAAGGGGTTTTCCAGAAAGGTCGTGGATACCCTGCTGAAGGCTAGGAAACAAACTACGTCTAAAACGTATTACCGGATATGGAAGGCATATACAGAGCTCTGCAGAAGGGAAGGTAAAGACCATAAGCTGGTCACTTCGGTGCTGGACTTTCTGCAGAGAGGGTTAGAAAGAAACCTTTCTGTGAGCTCTTTAAAGGTGCAAGTGGCGGCTTTAGGAGCTATGATGGACATCAGACTGGCAGATAACAAGTATGTCCAGAGATTTTTACAAGCCTCGAAGAGAATAAGGCCTTCATTTCACAGACCTATGGCGCCATGGGACTTGAACATGGTGTTGAATGTCCTGACAGAGGAACCATTTGAGCCATTGGAGCAAGTGTCCACCAGAATGTTATCGATGACAGTGTCATTCTTGGTGGCAATAACATCCGCAAGGCGAGTGTCAGAGCTGCAGGCTCTTTGGGCTGAAGAGCCGTTTCTGAATGTGTTCAGCGACAAAGTGGTCTTAAGGACGAACCCTAACTTCTTGCCAAAGGTAGTGTCGCGATTCTACGTGAATCAGGAGATAGTGCTTCCCACCTTTTGCGACAAGCCGGCAAACGAAAAGGAGGATAGGTTGCATAAATTGGATGTCAAACGGGCTATACTGATCTACCTGAAGAGGGTGGAATCATGGAGGAAGACTAAGAGACTTTTTGTAATATCAGAAGGGAAAAACAAGGGCTTGTGAGCCACCAAGACAACTATAGCCAGGTGGATCAAGTCATGCATAGCAGAGGCATACAGGATTAAAGAGATAGATCCACCTGAAGGCATCAAGGCGCACTCTACAAGGGCAGTAGCGGCGTCGTGGGCAGAAAGGGGCGCGGCCTCAATGGAAGAACTGTGCAGAGCGGCATGTTGGGCCTCAGCACACACCTTCACCAAACACTACAGAGTAGATGTAGGGTCATCAAGTGATGCAAAGTTTGGGAGGAAGATTCTTAGCGCAGTGGCGCTATTAAAAAAAAAAAAAAAGAGAAGAAAGTCTATGACAAGGAAGAGGAGGTGAAGAGAACCTCGTATCCTTTTTTTTTTCATTTGGTGTCCTGTTTATTTGGACATATTGCATTGAATAGTAATTTTAAGTTGAAACCCGCCCAGTGAGGTAACTGCTAGGGTATTACCCAGAGGTTGGCTGCCATGGGGAAGTAGAGGAAAGTACGGATTATTACCTGTTAGTACGATTTCCTCTACTCCTCCATGGCAGCATTATTCCCGCCCATGAGTAACTTAAAAAAAAAAAAAAATGAGTTATATGTGTATGTTATGTTTAAGCTGTATAATTTAAAAGACACTGAGCCTAGGAAGGGGCAGTCCTTATATAGGGGAGGTGTCTTTTTTATTCCTTTCCAGATATCTACCTATAGGGAGAGAACCCAGAGGTTGGCTGCCATGGAGGAGTAGAGGAAATCGTACTAACAGGTAATAATCCGTACTTTCTGCAGCCTGTGCTCTATCACACTGACGCTCTACCTCACCCCACCGCCTACACTCTATAATATTGATGAAATCCCTCACCGTGCGGCCTGAGCTTTATCACACTGATGCATTCCCTCAACCTGTGGCCTGCCCTCTATCACACTGACATGCTCCCTCAACCTGTGGCCTCCTCTCTATCACACTGATACCCTCACCCTGTGGCCTGCACTCCACACTGATGCAATCCCTCAAACTGCGGCCTGCCCTCTATCACACTGACATGCAATCCCTCACCCTGCGGCCTGCATTCTATCACACTGATGCAATCCTTCACACTGCAGCCTGCATTCTATCACACTGATGCAATCCCTCTCACTGCAGCCTGTGTTCTATCACACTGACGCCCTCCCTCACCCTGAGGCCTACACTCTATCACACTGATGCAATCCCTCACCCTGCGGCCTGCATTCAATCACACTAACGCCCCCCTTCACTATGCGGCCTGCGCTCTATCACACTGACATGCTTCCTCACCCTGTGGCCTACGTTCTATCACATTGGTGCTCTCCCTCACCCCGCAGCCTACACTGTATAACACTGACGTAATCCCTCACCCTGCGGCCTGCATTCTATCACACTGGTGCGCTTCCTCACCCTGTGGCCTGCGTTCTATCACACTGGCACCTTTAACCTTTTAAGGTAAGACCTTTTATGAAAATTGAGAGGCTCATACATGGACTCAACTACCGAATGAAAATAGTCTGAGTGACAGTGTATCCCTGAAATTGTGATATATAATCAATTGAATTACCTTACTGCGGATTTATTCCATCTATGAAAGCCGTTGAACATAACTTCTGTGAAAGCAGTTGGAAGTAATTTATTTATACGATCTGCGAACCCCTGATAAAGTCCCATGTAGGGACGAAACTCGTTGGAAATACTTGTTTGCTATGTTAAAATACCTGAACCTTTTGACGGTCTGAAATAACCACCAACACTGAGTGGAGAAAGAGACTTTTAATACATTTTTGAAATTTATGGACTTTACTTTATTTGTTTTAGAAAATGTACGATTCATTCAAAGGCTTCATTGATCTAATCCTTAAGGATTAGATCAATGGGTCATCACATTGATCATGGTCATCACAAAGGGTGCCATGGTCATCACAAAGGGTGCCATCTTACAATTGCTATCCATATCCTATCCTTCCCCTATCCAACAGTGGAAATTGTAAGCCAGCCCAGGTAAAATATTCATAAGTTCTGTGGCGCGAAACTAGAGTCTGTTCTCTCTCTCTTATTTATTTATCTTTATATATATATATATATATATATATATATATATATATAGAGAGAGAGAGAGAGAGAGAGAGATAGCCAGAGATAAAGCAAAAATTGCCAACAGAGAAGAACTACTTTAGTATAAAAACAAAGGAAAATATGATCAAGAGAAAATCTTTTGTCTATTTATTACTAAATATAATACTGCTGAAAAAGAAAGAAAAATTATACAAAAAAACTACCACGTACTAAAACGAGATCCGATACTCTCTAACTATTTGCCGACACCGCCCGATATCATTTTCAAAAAGGCACCTACTATGAAATCACTAATCTCGAAATGCTGTCTAAAAAAACTCCTTAGAAATCAGGTTTCAAAATGTTTGAGGAACTGACAGGATCCTTTCAGTGTGGACACTGAAGATATGCCCCCAAATGGAAAAAGGAGCTAAAAACTTCTGTGGACATAGCGAAGAAAAAATATAGGTACTTATGTAGTATCTGGGCTGCCGATTTTTTGATTGTATGCCTTAAGTTAAGGCATACAATCAGATGCGATGCGATGCGATATCGCATCGCATCGCATACGATGCGATGCGATGCGATGACCCGATTTTTCCATAGGATTCAATGTTAAAATGGACTGAGTCCATTTTAACATGGAATTCAATGGGAAAAAGGGGTCCTTTTCATACCCCTACTATCCAAGTGGGCATGGAGTTGGATATAAACCTGTGGCGAGCGTAGCGAGCCACCGAGCCCGAAGCGTGGCGAGCGAAGCGAGCCCCGCGAGGGGACGGTATTCTGTGTCCCCTCGCGGGGCTCGCTACGCTCGCCACGCTTCGGGCTCGCCACGCTTCGGGCTCGGTGGCTCGCTACGCTCGCCACAGGTTTATATCCAACTCCATGCCCACTTGGATAGTAGGGGTATGAAAAGGACCCCTTTTCCCATTGAATTCCATGTTGAAATGGACTCAGTCCATTTTAACATTGAATCCTATGGAAAAATCGGGTCCATCGCATCGCATCGCATGCGATCTGGTCGGGTGCGATGCGATGCGATGGACCCGATTTCAAAATCGGCAGCCCAGTTACTACATAAGTACCAAAATATACAAAATCAAAAGCCTAATAAATTGTGTGTCATCTCTTGTGGTATATATGGCCACATGCCCTTGCAGCCTTAAATATATAGGCAAGACAAAAGACCGCTAAACATAACAATACTGGAATATTCAAAATAAGGTCACAAATCATAGCTTGCCGAGACATTTCCTAACATTTCCTAACAGTGACCCAAATCTAAAAATTAAGGGCTTGGTGCATATCCCAGTAGACAAAAGAGGTGGAGACCGTGAAAAATAGCTTACCAAAAGGGAAACTTTATGGATAATAACACGAAACACCCTATTTCAGAGTGGACTGAATGAAAACTATGAAATCACTCCCTTTATACAGGATGCCTAGAGTAAAAAAAGTGATAACCGCTACCGTATCCATGCCACTTACAGGGTGTCTATAGTAAATATGTGATAACCGCTGTTATATCCATGTCATATCCATGCCACTTACAGCAGTGGCTTAGCTCGAAATGGTACTTGTGTATTATAGCGGCGCCCCCGATGTACATCGCGCAATGTTTTTATCGCATCGCATGCCATGCACCCGATGGCATGCGATGCGATGCAATGTGATTTTTGCCCCCTATGCGATGAAACATTGTTTAAGCACCCAAATGGGTGCTTACAATGTTAAATGCACCCCCACGCCACCCCCCCACTATAAACGTGAACCGGAAGCGTGACGAGCGCAGCGAGCCCGCGAGGGGCGGCGGTACTTGTCCTCCGGCCTTTTCATACCCCCACTATCCATGTCGGCGTGGAGTTGAGAATAGAAAGTGTGGTGAGCCACCGAGCCCGAAGCGTGGCGAGTGTAGCGAGCCCCGCGAGGGGACGCGGATACCTGTGAAGCCCGCGAGGGGACGCCGATACCCTTGAAGGTATCCGCGGCCCCACGCGGGGCTCGCTGCGCTCGCCACTCTTCGGGCTCGCCACACTTTCTATTCTCAACCCAACGTGGATAGTGGGGGTATGAAAAGGTCGGAGGACGCGTACCGCCGCCCCTAGCGGGCTTGCTGCACTCGCCACGCTTCGGGTTCACGTTTATAGTGGGGGGGGGGTTGCATTTCACATTGTAAGCACCCATTAGGTTGCTTATACAAGTTTTAATCGCATCGCATCGCATTGTATGCCATACACAATGTCATACAATTTAAAAATTGTATGACATTGTACAATATCGCGTCGCATCGCATACCATTGCATACCTTATGGTATGCGATGGGCGCCGCTATAATACGCAAGTACCCTCAAAATTTTTTCCCCCCCTGGCAAAAAAATTCTGGCACCCCCACCCCCCAAGAAGGGGCGAGGCGATGGACTACAGGCGCTGCTGTCTGATCTGACAGGCAACTGAATCAGCAGTGAGCGCTGATTTGGTCCCGCTCCGCGCATATCTAATGAGCTGGGACACACATTTAATATGCACTGTACTGGGTCCCCGCTCATTAGATATGTACAGGGCGGGACCAGCTCAGTGCTCACATGTACGCCCGGAGTGGCGGGTGGCGGCGGCGACAGTATGTACGCGCGGGGGGGGGGGGGGGGCGGCGGTATGCAATAATGCTCGCCATGGGGGGGGGGGTGTTTTACCTGCTGCTGGCCGGGCGGAGGGGGAACGGGAACTGGGAGCCTAGGAGGTGCTGCATGCAGCAGCCCTCCCGTGGCCATTTTGGAAGTGGGCAAAGTGCTGCGCCCCTTTTTAATGACTTTTGGGCCGGCCCACCGGGAAATGGCCCGGTTTCTCGGTGGGCCAATCCGCCCCTGAACATCTCTGCCTGGATGTGCTGAGAGACGCTGGCAGTCCGGAGACACATGCAGGAGGTCCTGCGAGTATAACAAACCAACAGGGATACTGATAAAGAATGAAGAGCGCTATTGATATCTGTCATACATTAAATGAAAAAAAGGAGGAGAGAGAGAGTGCTATATAAATATGAATATTGAGTGGTACCTGTAAAAAAGATTAGAGTTAAAATAATGTTTACACCCTTTTGGGGAAGAGGTGTTATTTTTAAGAATAATTTGCTCTGTGCGATACCGCCCCTGTCTAACCCTGTGTAGCTCCGTACCCTATCTTCCGTGATGGTATATGGTAGTTGGGCAAAGAAGAGATTCCTTCAGCGAGGTAGTTTGATGGAGAAGCTGGCTGAACCACGCGTCCGTGGCAGCCGCTGCACTGATCTCCCGTCTGTGCCGATACCCGGAAGTCGCCGGAAGTCCCGTCGGCGGATCACTCGAGGTTACTGCGGGTGGTAGGGACAGCGTGTCGCTGATGGTGGAAGTTGGGTCATAGTAACCAACACGTTTCATGCGACTGGGCGCATTTTTTCTAGGATAATTTCAAGAAGCACATGTTTTCCACTCTTTTTTACAATTTCCGGAAAGCAACTTCCGTTTTGATCAATAAAGTTTTACCTATAAAAATACAAAGTGCTCATAGAGAAATTATCCTTGAAAAAGTGCACCCAGTCGCATGAAACAGGTTGGATAGTACCACCCAACTTCCACCATCAGCGACACGCTGTCCCTACCACCCGCAGTAACCTCGAGTGATCCGCCGCCAGGACTTCCGGCGACTTCCGGGTATCGGCACAGACGGGAGATCAGTGTCTAGTGGTAAACAGTCCACTCCTGATGCAGAACTTGGTACGAGTTTTGCACACAAAGTCATTGTTTTAACATGATCTATATGTTTTAAAATAAAAGCAATACTGCACTATTTGGTGCCCCCCTGTCCTTCTATCTTTTCCATATATATATATATATATATATATATATATATATATATATATATATATATACTGCTCAAAAAAATAAAGGGAACACTAACATAACACATCCTAGATCTGAATGAATGAAATATTCTTATTGAATACTTTACATAGTTGAATGTGCTGACAACAAAATCACACAAAAATGATCAATGGAAATCAAACTTATTAACCCATGGAGGTCTGGATTTGCAGTCCCACTCAAAATGAAAGTGGAAAAACACACTACAGGCTAATCCAACTTTGATGTAATGTCCTTAAAACAAGTCAAAATGAGGCTCAGTAGTGTGTGGCCTCCACGTGCCTGTATGACCTCCCTACAACGCCTGGGCATGCTCCTGATGAGGTGGCAGATGGTCTCCTGAGGAATCTCCTCTCAAACCTGGACTAAAGCATCCGCCAACGCCTAGACAGTCTGTGGTGCAACGTGGCGTTGGTGGATGGAGCCAGCGAGACATGATATCCCAGATGTGCTCAATTGGATTCAGGTCTGGGGAAAGGGCGGGCCAGCCCATAGCATCAATGCCTTCGTCTTGCAGGAACTGCTGACACACTCCAGCCACATGAGGTCTAGCAATGTCTTGCATTATGAGGATCCCAGGGCCAACCGCACCAGCATATGGTCTCACAAGGGATCTGAGGATCTCAACTCGGTACCTAATGGCAGTCAGGCTACCTCTGGCGAGCACATGGAGGGCCACCCAAAACCATTACTGACCCACTGCCAAACCGGTCATGCTGGAGGATGTTTCAGGCAGCAGAATGTTCTCCTTGGCGTCTCCAGACTCTGTCACGTCTGTCATGTGCTCAGTGTGAACCTGCTTTCATCTGTGAAGAGTACAGGGCACCAGTGGCGCCCTCATTTATTGGGGGTGTCTTGCTAATTGCCTATAATTTCCACCTGTTGTCTATTACATGTGCACAACAGAATGTGAAATTGATTGTCAGTCAGTGTTGCTTCCTAAGTGGACAGTTTGAGTTAACAGAAGTGTGATTGACTTGGAGTTACATTGTGTTGTTTAAGTGTTCCCTTTACTTTTTTAAACAGTATATATATATATATATATATATATATATACACACACACACACACACACACACACACACGTGACTGTTACCTTTGAAATAACAGTTCAGTCTGACTGAGCCAGGAAACACAGCAGCCTCTCCTCTCCCTTTGCAGACATCAGAAGCTGCCGGAGTCACCTCTAGCTCTGCCCCGGAGACATGTGTAGCCCCGCCCCCGCTGAGTCCCACAAAGCTCCGCCCCCATGCAGCCCTGTGTACCAGCTCTTTCCTCACCCCACATGGTGTTCCGTTCAGCTGAGAGGGGACTTGGGAGGGAGGGGAATGGAGATGGATGCTAATTGAGGTACTGCGTGGCAGGGGGCATGCTTTGGGCTTCTGAGATCGGCGGGGCCTGGGACAATTGTCCCCCTTGACCCCCTGTTGCCGGGCCTGCCTACAACAGGGAAATAGAGCAAGTGGGAGTGTATCTTATCATGACTTGATACTCGAAGTATTGTAAAAATCCATGATGCAAAGGCTTTGAAACAGGGAGATAGAAAAATATTTCCCTTTTAGGTCTTGTCTATGTAATGTAGGGATGGTCATCGGCCATCGATGATTCAAGATTATTGATGGTTTATGGCCGATGTTGAATACTTTTGCCATCGATGGAGGAGAACCAGATGGTTTCCCTCCGTCTATGGCACAGCAAAACAGATATGTTTTTTTCTTTTAAAGTGCTGGGACCTGTGAAGCCCCGCCCATGCCCAGTCACTCAAAGAACATGGATGACCATCGATAGGTAAAGCTATCGATGGCTGGTTGCAGTATCGCCATCAATGGCAACTGCACCAATGGCCATCCCTAATATAATGGGGTAAAAAGCATCATAGTATGGGCTTTCTCTGTGACCAGTTTTGTCATGCCCCTTCCACATGCCTTATGCCCCTACTGGAAAAATTGAGGAAGTTTATGCTCTACCAAGGGGCTTATGTATCAAGCAGAAGTGAACCAGTAAAGAGCCAATCAGCCCTAAGCAGTAGCGGCTCTTACTGTTTTGGAGGAGGGGGCTGCCGAAATGTGTGTCCCCCCCTGTTGTCACCGCCTCCACTGCCGCTGGTACCCTACATGGGGCCAGCGCATGCGCAGTAACTTCACATGCACATTCGCTGGCCCAAGCCTCCGGGGGCTGCCTTTGCAATAGCCCCCGGAGGCTTGATCGGGCTCCGGTGCATGCGCAGTATGGTCCGCGATACTGCACATGCGCAGAACCCGTTTTGCAACACTGCGCATTTGTGCAGAGAGAGGCATCCCGGAGGGAGGGAACACCTCCCGGTGGGATGACTTGAGTGACTGGCAGGTTGGACTTCCAATAGGAAGTCACAGTGAAGCCAGAGCAGTCTCACAGGCTGCATCTGACTTCACTTTCACTAAGCATCCAAGTTCCATCCTAAGGGAAAGTTGTGATTCGAAATATTTTCCTTTAATTCTTTTTTCTTTTCTTTTTAACTGTATGAAAAATAATAATTACATATTCATTGATAAAATGTACTTATACTTTTCTTAAGCATTAGAAGAGGTGCAATATTGTATAAAAGATGAACAATTTGAAATATTTAGAAATAGTCACCCATTTCCTACAATAAGGGAAGACAATGGGAAACAATGCCATTGTGCACAGTTGTATTCATGGTAACGACAGAACGTCTGCAAATGACAATAGTGCTAATAGGCCGTTAGTTATACACCCACAATTATGCGTAGTACTGTTAGCAGTGACAGAGTCAGCATTATGCGTCTGCAGGCAGCACAGGCTGAGGTGGCTTTTTCCCTGCGCAGCACGCAGCCCAATATATTTCCCTTTCATCAACAAAGAATAAATTAACTGAAAGGCTGGAAAAAACGAATATGGCTTAAACTGAGGGGGAGTCATTAATTGATGTGGGGAAATGTTACAGCAACTGCTGGGGTTTGTGTGGAAAGCAGAGGAACATGATTTAACTGAGTAGTGGATTGTTGGATAAACCTAATTTAGGTCGACACGCATGAAGGTCGACAGGCCTTAGGTCAACACCTGAAATAGTTCGACATGGTGAAGGATGACAGGGTTGGAAGGTCAACAAAAGCATTAGGTCAACAATGGCAATGTCGACAATCAAAAGGTCGACATGAGTTTTTCACATTTTATTGTCCCCAATGTCGGCATAGTTGACATGGACACCGTCAAAGTGTACTGCGTACTCTCGCATGCATCGGGCACTATTCTATTCTCCCTCCACACCCTAGTGGATGGTAGGGCATGATATACCACATGTTGGCTAAAAAAAACCCCAGTGAAAACGCATATCGACCTTGACATTGTAGACCTAATGTTTGTGTCGACTTTCCTATCCATGATTGTGTTCACCTTAGCCATGTTGACCTATTTTAGTTGTCAACCTGTTGAGTGGTTAAGTCAATGAATGCTGACCTAAGTAGGGTTGTCCTATTGACCATATCCCGACATTCTGTGGGCTTGGGTGATACAAGGGGGCGTGACTACTATAAGAGGTGTCATGTCACCCTTGAAAATAAAGGCCCGCCCCCCATCCAGTTTGCAGACATATCTCAAGCTCCAAATCTCTTCAGATTTCCCTTGAACTCTCCCAGAAATCTGATCTGACCCTGGGCTAAATGTTCACACTATTCACTTCCGATACATCTGGTCAGACCTATCAGACAAAAGGCTGGTAGGCTGGGATACTATTTCCATTAAGAGCATTGGGCACTGAGTGTCTGCTCCTGAACAACAAGCATTAATTTCCCTGGCAAAGAGCATGTAACTCCCATGGAAAAAGTGCAAGAAACCCCTGGTAAGGAGCATGTAACCCCAGGCAATGAGCAGGAAACCTGTGGCAAGGAGCTTGAAACACCTGGCAAGTGTAAGCAGCACTTCAGGGGGCATTATACATGTAAGCAGGACATTATGGACATTAAGGACATTATACTTGTAAGGGGCACTAGAAGGGCATGGGGCACAAACTTTATAATTACACGTGTATAGCATTACCCGGGAACGCTGGTACCACCTGGAGAAGATTTTGCCATGAAAATTCTGGCAGCTAGAAATTAGTTTACTGTGTGACATAATACTATGGGTCATAATATTTAATAGGCATTACATTGTGTGGCATAACGTGTAATAGATAATAGAATGTGTAATAGATATCACGGTATGTAAGCATTACCACCCCAACTATTCACCCCTAGCCGGGGTCCCTGGGGAAGTGGAGACACCACCAACAAAGAGGTCCCCCCTCTCCTTGCCACCCAAGGGCCAGGGGTGAAGCCAGGGGCTGTCCCCGGCACTTCTGGGCTGTGGGTGCCAGGCTGATAGCCAATGTCACTTTACACTCTGTGTGCGATGAAGAGGGAGCTGTGGGAGGTGGAGCTTACAGAGGCTGCAGACGGGAACAGGACCCCAGGCGTCCCTGGACGGGAAAAGGAACATACTGTATAGGGCCTACACACATGCCGATATTAAGGCATTTTCTAAGCAACTTTGCTTAGTTTGGCAAAGTCGCTTAGAAAATGCCCCTACATCGGTGTGTGTACATCGGTCGCCAGTGTTCTCCACCAGAGAACACTGGCGCTGTCAGCTCGCTCAGTACACAGAACTTACAGCTCGCTCTGTGTGTGGGCTGACAGTTCGCTCTGTGTGTGGGCTGACAGTTCGCTCTGTGTGTGGGCTGTCCGCTCTGTGGGCTGCAACAGCACCGCAGCACTGGCCGACCTAGCATAGCATAGCGAGGTCACCCGACACACATCGCTATGTGTGTAGGGCCCATGATACAGTATTAGGTAGAACTTAGTAAGGTTGACATGCAATGGGTCGACCACTGAAGGTCGACCACTGAAAGTCAACATGGATTTAGGTTGACACATGCTTTAGGTCGATATGAGGAAGGTCGGCAGTCAAAAGGTCAACATGGGGTTTTTCACCTTTTCTTTAGCTGGCATGTGCCGACAGGCGGTATTTCATGCCCTATCATTCACCTGATGTCGCAGGCCATCTGATACCTCTTTCACTCCAGAAATGCAGGGACAAACCCGGGAATAAAATTCCAGGGACAAGCAGGGACATTCCCGGGTTGGGACCCATTCACACATGCTTTTGAAGCAGGGACAACCCAGGTCGGCAGCTTTCACACTGAACCCGGGATGACCCTGCATTTCTATGAGAATATCATTGAAAATGGCCTTTTTTAGGCTCACATTAGATTATTGATTATTAATACTTAAGATACAAAACATTTGTAGTGTTTCAGCCTTTGCTTACTTGTATAAAACAAATTAAAAGGCATATTAAAGCATCTTCCCCGCTAATGATTAATGACTCTCTCACCTCCTCATTTGTCCAAGACATGGCACACATTGCAGGCTTTCAGGGGTTAAAATGAACTTCTGGGGTCTGTGGTGCCACAGAACATACACAGTTTCTCCCTGCACGCTGTATGCTGTCTCTGGGCGTGTCTGTGAGTGTCCATCACAACAGGAAGTTGCCCGGCTAGCAAATCAGCACTAGCAGAGGCAACACGGGAAGCAGGGACATGTCCCTGCACCTTTCACACCAGCCAGTAACCCTGGAAGGACCCGGGAGCAACCCTGCTACCTAGCAGGGTTGAATTGCCGGCAAATTAACCCGGGAATTTGTCCCTGGAACCTTTCACACCAGAGCTATTCCCGGGTTGTTCCCGGACCCAACCCGGGAATTTAGGCTGGTGTAAAAGGGGTATGAGAGGGGTTCCGCAAGAGACCTAAGGTATGCTGAGATGCTGGTGCATGTTAAAATGTTATAAAGGTAGCATGTAGATACACATGTAGCATGTAGATACACAATCGTGTTTAGGTTTACGCTTAGTATTGTCTGAAATAAAGGTAGGGTTGATCCGCAGTAACGGTATCATTGTTGATCTGTAACGGGAACATTGTTGATGTTACGACCACCATGTCTGCTACCCGTTCCACCTGTGCTATGTCTAGCCCTGGGTCCACTGACAGGGTATCTCCTGTCATGGCGCTCACCTCCGCTACCAATCCTCATGCTGGTAGTGTGCATGCTGTCGCGCTGTCATCGCAAGGTGACAGCGGTGGTGTGTGCCTCTGTGCCGCGCGGGGTCTGGATGGCATGGGACCTGAGCCGCCATGATGGGTCCGTGTCAGGTTAGTCCTCTGGCTGGACACGCCGGCTGCAGCGCATCCGCGCATAATCACCGCCGGCTGGTTTCTGTCGCCACCTCTGGCAGTGGCCATCTTTTAGGATTCCCCAGCCTATCCTGCGTGTCTCCCTTCAAGTGTCAGCCAATCAAGACGCAGCTTCCCCTTCAAATACTGATTCGCCGGGCAAGACCAGCAGTCAGTACAATGATGTCTATCCACACGCATCATTGACTCTCCCTGGCTGTTTGTAGTTACCACTGCAGTTCTTGCGCCTCTGGTGAAGTTCTCCTCCGGTATCCTGCTGATCATCACACTGCCTGAACCGTCCATCACGGAACCCGCTGCCGCCTATACGGACTGGACAGGGTTGGCCCCCCAAAGGGGTAATGTCTTTCTCCTCATTCCTGACGGTTGTTCTCTGTGGTCATCCCTGGTTTGCAGCTACGATCTCAATCAGCACAGCTTCTCTCGGACTTTACCATCCAATCCTTCATCCAATTCTTCAATCCTTTATCCAATCCTTTATCCAACCATCCAATCCTTCATCCAATCCTTCATCCAATCTTCCAATCCTTATCCAATCATCCAATTCTTCATTCAATCATCCAATCCTTCATCCAACCATCTAATCCTTCTTCCAATCATTCAACTCTTTATTCGATCATCCAATCCTTATTCAATCATCCAATTCTTCAACCAACCATCCAACCTTCCAGTTACCCAATTATTCAATTACCAATCATCTTCAAGCTCTTCAATAAGCATTGTATATTATTGACTTTATCATTCACCAATAACTACAGTTTTATTATTGTGTCATTATTCGTCTTCTGTACCGCAGTATCTTCATTAAATAAGGTTTATTTTTATTCAATTGCCTTACTCCCTTCTGTCGTTAATGCAACAACCCTATATCAAAGCACCCAGCCTCCGTTACACTCCAGCTGGTGCTTCACGAAACGAGACAGTTGATCTGTAACGGTAACATTGCTGATCTGGAGTTGTTATAGTTGTCTTTTTTTTCCCCAACGGCAAGCAATAAAACTAAACGGTACTTATGTATTATCTGGGCTGCCGATTTTTTGATTGTATGCCTTAACTTAAGGCATACAATCAGATGCGATGCGATATCGCTTGCTACGCTCGCCACCGAGCCCGAAGGGTGGCGAGCGAAGCAAGCCACGCTTCGGGCTCGGTGGCTTGCTACGCTCGCCACAGGTTTATATCCAACTCCATGCCCACTTGGATAGTAGGGGTATGAAAAGGACCCCTTTTCCCATTGAATTCCATGTTAAAATGGACTCAGTCCATTTTAACATTGAATCCTATGTAAAAATCGGGTCCATCGCATCGCATCGCATGCGATATGGTCGGATGCGATGCGATGCGATGGACCCGATTTCAAAATCGGCAGCCCAGTTAGTACATAAGTACCAACTAAACTCATCAATTTGCACCTGCGTCTTTAAATCTGCGCTTCAGTGTTGCTTCCCCATCCCCTGGAGTCTAGACCCTGGCTGGACCCGTGACCTTCACATATTCCCGGGTAAATCCCTGCAATTTCTGTGTGAAAGGGGTATTAGTTTATAAACACCAAAGAGGCTCCTGTTTTTGGAGTATTAATGTTGGCTTGTGAGCTTTGTTTTCTGACATGTTACATTGTGTTATCTCTGATGTTTTTTTTTTTTTTTTTTCTATTGAATAAATCACCTCTTTTATAATTATCTGCTCCATTGGTACTATGTATGTGTAAGCAGTTTAGGGATGTGTATTTTCCACCAACATAGCCAAATCAGATTTTGTTTGGATTACATCCTTATGAATTTGCTCTAATTCCGCCTTTTTTTGTTCTGTTAATAGGATCAGATTAGATCTGAACTGGGCTTCATGATGATTCCAAGCCATTTAATTAAAAAAGCTCTGCGTTCGTACCATTGACCGCCGGGGCTGCCTCAATCCTTAGTCCCTTGTGCTATTGTTTTGTTTCCAATATGAAGATTAGGATGTGTAATTATCGTTTGTCTTTCCTTATACTAAATTATTTCCAGATGACTAAATAAATCTGATATGTTATCAGGATTCTTTATCTGTACAAAAATAATTAATTATAATGAATCACTGCTACTTAAGCATTTGAGGAAGATAATGTGGTGCCATTCATCATTCATTCATTTGAGCAAGTTTTATAGCGAAATACAACATATAGAAGGGATAAAGGAGTCCCTGTCCCCGATGTTTGGGGTTTGCACAAATATGCTATTCTGCATATCTGCAAACCCTGGCAGCGAATGGCTTTGGCAACCATCGAATGATTACTCGTCCCTTCAATCACATGTGAGGGGATGTGTTTGGGGGGGGGGGGGGGGGGTATTATTAGTTTGAGTAGCGTTTATGGGCTTGCTAGGCAATGAATGACCGCTGCTTAGTGAGCCAATCTGAATTAGGCCCATGATGTACTAAACAGAGTGGCTTTGGACCTGTCCCGGTAAAATCTTTCATCTCCCACTCCTCCTATGTCATCACATCATTGGCTGAGAGCAGTGACTATGCACATACTGTGTTTTGAGACCATTTTTGTTTGCCCTCCAGAGAAACTTTGAAAAAAGGATAATGATATGTAGAAGCTAAGAAAAATGGGGATACGGTCACCAGATCGACAAGCATTAGGTCATCATCACTAGGTCGAGATGCATGAAGGTCAACACAACTGAAGGTCGACATGCAGGAAGGTAGACATGCACGAATGTTAACCTGACTGAAGGTCGACATGGGGAAGGTCGACGGTGAAAAGGTCGACATGGGGCTTTTTGGCGGTTTTTTTGGAACCGACTTGTGACGTCAGGTGGTATTTCATGCCCTACCATCCAGCGCAGCAAGCTCAAAGAATGGCGAGTTAAGCGGTGCTACGTTTCAGTGTCCATGTCGACTGTGTCGAAATTCAGGACAAAAAAGTGCAAAAACCCATGTTGACATTTTGACTGTTGACCTTCTGCATGCCGACCTAATGCTTGTGTCAACCTAATTACCCTGTCGACCTAACCCATGTCGACCTTCAGTCATGTCGTCCTTCCTGCACATCGACCTTCATGCATGTCGACTTAGTGGTGTCAACCTAATGCAATAATCCAATGATCCATACCCCAAAAAATGTGTGCTTAATTGGTTACTATTTAAAGTGGGAAAAAAAGTGTGATTACTGCTTTTATTGCAGTGTCAGAATTTCAAGTAATTAGACTTGTCCATTGACTGTAATGGGATGAGTGATTTATTGCTCATTGAGGCAATTAGCGTAGGCTATTATGGGCAGGAGATGCTACTTTAATTTGTAGAATCAGATTTCAGCGAGATAAATCTCCATCAATTAATTCCAAGAAATAGCAAAACGTAGCAGAGTGTTTTCTAAGTAAGGAAACTCATAAAATTGAATTGCCCTACCCTAATTCCTCCGTTATTGTATTCATTATGGCATTTGTCTGTCTTCCTTGCTACATGCTAAAAATATTAATAGAGATGTCTGACAGCACCACCGGTAAACTAAAGGTGCGTACACACGGGGGCGATTTTGTCCAAAATCGTGGGAAATATGGTAGCTGAGCGACCATATTGCCCGCAATGGGAGTGTGCAACGGTGATATATCGCCGGGTGCGCGCTCCCGTTTTTGCCCCTGTGGTGATCGCTGGTCGCAGGAACATGCTCCTGCGACCAGCTGATTACCTCTGCGGCTCCCCCGGGCAGTTTCTTTTTCATCAGCGACCATCTCTGGTCGCTGATGAACAGGAGAAACTGAGCAATATATTGCTCAGCCATATATTGCTCAGCCATATATGGCTGAGCAATATATCTCCCCCGTGTGTACACAGCATGATACTTGGCCTTATTCAGATCTGAGCTCAGTACAAATTTGTTCGGAAAATGAGCAAAACCATGTGCACTGCAGGTGGGGCAAATGTAACATATAAGAGAGAGTTAGATTTGTGTGAGTTATTTTGTTTCTGTGCAGGGTAAATACTGGCTGCATTATTTTTATACTGCAATTTAGATTTCAGTTTCAGCACACCCCACCCAAATATAACTCTCTTTGCACAGGTTACTTCTGCTCCACCTGCAGTGCACATGGTTTTGCCCATTTTCCAAAGAAATTTGTACTGAGCTCAGATCTGAATAAGGCCCAGTCTGTTCAACGGCATATCTACAAAGATAGATTGCAGCATGTGTGGTTCTCGGGGTTCGGGCACTCCACACACCCTGCACCCATTTCTTTTATTCTTACCTTCCTGGGGTCCAGGGTTGGCGGCTGCAGATTTGTAAAATCACAGGGAAAATGTACCTGTTGCACTGGAGTCCAAATTCAAATAGGGACAACAACTGCCACCAACTGCCATTCCACACTGACTCACTGACAGTTGGTGTTGCTCCCCTATTTCGGTACTTGTATATTTACGGAGACAAAGTTTCTTACGTACGGCACTGTAGGAAAATCGCATCTCATTGCATGGGCCATTGTAACGGCCGTGCGATTTTCCTATGTAATGTATTCAGTGCTCTTTTATTTACAATGCCATTAGGTATACAATAATGACATACAATGAGGTAGGCAGCCCTCACTATCCATGCCACCCCGAAGCGTGGCGAGCGCAGCGAGCCCCTCGAATAGTCGTGATAATACACAAGTACCCCTATTTCAATTTTGGTCTGTGCTGCAGCCCCACCTCAGCCTATCTACTCCACATGGTGATGTGCTTCGCTGCCAGGCCCCTTTCAATTCATGGCTCCCAGCTGCTATCCTACTACTGCTGCCGCCGACCGCACCAACTTTCCACGTGTCACGCATCGGCTAATAAGACGCGGCCCCTCTCTCCCAGCTCTATCCCAGCAGCAGTGCAGTTTCTCTTCCCAGAGACTGAGCACTGGCAGCAGTCAGAAAGGTAGAGTCTGGGACATGGCTGGTACCCGGTGTGCAGATGTCACCTCCATAGGCGAATCTAGGGGGTGGTCCGGGGGTGCACAGGACCACTCATTAGCCCATTTTGTAGCTGAGGGATGGGGCTTTCCAACGAGCCCAGCCCCGTGTCTCTAGCCCCCTGTGAACCGGAGATACTGCCAGGCAAATCTGGAACGTTTTCCCTATAGGATAACATGGGAGCCGCTAATTCCGACCCCCACCCAGTTCAACAGCTGCCAGTTCCCTCTTCGGCATCACTGAAGCTCGAGGTTGATCTCAGTCGAACCCAAATTGCTGGGCCTTCAATCTGATACCAGGCTGGATCCATATGGGTCAATTGGTTCCAGGGATATTGAGGTTAAACCGTTTTTTTCATTTCTTAAATGTAATTTCATGACTGTTTATGTTCTTTGAGGGCAGATTTCTCTGGAACCAAACAGCCCAGTTTCACGGGACCAAAATCATTCGAAGCCAACTCAAAAGTTCTTCAATATGATACTGGTCTCATGTAAATGGGTCAGTTGGTTCCGAAGATATAGCTGGTTGGTTAAAGGGGGGTAGGGAGAGGGGAGTTATTGTCTCTCCCCCTCACACCAGAAAATGCAGGGATCCTGGGACCATATTCCCGGGTCAATCCCTGCATTTTCTGTTGTGAAAGGGGTATTATTTCAAACAGCCGTGACCTGCAGTGCTCTGAATACAGCCGGGCAACCTCCTGCTCTCTGCCCAGCTGTCAATGACTGTCACCCCTGCAGCTTCCGCTCCAATTCTTCTCCCCGCTTTCACCTCAGCCCGCCTCCCCCCCCCTATTAATCATGTGGTGCTGGCGCCCGGCGTGCTCCCCCGACGTCACGCACAACAACAGCGCGCACAATATTTCAAATGTCCACTCGGCTAGAGGGGACACCAGGAGGGGAGTGGGAGCATGCTCTGCGCTGTGCTCTGCTCCTCTCCCCACAGATGCAGCTGCACCGCTCTCCATCTCTCCCTGCAGCAGCAGCGAAGGCTCATATAAAAATTTACAGTACGTGGCACTTTTGGGGGCATTGCTTAAGGGACGCTACAAGTGGTGGTATGTGGGGGCATTACACATAATGTGTGGCTTAATGTGTAAGGGGCATTACGGTGTGCAGCATCATGTGGAAGGGGCATTATGTGTGCAGCATCATGTGTAATGGGTACTATGGTGCGCGGCATCATGTGTAATGGGTACTATGGTGCGCGGCATCATGTGAAATGGGTACTATGGTGTGCGGCATCATGTGTAATGGGTACTATGGTGTGCGGCATCATGTGTAATGGGTACTATGATGTGCGGCATCATGTGTAATGGGTACTATGGTGCCATCAAGCAAGAACCCCCTAGCAATGAGCACATAGGTAAGCAGCACTTATGTGGCAAATATGTAATGGTATTACGGTTTGTTATATAGTATGTAATGGGCATTATGATGTGTGGCACAATGTGTAATGGGCATTATTGTGTGTGGCCTTATGTGTAATTGGCATTATGGCGTGTGGCTTTATGTGTAATGGGTATTACGGAGTTTGCTAAAATGTGTAATGGGCATTACTGTGTATGGTCTAAAGTGTAATACCACACCCCTTTTTGTGATGCCACACCTCCTTCCCATGAGGCCACACCCCCTTTTTGGTGCAAAGGTCCCCCTACTGTTGTGTCAAGATCTGGGACCACCCATTACCATAATTCTAGATTCGCCTATGGTCACCTCGACGCCCCACCCTTTGCTGAGTCTTCTCACACGCACCGCCTGGCCCTACCATAGGGTTTTTTTTTAGCCTTGATTCACTAAAATCATTATTGCCCAGCTTGCATACGTGATAGGAAGATGGTTAATATACCTGACCTTCCTCGAGAACTGCACTACATAATAGTGATATCTGCACAAAAATTAGTCCAGCGGTTTTCAAGATTAGCGCATTCAGACAGACGGATGCGCTTGGGGGACTTTCTTTTATACTATGTAAGGCAGGCATGGCCAAACTATGGCCCTCCAGCAGTGGCGTAATAACTAACACGTTTTCCAAGGTTTTTTCTTTTGGCAGGGGGGAGAACAATTTATAGTTACGCCACTGCCCTCCAGCTGTTGTGTAACTACAAGTCCCATCATGCCTTGCCACAGTTTTGCTATTGGGGTATGCTAGAACTATGGCAAGGCATGCTGGAATGAGTAGTTTCACAACAGCTGGAGGTCCACAGTTTGGAGGACATGCCTGATGTAAGGATCCATTAACATTAACTATAATTTATCTTTCTATAATCATTGACCAAGTGGTTCTCAATGTAAATTGTGATCGTAGCTATAACTCCCTGAATAACATTGCACTGCCTTTACCAGACTCTATATCTGTCACTTCTAATTGAGGAGGATGTCTCCCACTAGGGTCAGCTCAGGAGAACATCTCTCTGACTCAATAGACATAAGTGCATTTTCTAGCGTACACAAGAACATCCCAGTATGGTGCCTTTCTTCACAAAGTGCAGGGAAAACTAATGAAATAACCAGGAGAGAGACTTTCTGACTCAGATTACCTCATGTAACTTTTTATTCATTTGATTTTACCAAGTATTTTGGGTTGAGCACAGCAAGTTCTCCTAAGTAGTGTATTATATTATGTACTGCAGATGTCCCCCACAGTACTTGGCCAAGGGTATGGGTAAAAACCGGACCCAGACAAAACCCCGCACTGCCGGACCGGACATCAAAATCTGCAGTCCAGAGCTTGTAGTGTCCGGTCCGAGGGGTGTCCCATCATGGGGTGTCCTGTCCGGGGGGGTTTATTGTGACAGCTGTCACCAGGGAGTGTATGAGGGGGAGAATAAAGCCTCCCTGTATGGTCCGGGCATGTAGCAAAAACCTGACAGTCCAGACCACACGGGGAGGCTGTAATCTCCCATTCCTCATGTCAGTGGTGAAAGCTATCACAGGTATCCCCCCGGACAAGACACCCTCCGGACTGGACACTACAAGCTCCGGACGGCAGATTTTGATGTCCGGTCCGGCAGTCCGGGGTCTTGTTCTGGTCCAGTTTTTACAAAGTCCCCTTTGCCAACTGTGAGACCCTGTAACCTGTAATAGAAAAGGCCTAAATATATCTAGTAATGGCCACTGATCACAGGGACATCATGGGAGGGGGTGTAATTCAGTGGCTTAACTAGAAATTTTGCACACCCCCCCTCCTGCCAAAACAATTTCTGTAACATGCTCATAACCCGAGCAGGCCCGGCTCTACCACTAGGCAGCCTTAGGCAGCTGCCTAGGGCGTCGGGATCTGGGGGGCGCCACCAAGTCTGCAAATCAAAAAATCAAGGCTGTCTATCAGGGGCGTAACTAACTATTTAGCGCCCCCCCCCCCACCACCACACACACACACACACCTAACCTGCCCCCCCCCTTCTTACCCGCGGTCTGCGTCTCGCCCGGCTCTCTGTCGGGACCTTCCTGACGTCACGGTCCCGGCCGGCTCCTGCTGCTACAATGAAAACGGACTCTTAGAAAATGGCTGCCCCCATACTGCGGACAGAAAACTGTCTGCAGTATGGGGGCAGCCATTTTCGAATTGTCAGTCTTCATTGCAGCAGGAGCCGGCTGAAACCGTGACGTCAGGAAGGTCCCGACTGAGAGCCGGGCGAGACGCAGACCCCGGGTAACTATAGCCCCGCAGCGCCCCCAATTTCTCTGCGCCCCCCCGCCACCGCGGGGGCTGCAGAGCTATAGTTACGCCACTGCTGTCTATGAGGATCCTTGCTGTACTTAATGCAGGTGGCTGCTGTGGAACTTCTAAGACCTCACTTCTATACTTTCCCTTACATCCTACATTGCTGCCCCCTCTTCCTTGTACTATGTTGTTGGTGGCAAAGGGGAGGGTGCAGAGGACCTCCAGGAAAAGCAAGGGACTTGGCCACCTTCCCAGGGCGGGGGAGAGGGAGGGGGGGGGGGGGTAGGTTGAAGTTTTGCCTAGGGTGCTGAGAAGCCTTGCACCGGCCCTGAACCCGAGGTATCATGCTAGTTTTTAGTGGTTTCTTATTCATTGTCAGTGTTTTTTATTTTTGCTTACATTCTCATTGCCAGGAAGATACATGCCCACTGCCGGGGGTTACATGTTTGTTGCCAGGGGTTTACATACTCATTGACAGGGCAATATATAGATTGTAAGCTTGTGAGCAGGGCCCTCCTACCATTTAACTGTCTGTAACAACCCATTTTGCCTATTCAGACCTGATCGTACGGGCTGTGAATTCGCAGCCCATCAGATTCATGAATGACCGCACCTGTGCTTGGTCCTCAGTGAACATGCCCGGGATCCCTCTTACAAGCAAAACCAGAGATGGCTAGACATTGCTGACCGTTTGCATGTTGATTGCCAGGAGCTGGGTGTTTGGGGGCAGAACGCTGGAGTTTTCCTGGAGTGCCCCTGTAAAATACGCAGACGTTGCCCGGCCGTTGGGAGGGAGGATCGCTAATGCCAGCAGCGGCCTCCTTCTCCCCACAGTGATCACAGCGCTGAGTAAATCTATAACAGAAGCAAAACCATTTGATGGTGAGTGATTACGAATGCTTTTCCCCCGTGTGCACCCGTGGGAACGTATTCGCAGCCATGCACATGGGTGTGATTTCACGCGTGCTGGGGCAGCGTTTACCTGATTGATGGGCTCCAAACACTAGCAGCCCGGTGATCAGGGGCGGGATGCTATATAGCAGAAATGCGGTAAAAACCCCGTTTTCGGGGTTTCTACCGCATTTCTATATGCTATATGGCGCCTCCGCAGTGTCAGCGCTGCGGAGGGAATCGCCAGCTAAAGCTGGCGAATCCCTGCAGAAGCCTATGGGCTTCTTACCGCAGCGCTGTTTGAGGGATCCGTCACGGATCCCTCCCAGCGTGCCCTGCGGCCGGCGCCGGGGTCTGCGCATGCGCAGATGGACTCCCGGGTCACAGACCCGGAAGTCCAGCGCCGGCACCGCATCGCAAGGGACAGCTCTTACCGCAAGAGCTGTCCCTTGCATGAATAACGGCATATGTTATAGCATATGCCGTTATTAAAAATGCGGTAGCCGGACGAAGGGGGCCGCGGATGTTACAACATCCCGCCCCAGGGGAGGTATGCTCTAAGCAAAAAAATTTGATTATCAAGGATTTTATCACATTTTCGTATTCTCCAAAGCCATACTTGCCTAAACTCCCGGAATGGCCGGAAGGGTCCCGCAAATAGGGTCCCCCTCCCGGCCCCCCGGGAAGGTGAACAAGTCTCACGCATTTTCGCAGGGGCACCGGCTCCCCCTTCCCCGCGGTAATAAACTTCAAAATTCGCGGGTCCGCAGGGAGGGGGCGGATATAACACGAATCGCGTCATTTTGCATCATTTTAGCCCCTCCTCCGTCCATGGACCCGCAAATTGATGCTGGTGCCTGTCATGGGGGCGGGGCTTGGTGATGTCAGCCTCGCCCGGCCCCCAAAACGTAGCCTCACCCCGCCCCCATTTCACTCCTCTCTGGGCTCCTCCCGGAGAGGAGTTTTACAAAGTCGGCAAGTATGTCTAAAGCCCCTCCGTCTGGGGTATCACTGCAGATGAAATCGCCAGCTGGCTATACCCTGCAGAAGCCAATGGGCTTCTCTCTGCAGCGCTGTGTGAGGGATCCACCATAGATATCTCCCAGCATGCCCTGCGGCTGGGCCATTACTGACTTCTGGGTCAGGGATGACACAACATCCTAAAGGGCAGGTCTTATTGCAAGAACTGTCCATTGCATTACTAATTGCATATGTTAGTGCATATGCAATTAGTATAAATGCAGCAGCCGCCGAGAGGGGCAACGGATGTTAGAACATCCCGCCCCAGGTCTGAATCACTGCAGAAAATAGTTTCTATGTATCTTCTAGATCAGTGGTTCCCAACCTTTTTTGTCTCCCGTAC
The DNA here is from genome assembly GCF_055691185.1 of Crinia signifera. Lineage (NCBI taxonomy): Eukaryota > Metazoa > Chordata > Amphibia > Anura > Myobatrachidae > Crinia > Crinia signifera. The sequence continues at coordinate 37,789,097 of NC_139225.1, read as the reverse complement.
CCCTTGATTAGGATTTTAATTTATGAGTACCCCCTCGGGAAAATGTTAGGGGTGTGGCCTAAAAAGGGGTGTGGCCTCATTTGAAGGGTGTGGCTTAACAGGGGCAAGTCATACTGGCAATGACGAGAAAAAAAAAAAAGTGCAACCACTTGACCACAATATAAGCTCAGCTCATTCTGCGGACAGCATATAAAATAACAGAACACTGTCAAATCTCTATTACTGAAGCAACAGACATTCCAAAGGATCACGTTAGCCTTCAAATAGTGCCAAATACACATATGCCCCCAAAAGTGCCAGATACACATATGCTCCAATGGTGCCAGGTATGCCCCCACAGTGCCAGAAACAGGAATGCCACCACGGTGCCAGGTATGACCCCATGGTACTGGGTATGCGCCCACAGTGCCATCAATGCCCCTATAGTGCCAGCAACAAGTATGCCCCACAGTGCCAGCAATGCCCCACAGTGCCAGCAACAAGTATGCCCCAGTGCCAGCAATGCTCCCACAGTGCCAGCAATAAATATGCCCTCACAGTGCCAGCAATAAATATGCCCCCACAGTGCCAGCAATGCCCCCCACAGTGCCAGCAATAAGTATACCCCCACAGTGCCAGCAATAAATATGCCCTCACAGTGCTAGCAATAAGTATACCCCCACAGTGCCAGCAAAGCCCCCATAGTATTTCCCAGCAGCAGCACACTCACCATTGATGCTGCTGCCGGGGAGAGGACAGTGCCGCCGCTGCTTCTCTCAGGGAAGGAGAGTACAGCACACTGTACATCTCTCCTTTACTTCAATGTGACTGGGCTGCCCCCCAATCAAAGTTCGCGTGCCGGCTCCTGATTGGCTGCCGGCCCGCAAGCTCTGATTGATTGGCGGACGGGCGGCCAGTCACAGGGAAGCACACTGAGGGGTAGGAGAGATGCGCAATGCACTCTCCTCCCCTCAGGCTCAAAAGCTGGCGGCGCATCTGACTGCTGCGGCCGCCATTACAGGCCGGGCCACCGCGTACGCCCGAGCGGGTGGACGCGTACCCCCAGGGGTACGCGTACCACAGGTTGGGAACCACTGTTCTAGATGCTGAAGAAGGTTGCATCAAGTTTGTAAAATAAAAAATAATTAATAGTACAGTTCACCAGCAGGTGGCAGACTTCACTGTATCATGTGTGCATTCGAAGACTAACCAAATACTAAAATGACATTGTTACATCATATCAGATGCTTATATCTTCACAGGACTTGCAATATGTACTGCAAATTATTTTAATGCCGGGTACACACTACCTTAGTGGTGTTAAACTCATGGCCCTCCAACTGTTGTGGAAATACACATCCCAGCATGCCCTGCCACAGTTTTAGCAATCCATTATATAAAATCTGTGGCAGGGCATGCTGGGATGTGTAGTTCCATAGCAGCTGGAGGGCCATGAGTTTGACACCACATGATGCATGTACCTGGCATTTCGATGCCTCATCTGTACAGGGAGGACGATGGAGGGAATTATAATGACCCGCAAGAGTGAGCATGTATGCCGATAACAATATCGCTCAGAAGGGGGAAATTAGCTATATTGGGGGTGATTCAGATTGACTCGCTAGGCAGCTGTTGTTCGCTGCCTAGCGAGACCCTTAATGCCTCACACCTGGCCAAATCCCCCCCGAATACACCGGGGACCGATTTAACCTGAATAAGTCCCATTGTTTAAAATATTGCTTAGTGCATTATGGGGCTAAAGACTGGTTCCTAATCCTAATGAGTACAATGGCCTTCAGGAACAACCATAATGTTTATTTAAATAATAAGTCACCTTCTGGCTGAATTTCTGAATGCCAATACTTAATTAATGCAGGAGATCTCTGTATGGATCAGCTTTACAGCAGATAGCAAGCAGAGCACTACATATGTGCTTACGCCTATGTCATTTACTATTATAGAAGTTGCAGATGCAGCTTCTTGTTAATTACCAGTTAACCTATTCAGATTCTGCAAATAAAAAAAAAAAAACACCAGCTGTCCCTACATTATTAAGGATACTTAAGGAAACTCTCTGATCAGAGGACCGTCCTGCCATCCCGTGAGCAGTGCATTTGTCTTTATTTTGCGGGAGCAAATGTATCCTTATTTGGGGGGGGCATCAAAACTACAACAGAGACACCTATATCAATCAGTTGCTAGGTATCATTTTATAGAATGTTCTTGATCAATAATAGGGAGATTCTGAATTTACTTACAGGGACAGCCTTTAGGGCCTGATTTACTAAGCTTCAAAAGTGATAAAATGGAGAGTGATAAACAGCCAGCCAATCAGCTCCAACCTGCCATGCCACAGACTCTGTTTGAAAAATGTCAGGCAGGAGCCGATTGGCTGCTTGTTTATCACTCTCTATTTTATCACTTTTGAAGCTTAGTACATCTGGCCCTAACAGTGGAAGTGACTTCCCATTGGAAGCGCCCCCTGCCAATCACAACAAAACAGGCAGTTCCAAGAAGAAGTGTTCTAGTAGTCCAGACTGCTATAGCAGAGGGAACGCTTCCCATGGGAGGCCACTGCTATTGGGGCAGCCCAATCTGGCTTTTGCAGCCGATGCAGTCCCTACAAGCCAGCCTGTTGTCTGCCAGCACTGGTCTTTATCCCTGTCCCTGGGCTTAAGCCCCACCTCCTCCCACAGATGCCTGAATTAAGCCCCACCTCATACTTGCCTACTTTTGAAAAAATAGTTTCAGGGAGATTATAGTTGGTAGTAGAATTTTGCACAGCTCCCCATTGGAGGGGGGGGGGGGGGGTTGTTATGCTCCACCCAAAGGGCGTGTCTAGTTCCATATATGGAGACATTGTGAAGAGATTGTGAACGTGGCACCTAGAAGCGTGGGTGTGTACTGCTACATCTGAGAGGAATCTTTTAAAATGATTTATATCCAAATGTAGATGAGCCCCAAAGCAGTTAATAAGAGCTATTGTACTTGTTAAAGTGCTGGGAAATGGTGCTGATGATACAATGTAAATGTATATGTCTCTCATTCCTTTTTTCCCCAAAAGTGTAATGTGGGCTAGGTGAAATGAGGGAGATTGCTAGACTAATGAGGAAGAGAGGGAGTCTCCTGCAGAATGCAGAAGAGTAGGCAACTATGCCCCACCTCCTGGTGGCTTCAGATTCCAATCATTGGAAGGGCCGGGCCAGAGAGGCGCAAGGAGATCCGCTCCCCCTATACCGGTCAACAAGTAAAGAGCTGCCATTGGTGGATAAATTGCAAAACTGTACCAAGTACATATACCTAAACTCTATACGCTAAAGGCATGAGGCAGAGTTGGTTACAAATTGGGTGTAAATGACACTATAAATAAAATAACCACAGGTACAGATAACGTGTTTGGGTACTTGTGAGTTATCTGGGCGTCCGATTTTGGTACTAGATCGCATGCGATATCGCATGCGATATCGCATGCGATTTGCGATTTGCATGCGATTTAGCATGCGATTTGCATAAGATTTGCTATTCATTTCATTACCCCACTATCCCCAAAGTGTGTCTATCAAGGTGAACCCGAAGCGTGGCGAGCGCAGCGAGCCCGCGAGGGGCGGCGGTACGCGTCCTCCGACCTTTTCATGCCCTACTATCCACTAGGGCGTGGAGTGAGAATAGAATAGTGTGGCGAGCGCAGCGAGCCACCGAGCCCGAAGCGTGGCGAGCGCAGCGAGCCCCGCGAGGGGACGCGGACACCTTCACAGGTATTCGCGTGCCCTTGCGGGCTTCACAGGTGTCCGCGTCCCCTCGCGGGGCTCGCTGCGCTCGCCATGCTTCGGGCTCGGTGGCTCGCTGCGCTCGCCACACTATTCTATTCTCACTCCACGCCCTAGTGGATAGTAGGGCATGAAAAGGTCGGAGGACGCGTACCGCCGCCCCTCGCGGGCTCGCTGCGCTCGCCACGCTTCGGGTTCACGTTGATAGACACACTTTGGGGATAGTGGGGTAATGAAATGAATAGCAAATCTTATGCAAATCGCATGCTAAATCGGATGTAAATCGCATGTAAATCGCAAATCGTATCCGATATCGTATGCGATATCGTATGCGATATCGTATGCGATATCGCATGCAAATCGCATGCAAATCGTAAGTACAAAATCGGGAGCCCGGATAACTCACAAGTACCCGTGTTTGTACCAGGGTTGCCGACTTCGGGAGAAGCCCGGAGAGGAATCTTTCATTACGAGTTTGGGGCGGGGCTTAACAGTGATGTCATTAAGCCCTGCCCTATTACGGCAAATAGCCGAAATAACTGATCTCCATGGAGAGGGCGGGGCTAAAATTACACGATTGAGCCATTTTAGCTCCGCCCCCTCCTCTGAGACCCACGGATTGCAGCATTTAAATGCCGCGATCAGGGGGGCTCAGTGGGGGTCCCTCTGATCCTGGGAGGGTTGCCCACCCTTCTGGGTGCCGGGAGGGGGGACCCGATTTTCGGGAGACTCCCGCAAATTCCGGGAGGGTCGGCAACCCTGGTTTGTACCCATGTGTTGATCTGTACACATGGTAAGATGCCTGCAGGTCTGATCTGCACCAAGAATGTTTTAGTTGTTTTACTGGCAAAAAAATGTGCATTCATTATTAGATGGCAATAGAATTTCAAATTGAGTGATTATCGAACAACTGCCCATGTGTACCGTAGGCATTGTGCATGTGCAAAGGGAAATAGTGACAGAAACAGAGTATGGATCGTAAATGCAATATGGCTGGACTTTGACTGACAGGAAGCCGGCATTTTGGGGTGTAAGCCTGACATTTTCTGCATGTGTCTGAAAGTTTGACATGCCTTTAAAATTCAAATTAAATAATAATAATAATAATTAGAGACAGGATTATATGCATTTGCATATTTGCATATGCATTTGCATATTTTGCCCATTCTCACTGGTTATTGCATATTTTACCTAAAATCTAGTGATGGTGCATATTTTAGGCACCGCCTCCTTTCCACCAGCGAGTCACAGCACTGCTTTGCCCTGCTGCTGCTGGCCAGGTAGTGGTAGAGTGTGCAGGCTGGGGCAATATGTGCGCAGTGTGGGGAACCTATGATGTGCACTATGTGTGACACTGCTCTAGGCTGCCAATCCATGTTGATAAAAGTCAGTTGGGGCGGATGCCGTCATGAAGCTCCTGAACCTTTGCCTGACCCTCGCCTGGGACTTTACACCAAGAGACAGACTTCTGCAGCAGAGGAGTTGTGACATCACGCTGCGCGGAGGAAATGCTGTGTTACAGTGAGTATGCGGAGCAGGGAGGAAGCCTTCCACTGCGCCGCCCTCACATGCTAAGTTGACATTTGATCCATCGGCGCTGGAGATGAGTGTCCGTGTAGTTGATGCAAGAAGAGCTTTGGACACTGCAGTCTGCTGTAGCAGCCAGGAAGACAAAAAATCCTGTGTACAGCACTAGACATCTGCAGATGCTGTGCGCCTATTTTTGAGGTTTATTTGCAACTAATTGTATGCTGATTTTTAAATAAATAAGTTAAAAATTACTTTTTTTTATTATTTAATGTAGCATATTTTAACACTTTTCATGCATATTTTAAGTGTTTTTCATGCATATTTGCATGCATATTTCAAGCTTTTTATATTGCATATAATCCTGTCTCTAATAATAATAATAAAAATTTATATTTCACAAACCTATCTGTCTATAAATGAGTTTGATATAGCTATTTCTTTCTCCAGCCACTTCCGCACCTGTCTGTCATCTTCTCTCTTTCTTGTACATAGTTAGCAGTAATTATAGTCTAGAAAGGTCATAGTCAATTCCTGGTGAGCCCCTTGCGTGTCACATGTCTGCGGCAGCCCATCTCCTTACAGCCTTTAACCTCAGCATTCGTTCAGCAGAGAGTTTCTCCACAGGATCCCTTGCATTGTGGGGTGGGGGTGTGTGTGGAGGGGGGGATTGTATTCCTCTATGAGTCATTTTGAGTCAGAATCAGCGCCTGTCTCAGGTATACAGAATGTGGTTGCTGTAGTGTGTAGGCTTAGCAATGTTCCCCTGGCATAAACACAGTATTTACAATGCTAATACATTTCCAAGGTGCATTATGGCTTGACAAATGCTTGGTTCAGAGGTGCTGAAAAATGCTGGGGGCAGAGGATGGGGGTTTATAATAGAAAAAGCTAATCTTTAAAATATTGCTGGGACAACTACAATATCAGCACTCATAGCAAAAGCAATAATGTATATATCAAATACTGCAATCGCAATAAAACTCACTGGAAGGCTACTTAACAGCTAAGCACAAAAGGATACATACCTGCCTACTACGTCAACGCAATACTGACACAATGAGCCGGATCACTGCTGTGCAAATTAACACAGCGGACGATTGTTGATACACTGAGCATGCATCTAGGAAGCAATGAACGAATGCTACTCCTGCTATTGAAGAACCCCTGCAAATTTTTTCCTTTGCTAGCAATTCCCAGGGGTCACCGAGAGGTCGGCCAGGTCCCAGTAAAATAAAGGGGGCCACCATCAAGGGCAGGGCATCCTAAAGGGAGCATGACCACGTCCCCGTGAAAAAAAATCAATGAGAGGGAGAGAGAGGATCAGCACACGGCACTGAGCAAAGTGTGCTGAGCTGGGGAGAGAGACTGTGCTGCGGCGGCAGTCTGTCATCTTTCTCCCCACTGCCCGGCTCCCTGAACGGAGGAGGGGGGAGCAGGTCCCGGGACCCTCCAGCAGACCTGGTCCCAGGTGAAAAGTACCAGCCCACCTGCACCACTGGCCATTCCCAAGGTGACAGAAAGCGTTTAAGGGTGGTAACCAGCCAGTTTAGTGGGAGTGCCAAGAAAAACGCAGACAGAAAAAAATGCTAGGCTTGCCTAGGGAAACGCAGGTGTGTCTAAACGCCGTGACGGCTATGCCTATATTCATCGCAGCCGACGAGTGAGGTGAGTTTTCACTGTAGCGGAGCGTCATCTACCTGATTGCTGCCCGCTGCTAATTCACTCAACAGCAATCAGGTCTGAATCGGGAGCAATGTTACTTAACCATGTCGGCAGTAAAACTTTGATCATAAAGCTTCATGTTTAAAGTTATGCTGTAAACATTTTAAAGTGCTTTAAATAAAATGACTCCTATGTCAGTATTATGCTGTCCGCATTGTTTCATTGGCATATTCTCTGCTCCAATGGTTCGGCAATGGTGGCATCTACAGAATCCGTAGCATTATGGCAGCGTGCAGAGAAAGTGGGCATCTCAGGCCTTCTACAGCATGGAGAAGAAATTTCCAAGGAATAATCCCAAGGAAAAAATCAGGCGCTTAACAGGGTATGTTTTACTATGGGTTAGCTGCTGCTCAATGGGGGGATTGTCAGTCCCTCACCGAAAAGAAAACAACAAGACCAATCACGCCAAGGCATGTGAGCAGCGCTAAGGAAAGGGTAACACACACTGAAAGGTACAATGTATACATTTTACTGAATAAAAATGAACATATAATGAATCACAATATAAATCACAATATAAAAGCAATTAAGGTACCATGTAAAACAGGTTCTTCACATCACAAGGGAGAGTGGGTATATTTGTATAAGTCCAGATTGGACAGTGGATGGTGATGATGGGGTGAAATGGGAGTGGGAATAACCAACAATCGCAGGTAAGTGCACTTTACCAAATGGTGGAGGATCTGGATGTCCAATGATGTCCACTGGGTGAATGTTGGAGTCCTCACCGTGGTATACGATTTAGAAGATGCCCCTCGTATATTTGATGGTAACTGGAGGGGAAAGGGGTGGATTACCCCAAAGGATTCCAATGAGCGGTGTCCGCCGAACACGACCAAAGTGAAATGGAGAGGTGGTATCGGTTCACTTGACAGTGTCCTCCTTTATTGGCAAGCTGGAATTATGCCGCTGAAGTGCTTGGGAGGAACCGTATCCACCAGGCAAGGTGGCAGAGGGTGGGTTGTGGGGACGATGAGTAAGCCAGGTGAATCCATGGGTAATAAAGCACCTGAAGCAAGTGGGTCCAATCTGGATGGAAAAACCCACACTTGGAGTACTTGGAGTGAAGCATGGGAAGGCTGATACAACCAAATGAGCCGTGGCTCCAGGAGCAGATGCATAAGCTAGGGCAGCAGCATCTACCTCTGAATCAGGCCCATGGTCTCTGGCAATCCAAAGCTCAACCATAACACACCAAAAGGCTGTAACTAAGGGTTTGGAGTGGCGTCGCTGCCAGTGTGCAGGGCCTAGAGAGTGGAACTGTTACTCCTCCAGGGCACTTGCATTTGTCTTGCAGTAAATGGCACCCTGCAGCCTGGGAAGCTGCTGCACTACCGCTTGGAGAGTTCTTAGGATGCGCTGGGCGCTCAGCTCTAGCTGATCCCAATGACCCTAACACAGTTGTGCTGTGAAACTACATGTCCCATCATGCCTTGCCAAAGTTTTGCTACTAGGGAATGCTAAAACTATGGCAAGGTACGCTGGGATGTAGAGTTTCACAACAGCTGGAGGGTTGGCCATGCCTGCCCTAACGCATACTTAACTACACTCACTGAACAGTTGAGAGGCTCCCAAAAATCGGGTAATGCTCCTGGCCTGGAATGTGGGCAAGTCTCCTGAACCAACTCTCCCACCCATTACCCCAGCCAAACTCAGCCGCCCACTTACCAAGTAAAGTCGGAAGACCAATAATCACAGCATTGTACAGGGGGGGGGGGGGGACGACAAAACATTCACACAGTCAGGAACCCATTTACTAACATTATTTTTAATAAAATAATGTGAAAAAAGGGTGTTTTCCCAACCTTTTTGCATTACTTTAGTTTCACCTGTGTTCATGTAAAACTGCTCCAAAACCTTTCATTACATTTTTTCTTTTTTTTTGTAGTAAGCAGATTGCATTTCCTATACATAAATAAAATGAAGGGCCTAATTCAGACCTGCTCGCTAGACAGGGTATATTTGCTGTCTAAGTACAAATATAGCCAAGTCAATGAATTGACGTTTAGTTAAATATTGCATATAAAAAAAAGCAGTTCCAGAGAACGAGGCTGGCGTATTTAGCACAGGGTTGCCTACCCTCCCGGAATGGCCGGGAATCTCCCGAAAATCGGGTCCCCCTCCCGGCCCCCCGGAAGGGTGGGCAACCCTCCCGGATTCAGGGGGACCCCTGCTGCGCCCCGATCGCAGCATTTAAAGGCCGCAATCCGCGGGTCTCAGAGGAGGGGGCAGAGCTAAAATGGCAAAATCTCGTCATTTTAGCCCCACCCCCTCCACGGAGATACACAAATTCAACTGTTTACCATCATGGGGGCAGGGCTTAGTGACATCACGCTCAAGCCCCCACCCCCCGAGTAGAGGAGAATATTAAAGTCGGCAACCCTGATTTAGCAGACATTTTGGTACATCTTCCTCATGTGAGTCCTGCCCCTATTCAGATCACACTCAATGGCCCCTCCTCCTGCTTTGCCAAATGAGCAGCCAGGAAGTGGCCAATCCTAATGTGGGGTACACACCAGGACGACCACCGTCGTTCACGACCGATAGACGACCATGGAACGATTTCCCTTGGACTTCCCGGGAGCTCCCAGGCAGTCCCCAGCAAACGATTAGCAAAAATTGTGTTTTTTTGCGGAACGATCTAGATCCGATCCCGATGCGCCCGCGATGGTCGTTAAGACGGTCGGATCGCTGGTTTTTGTTTTTTTTGCAAGAACACATGCGACCGTCGTCAGATGGGCCTTTGAAATTTGAATGAAGGGGCTGGACTAGCAGAGGGGGAGGACTAGCAGAGGGGGATAGGAATAGCAGCAGCCATTTTAAACCAGTGTATTTCTGCTTTGTTACTAGTGAGGCTTGGTTTATACCTGCTGAACGCTGGACATAGCTATTTACACATTACTTTGTTTTGCCTGCCATTACAAAGTGTCTTTTAACCCTGCACTATGGAGAATGCAGTGATGGGTAGTCACCAGCAACAGTACCTGCTCTATTATGCAGTTTTGAAGCTCAGGCGTCAGAGAGCCCAGCGCAGGAGAGAAAGATCATGCTGGACAAAGCAGTGGCTACTTCAGCGTCAGACTCGTTCGCACATGCCACTGCTCAGGGACATCAGGGAGAATAACCCAGACGATTTCCGTAACTTCTTGAGGATGGATGATGCCACATTCCAGGAATTGCTGCGTCTGGTGACTCCCCACATCGAGAAGCAGGATACCAAGTATCGCATGGCTATCCCTGCTGAGGAACGGCTGGTGGTCACCCTGAGGTTTCTGGCGACAGGACGGTCTCTTGCTGACCTAAAGTTTGGATCCCTCATCTCCCCGCAAGCTTTGGGCCTCATCATCCCGGAGACCTGCAAAGCCATTGTGAAGGTGCTGCAGTACCAGTATTGCAAGGTAAGGATGAAATATACACTGTACACTTTATTGTGCAAACAAAATATTTTTATTTATAATTTAGGCCTAGGACAGAAACAGGTTTTTTAGGCCTTTCATGGTTAAAACATGTAAAATAGTAAATAGATTGTGTCAACAAAAATATATTATAATACCATATATAAAAGATATTGTACAAAAACACACACTATATATAAAGATTTAAGTATGTATGACCCAGTTTAAACTTTCCCAATAAGTACGGGCTACTGTGTGGCAGAGGATGTCTGCCGCAGATAAGTAAAGGCTGCGGCCCACATGGCGCATGGCGCAGATGCAATGGTCCCGGCCACATTGATGTGCGCCATACGCCATGTGAGCAGTGGCCATCACATACCTGCAGCTGAGACCATGTCTGCCGCACAGTACCCCATACTATTGGTAAAGACAAAAGGGCAATAAATGGAGTTTGCTATCCAGATTGAGGAGAATCCTGTTCTCCCTCTGGTAATGCAGGTACAGGTAGCAGCATATAAAAAAACAAAAAACACACTCTGGTAACTTCTGGAACAGGCACTTACAACAGTAGGGATAAGGTACTGTGTGGCAGAGGATGTCTGCTGCAGATATGTAAAGGCTGCGGCCCACATGGCGCATGGCGCAGATGCAATGGCCCCCGCCCCATTGATGTGCGCCATACACCATGTGAGCAGTGGCCATCACATACCTGCAGCTGAGACCATGTCTTCGGCACAGTACCCCATACTATTGGCAAAGAAAAAAGGGCAATAAATGGAGTTTGCTATCCAGATTGAGGAGAATCCTGTTCTCCCTCTGGTAATGCAGGTACAGGTAGCAGCATATATGTAGAAAACCAAGACAAAAGACACTCTGGTAACTTCTGGAACATGCCCTTACAACAGTAGGGATAAGGTACTGTGCGGCAGAGGATGTCTGCTGCAGATATGTAAAGGCTGCGGCCCACATGGCGCATGGCGCAGATGCAATGGCCCCCGCCCCATTGATGTGCGCCATACGCCATGTGAGCAGTGGCCATCACATACCTGCAGCCGAGACCATGTCTGCCGCACAGTACCCCATACTATTGGTAAAGACAAAAGGGCAATAAATGGAGTTTGCTATCCAGATTGAGGAGAATCCTGTTCTCCCTCTGGTAATGCAGGTACAGGTAGCAGCATATAAATAAACAAAAATACACACTGTGGCCCTTGTGTGGCAGAGGATGTCTGCTGCAGATATGTAAAGGCTGCGGCCCACATGGCGCATGGCGCAGATGCAATGGTCCCGGCCCCATTGATGTGCGCCATACGCCATGTGAGCAGTGGCCATCACATACCTGCAGCTGAGACCATGTCGATGGTAAATGATAAAGTAGCCTATTTTTTAAGACAGATCCTCAAAAACAGGACACTCTGGATCTTCTATCAGTAAAGAACTGTAGAATTGACGGTACTGGGGGGGTTGAGAAGGCTGTGTAGGTGTTGACTGGGTATGTGTTGGAATTGTGCTCGACTGGCCTGCTACGGTGGCAGGCGGAGTAGGCACTGGTGATTCTAATGACAGTGGTGTGTCTGGTGCACTACCAATGCCAACTATTTTAGTGCCACTGTTGAGATACCCTAAACTGCCATTATACACCAACTCCATGCATAACTTTTCAAAAGTAAGTTGCTGGTCAGGAGCCATGTTGCGAACACACTCTGCCACATAAGTGAAGTAGTTGTCATGTTTGTCCGGGTTTCTTTGCAGGACTTGATGTGCCCGCATCATAAATTCTTCATGTGCCGCTGCTTCTCCTTTTTTTCCTTTGCCACGCATTTTTTTGGCACGGGGGAGTGGTGGAGTGGGTTCCAGGGTGGGTGGCGGAGTGCGTGCCGGAGTAGGAACTTCGTTAGATGTGCATGCATTATCAGATAGGACAGATAGGTCTGGGGTTGCAGGTGGGTAGTCACCAAGCTGTAAAAAAATTGAACATGTTTACTAATCAATTCTATTTACTTCTAATTTCAGTTCCCTACCAGCGTGAATGAATGGAAAGTCATC